>NC_133506.1:141090227-141397500 GCF_049354715.1 Callithrix jacchus | reverse complement strand
GGTGAGTGGATGCCACATTTCCAGATGGATCTTTACTGCCCACAGACCAGGAGATTCCCAGGCAGAGGAGCCCCAGGGGTCACCAGCGAGGCTGTTTTGGCCAGCGCGGCTCTTTTGCCAATGCCCTGGCATGGTGGTTCTCCATACAAAATACACTGGTCTGGTTGCCCTTTTAAGCTGACATTTGGAGCTCCAGAAAGGCAGAGTCGCCCATTCATCTGATGAAACAGGGGTCTGAAACACGGAGCCAGGCCAGGAGATTCCCGGACAAAAAAGTGCCACGAATCTCAGTGCCGTTGTTTGAGCCGGCACAGTGGGTTGCCACATGGGAAATCACACAGATCCGGGCACCTTTTCAGCAGGCGACTGGAACACCTGGGAGAGAGTCAACCATTCAACTTTAAAAAAAGGCTCTGAGGCAGGGAGCCAGGTGATCAGGCTCTGCAGGTCCCACCCCTACAAAAACAAAAACAAAAAAACCAACTGGAAATGCTCTGGGTTGAGAGTTTCATGACAAGCACAGCTGAACCCAGGACAGTCCAGCTCTGTTGGGAAGGGGCATCCACCATTACCGAGGCACTCCACCCCTACAGAGGTAATCCGCCATTGCTGAGGCAGCCCGCCATTGCCAAGGCAACCTGCCATAACAGAGAGAGTCTGCCATTACAGAGGTGGGCCACCATTGCCGAGGCAGTTCTAACCACACCCATATAAACAGGACTGCAGGGAAGTTCACACAGCAGCAGGGCAGAGCCCGCAGCAGCTCAGCAAAGCCTCTGCTGGCAGACAGTGACTAGGCTGCCTCCTTGCTGGGCAGAGTAGCCCTGAAAAAAAAGGCAGCAGCACAAGGGAAACTCATAAATAAAGTCCTAACGCCCCAGGACAGAGCACCTGGGGAAAAAAAGGAGAAGTTTATGAGTTCTGCTGCAGCAGACTTAAACATACCTGTCCAGCAGCTCTGAATGAACAACTGAGCTCACAGCTCAGAAATTGCACTCCTATAAAGGACAGACTGTCTCCTCAAGCAGCTCCCGACCCCTGTATATCCAAAGAGTCACCTTACAAAGGACTGCTCAGACTGACATTTGGCGGGCATCATTCTGGGACAAAGATAGCAGAAGAAGAAACTGGTAGCAACCCTTACTGTTCTGCAGCTGCTGCAGGTGATCCCCCGGCAAGCAGGGCCTGGAGTGGACCTCAGCAGTCCCACAGCAGAGGGGCCAGACAGTTGGAAGGAAAACTAAGAAACAGAAATAACTTCATCATCAACAAACTGGATGGCCACTCAGAGACCAAATCTGAAAATCAGCAATTACAAAGACAACAGGTGGATAAATCCACAGAGCTGGGAAGAAACTAGAGCAAAAAGGAGGAAAACACCCGAAACCAGAACACCTCTTCTCCTACAAGGGATCACAACTCCTCACCAGCAAGGGAACAAGGCTAGATAGAGAATGAGTGTGATGAAATGACAAAATCAGACTTCAGAAGGTGGGTAATGAGAAACTTCTGTGAGCTAAAAGAACATGTTCTAACTCAATGCAAAGAAACTAAGAACTTTGAAAAAAGATTTGATGAAATGCTAACAAAAATGGACAACTTAGAGAGGAATATAAGTGAATTGATGGAGCTGAGAAATGCAACACAAGAACTTCATGAAGCATGCACAAGTTTCAACAGCCGAATTGACCAAGCAGAAGAAAGGATATCAGAGGTAGAAGATCAACTCAGTGAAATAAAAAGAGAAGGCAAGATTAGAGAAAAAAGTGCAAAAAGGAATGAACAATGTCTCCAAGAAATATGGGACTGTGTGAAAAGACCTAATCTATGTTTGATAGGTGTACCTGAATGTGATGAAGAGAATGAATTCAAACTGGAAAATACTCTTCAGGATACTATCCAGGAAAACTTCCCCAACCCTAGCAAGGCAGGCCAATATTCAAGTCCAGGAAATACAGAGAACACCACAAAGATATTCCTCAAGAAGAGCAACACCAAGGCACATAATCGTCAGATTCACCAGGGTTGAAATGAAGGAGAAAATGCTAAGGGCAGCCAGAGAGAAATGTCGAGTTACCCATAAAGGGAAGCCCAAGAGAATCACAGAAGATCTCTTGGCAGAAACCCTACAAGCCAGAAGAGAGTGAGGATCAATATTCAGCATCCTTAAAGAAAAGAACTTTCAATCCAGAATTTCATATCCAGCCAAATTAAGCTTCATAAGTGAAGGAAAAATAAAATCCTTTGTGAACAAGCAAGTACTCAGAGATTTTTGTCACCACCAAGCCTGCTTTACAAGAGCTCCTGAAAGAGGCACTACACATAAAAAGGAACAACCAGTACCAGCCACTCCAAAAATATACCAAATGGTAAAGAGCATCAACAAAATGAAGAATCTGCATCAACTAATGGGCAAAACATCCAGCTAGCATCAAAATAGCAGTATCAAATTTACACATAACAATATTAACCCTAAATGTAAATGGGCTAACTGCCCCAATCAAAAGACAGACTGGCAAATTGGATAAAAAGCCAAAACCCTTCAGTGTGCTGTATCCAGGAAACGCATCTCACATGCAAGGATACACAAAGGCTCAAAATAAAGGGATAGAGGAATATTTATCAAGAAAATGGAGAGCAAAGAAAAGCAGGAGTTACAATTCTCGTCTCTGATAAAATAGACTTTAAAGCAACAAAGATCAAAAGAGACAAAGAAGGGCATTACATAATGGTAAAAGGATCGATACAACAAGAAGAGCTAATGATCCTAAATATATACGGACCCAATACAGGGGCACCCAGATACATAAGGTAAGTTCTTAATGACTTACAAAGAGACTTAGACTCCCACACAATAATAGTGGGAGACTTTAACACTCCATTGTGAATATTAGACAGATCAACCAGACAGAAAATTAACAAGGATATCCAGGACTTGAACTCAGACCTGGAACAAGCAAACCTGATAGACATTTACAGAACTCTCCACCCCAAATCCACAGAATATACATTCTTCTCAGCACCACATCACACCTACTCTAAAATTGACCACATAATTGGAAGTAAAGCACTCCTCAGCAAGTGCAAAAGAACGGAAATCATAACAGTCTCTCAGACCACAGTGCAACCAAGTTAGAACTCAGAATCCAGAAACTTACTCAGAACCACACAGCTTCATGGAAACTGAACAACTGGCTCTTGAATGTTGACTGGATAAACAATGAAATGAAGGCAGAAATAAAGAAGTTCTTCAAAACCAACGAGAATGAAGATACAACATACCAGAATCTCTGGGACACATTTAAAGCAGTCTCTAGAGAAAAATATATAGCAATAAGTGCCCACATGAGAAGAAAGGAGAGATCCAAAATTGACACCCTATCATCAAAATTGAAAGAGCTAGAGGAGCAAGATCAAAAAAACTCAAAACCTAGCAGAAGACAAGAAATAACTAAGATCAGAGCAGAACTGAAGGAGATAGAGACACAAAAAATCCTTCAAAAAATCAATAGATCCAGGAGCTGGTTTTTCAAAATCATCAACAAAATAGACAGACCACTAACCAGATTAATAAAAAAGAAAAGAGAGAATAACCAAATTGAAGCAATAAAAAATGATAAAGGGGATATCACCACAGATTCCACAGAAATTCAAACCATCATCAGAGACTATTACAAACAACTCTATGCACATAAACTAGTAAACCTGGAAGAAATGGATAAATTCCTGGACACTTGCCTCCTCCCAAGCCTAAACCAGGAATAAGTCAAAACCCTGAATAGACCAATAACAAGATCTGAAGTTGAGACAGCACTGAAGAGCCTACCACACAAAAAAAAGCCCAGGTCCAGATGGCTTCACAGCCAAATTCTACCAGACACACAAAAAGGAGCTGGTACCATTCCTTCTGAAACTGTTCCAAATAATCCCAAAAGAGGGAATCCTTCCCAATCATTTTATGAGATCAACATCATCCTGATACCAAAACCTGGCAAAGACTCAACAAGAAAAGAAAACTTCAGGCCAATATCCTTGATGAACATAGATGCAAAAATCTTCAATAAATACTGGCAAGCCGATTGCAATAGCACATCAAAAAGCTTATCCACCATGATCAAGTAGAATTCATCCTGGGGATGCAAGGCTGGTTCAACATATGCAAGTCTATAAAAGTAATTCACCACATAAACAGAACCAAAGACAAAAACTGCATGATTATCTGAATTGATACAGAGAAGGCCTTTGACAAAATTCAACAGCCCTTTATGTTAAAAAACCCTCAATAAACTCAGTATTGACGGAATATATCTCAAAATAATAAAAGCTATTTATGACAAACCAATAGCCAATATCATACTGAATGGGCAAAAACTGGAAGCATTCCCTTTGAAATCTGGCACTAGACAAGGATGCCCTCTCTCACCACTCCTATTCAATATAGTACTAGAAGTTCTAGCCAAAGGAATCAGGCAAGAAAAAGAAATAAAGGGTATTCGAATAGGAAAGGAGGAAGCCCAATTATCTCTATTTGCAGATGACATGATTGTATATCTAGAACACACCATCGTCTCAGCCCAAAATCTCCTGAAACAGATAAGCAACTTCAGCAAAGTCTCAGGATACAAAATCAATGAGCAAAAATAGAGACACAAAAACAGACTTAATACACCAATAACAGACTTAAAGAGAGCCAAATCAAGAATGAACTGCCATTCACAATTGCCACAAAGAAAATCAAATACCTAGAAATACAACTAAGAAGGAACATAAAGGACCTCTTCAAGGAGAACTACAAACCGTTGCTCAACGAAATAAGAGAGGACACAAACAGATGGAGAAACATTCCATGCTCATGGTTAGGAAGAATCAATATCATGAAAATGGACAAACTGCCCAAAGTAATTTACAGATTCAACACTATCCCCATCAGGCTACCAATGACCTTCTTCACAGAACTTGAAAAAACCACCTTAAACTTCATTGGGAACCAAAAGACAGCCACGTAGCCAAGTCAATTCTAAGCAAAAAGAACACAGCGGGAGGCATCACGCTACCAGACTTCAAACTATACTACAAGGCTACAGTAATCAAAACAGCATGGTACTGGTACCAAAACAGAGATATTGACAAATGGAACAGAACAGAAGCCTTGGAGGCAATGCCACACATTTACAACCATCTGATCTTTGACAAACCTGACAAAAACAAGCAATGGGGAAAGGATTCCCTGTTTAATAAATGGTGTCAGGAAAACTGGCTAGCAGCATGCAGAAAGCAGAAACTGGGTCCCTTCCTGACACCTTACACTAAAATTAACTCCAGGTGGATTAAAGAATCAAACATAAGACGTAACACTATAAAAACCCTAGAAGAAAACCTAGGAAAAACCATTCAGGACATAGGCATAGGCAAGGACTTAATGACTAAAACACCAAAAGCATTGGCAACAGAAGCCAAAATAGACAAATGGGATCTAGTGAAACTCCAGAGCTTCTTCACGGCAAAAGAAACAGTCATTAGTGTGAATCAGCAACCAACAGAATGGGAAAAAATTTTTGCAGTTTACCCATCTGACAAAGGGCTGATATCCAGAATTTACAAAGAACTAAAACAGATTTACAAGAAAAAAAACAAACAAGCCCCTTCAAAAGTGAGCTAAGGATATGAACAGACACTTTACAAAAGAAGACATACATGAGGCCAACAAACATATGAAAAAATGCTCATCATCACTGGTCATTAGAGAAATGCAAATCAAAACTACATTGAGATATCATCTCATACCAGTTAGAATGGTGATCATTAAAAAATCTGGAGACAACAGATGCTGGAGAGGATGTGGAGAAATAGGAACACTTTTACACTGTTGGTGGGAGTGTAAATTAGTTCAGCCATTGTGGAAGACAGTGTGGCGATTCCTCAAGCACCTAGAAATAGAAATTCCATTTAACCCAGCAATCCCATTACTGGCTATATATCCAAAGGACTGTAAATCATTCTACTATAAGGACACATGCACACAAATGTTCATTGCAGCACTGTTTACAATAGCAAAGACCTGGAACCAATCCAAATGCCCATCAATGACAGACTGGACAGGGAAAATGTGGCACATATACACCATGGAATATTATGCAGCCATCAAAAATGATGAGTTCATGTCCTTTGTAGGGACATGCATTAATCTGGAAACCATCATTCTCAGCAAAGTGACACAAGAACAGAAAATGAAATACCACATGTTCTCCCTCATAGGCGGGTGTTGAACAATGAGAACACATGGACACAGGGAGGGGAACATCACACACTGGGGTCTGTCGGGGGGAAATAGGGGAGGGACAGTGGGGGGTGGGGAGTTGGGGAGAGAGCATGGGGAGAAATGCCAGATATGTAGGTGAAGGGGAGGAAGGCAGCAAATCACACTGCCACGTGTGTACCTATACAACTATCTTGTATGTTGTTCACATGTACCCCAAAACCTAAAATGCAATTAAATAATAAATAAATAAATAAACAAAATAAAACATAAATACTAAAAAAAAAAAAATACAAAAATTACCCAGGCATAGTGACGGGCGCCTCTAATCCCAGCTACTCTGGAGGCCGAGGCAGGAAAATTCCTTGAACCTAGGAGGTGGAGGTTGCAGTGAGTCAAGATCACATCATTACACTCCAGCCTGGGCAAGAAGAGTGAAACTCCATCTCAAAAAATTAATAATAAAAATTTTTTAAATAAATAATTACAGAGAAGTAGGAAGGAGGTGTTCCCTGTAAAATTCATACCAAGGAGAGGAGGTAGTCCTTGAAAGATTACAAAGGAGGAAGGAACACCAGTCAGATCTGATTTTAAAACAAGTTTGAAGCACTTTAAAACAGATGGCCCTTTTACAATTGACCTATTGAATAGGAACAAAAGATCAGCACTACAGAGTTAAGACATGTGTAACAGAAGATCTAGGCTGGAAGAGGCACAGGGTGACAGCACCAAGTCATGTTAAAAGCCCAGGATCTGACAGAGCCTATCTGGATTTGAACCCAGGCTCCTCTGCTACCAGGTGCCACCTGCATAAGCCAAGTGTCTCCAGAAACCCCAGTTTTCTCATCTGGAAAATAAGGATCACATTGGCAGCTACTTAGTGGGGCAGTTATAAGGATTAAATAATGGAATTATGTAAAGTACTTACTTAGCACATTGAAAGAGGCCTAGTTATTACTCAGTAAATGTTAGCTGTTATAATTACTATTTTTATTAAAGAAGTTGAGCATAAACCTTAAGTCTAAGCTTTCCACCAGCTAGACTAAGCAAAAAATCACTCAAGCAGTTACATAGATACCACTACTTAGGATACATGGTTGAACAAACTGATGGACAGGAGGGAGGATGGAAAGGAGAAAATGAGAGAGGAAAAGAAATTCCTTACTAGTCTGAAGGTAGCTACATATTTTTCCAAGTTCTGAATTCTCAAACAGTTTTTACTTCGTTCTCCAAATAGTGGACCTGGATCAATAAAATAGATATCTGGGACAGTGTCATTAGAAACTCCAATTTTCTGTCCCACTGAACTTCACTACAAAGAAACTAAGGCCCTGATCAATGTTGTACGCTCATTGAGACATACACAGACAGACAATCAGCCATGGCAGACATTTTATTCGAGGTTCTGTGAGGGCTGCATAACTTGGTACCAAATATCAGCAAGAAGACTAAACATCACACTTTTCCTTAATGTGTTCCTCATTACGAAAAGAGGATTTTCAGTGAATGGCAAAATCACAATGGATTAAAATTTAAAAGACCACTGACCTTCCAACATTCTCCCCAGAAAGTATCAAATCTTGGAATTTTGTTTTTCCATTGGCTTAATCACTCTAGCACTGCATTCAAGAAAAAAATTCTTTTGAACAGGTGCCCTATTTATGAAGACATTTATAACCACCATAAAAATATAGGAAAATGATTATTCTTCCTCCCCTTCTCACTTTTTCTGCTAAAGAGGTAGAACAGTAAATTGCATGTGAATTGCACACCCTGGTGTAATTTACCTTGCCTAGATCTTCCCAGATGCATGAAAAGCAAAGTTGCATTTTTTTTCCTATATTTCTGCTGCAATTCTAATAAGTCAAGGCTGACTCTGACTTTGAATTTATAAAGAGTCTTTCAAAGGACCAATAATAATAGTGAATTGTATTTGGGGAGCCTCCGTGCCTAATTTCATGCTCATAAATTAATATTGCTGGTTTTAAAAGACTGTCCAAGGAGGTATTATCTTTATAGTTTAAAGTAATATAGTCAAGACTTTAAATGCTTTCTATTATTCTGAGGAAAGCCTGATAAGCTTACTTCTTTCATTAGCAATTATTTTCTTCACAATTATCTCTACTTTATGGAATCTAAGGACTTCCTAGTATTTTTATATTGAAGATTCTATAGGTATTAGGGAGAGGTGCATTAAAAATCCCAAGGTATTCTACATGCTACAAAAAGTGAAAGGAAGTAGAAAACTTACTTGAATCATCTTGACATGAAAGCAAAATTCTTAAAATTCTATCTACCCTCTTGGCATCCCCACACAAAGATCCTGCAGAAACTGGAAACTTGTAGGAGCCATGACTAATCCTGGCAACGCAAGTTATGAACTGCTCTGCAAAATGACCCCGGTTCTGCCAGCGACATTTGCATTGCATCTAGAATGTGAAATCTGGGTATCCTATATCATCACATTCCCAGACCTTTCTTCTTGTGTCTGCATTTAGTGAAGTCTCTCAATACTGAGGACAAGGAAACTTACATTCCTTCTGGAAGAAGGTTCAGATGGAGCCAGACTCTTGGGCCCAGACACTCTTCAAAGAGGTTAATTAATGATTGGAAGGAGAAAAAGGTGTGGTGTATATAATAAGGGCAAAATCTTCTGGGGTCTTTTGGCTAAGAATTCCACAGAAAATGTAGACAATCACTTTCTCCACTCTGTCCTGACCTCCCAATTCCTCTCCTTGTGTCCTCTTCCCGGGAAGACTCGCGTGTCAAAAAGGAGCCTGTATCTTGTCTAGAAAAACTCAAAGGCAGCCATCCCAAACACAAATAATATGAAATAAATCTTATAAAAGAGACGGTGAGAAATGACACCTTGGCTTAGCCTGGGCTGAGAAACCTAGAAAGACTGGAGTGAAGCAAACACCAGCTGGGAAGCACAGCTCAGGCTGAGGGCCTGACCCTGAGTTCAGAGATGGGCAAAGTATGTGTTCTGTTTTGTAACCTTAATTTTTATGGCTATCTGCTGGTGGGCTGTTTCGCCTGGTTCTGGTCTATTTCAACATCCATTTATGCTCCACCGCAGTTCTTTAATAAACACATTTTTTACTCTACCTTGCCAAGCAGGAGTCCTCAATGCTGGAGGCACCCCAATAGTCGTAGGAGGTCTCTTCTATCTGATTTGGGGAGCGAAGGTGTCTGCTGGTAGCCCTTTCCTTTGCACCTCTGCAGCACCCTGTAACTCCTGGCATGCTTCGATCCCTGGTGCAGACCAAAGCCTACTCCACCTGAAAGAACCCTGGCCCCGTCTCACCCCTGAATGCACTGGATATGATCTTGTGGGGAAAGAATCCACCTTGTTTTCCAAAGCCAAAAATGAAACGAAAAAATTTTACTTGCAATTCATACTCAATATTTTTCATCTCTGAGTCTGTAAACTAGAACAGAGGGGTTTGAGGCATACAAGAGAAGAAAGTTGCTCAGAGAGAAATGTAAGAAAAGGTCAACAATGCCATCCAAACACCCATGCAGAGATGACAGTCATTACCCAAGGACTCCAATGAGGGAGTCTGGGAGGCAGCCTGGGGTGAAGAAGAAAGTGAATGGCTCAGGTTGCAGGCCAGGGTGGGTGTGCATCCTGGCTCTGTCACTTCCTAGCAGCATAGGAAAGCAAAGTGACCAGCCCCTCGCAGCCTGTTTTCTCATTCATCCAACACTGGTGGCAGTTTCTACCCCAACATTCTTGTCAGAATTCATGCTAGCATGTAACACATGGAGTGTGCTAGGACACACATGGCACTTCCAGCAGCGTGCTGGCATGGTTTGAAGCAGCTCTATAGGAACGGCTTTCATTACCCTCAAGTTGTTTAGGCCACAATAACCCAGTGTGATCAAACTTCTTTCTCTTTTGCAGACAGCCTTCCCATATCACAACCTTAAATGTGGTACAAGAAGGTATCCCAGGGTTTTAAACAATGTTTGCTATAAACCAAATTTCCATGCATTTCCACAAGAGTGGCCAGATAATATAATAAATCACCTACAGAAATGCAGGATTCTTGGTGACTCATTCAAAAATAGAAATGCTTTATGCTGTTATCTACCAATGGAATGAAATATCCATGCCTATTGTCTCAACAAACTAGTGTGCTAGAGGGAGGCTGTAGATCGTGCCAAATGAATTTTTCCAAATATTAATCCAAATTCATAGGCAGGATTGTTAACTAGAGATGAAATCCAGTGCCAACTTTTATTGGAGACTATATTTCACAAATTCTTCTACATCTGACTTGGGGAGAATCTGACTTTGAGCAAACATTCAGCCTAGTGAGTGCTTCTTGAACATTACAATAGCCTAATAATAGAAAAGGGTTTCCCATAGAAAGACTTAAAATCAGCACATTTATTCAAGCACACACAGTAACGAAAAGTAGAGGTAAAGTCAGAGCATGAAAAATAAGATCGAGGGATTTTCCTCCCACACATGTTGAACTTTAAAGTTAGAACAACGATGCCTATGTGGGTAACAACAAAACCCCCAAACTTGACGCAGCCTGGCCTTCAACATCCAGAAAATTGTTTGCAGACTTGTCTCAGTCATGAATACAAGTTTTGGCTTACACATCTAGGGTGAATAAGGGATCCAATAAATGAGAATGTTCCAGTACTTTCTCTCTGTGAACAGAATCTTTATGAAAAATTCGTGTTCTAGAAAACCAAGAGATGCCTAAGGGGTTTCTAGGTTTGGTGGGCACAGAGAAAGCACACTAGACACTCTAGGAATGTACCAGGAGATGCCCAGAAAGGAGGTCAAGGAGGCAATGACAGAAACACAGAAATAGAGACAGAAATCAGAGACAGCGATTAAAAAAAAGAAGAAGAAAGTTACAGGAACACAGTTTTGAAAGATGAAGGTCGGCTCACCACACATCACTGGCCCTGAACTCCCTTGACAGCATCTACTTGCAAAGTTGTACTAACGTGACACTGGAGTGCAGGAGGAGATTTGGGGGAAGGCTTGCACGGGGTAAGGAGCCGTTCCCTCTACTGGCTAAGCTAATGAACTGCACCGCTCATTTCCATGCATCACATTAAAGAACAGATTTGGGACTTAGAGAGAAAGAGAAAGGGAGACAGGAAGAAAGAGAGGGCACGCAATAATACTAAAAATGCAGTTCATTTCTGGGGATTTAAGATTACTTCCCATTACCAATCTCTTTTAATTTCTTTTCTTGAATTGAACATGAAAACAAAACATGAGTTCAAGTAGACACACAACGTAACCACCAATCATCTGACTTTCCCTCCCCCCACCACCACACTCCGATTCCTTCTCATTTATTACTTTCAGAAATTGTTCTCACCTTCTTAGTGGAGATATTTAAATTCAGTATAATTTCGAATGTTTTATTCCACATCACACAAACAGCAAACATAGTCCCCTAGCAACTGACCCAGAAATCAGATGGATTTAGACTAAAGGTTTTCAAGAAAGACGTTTCAAGAATCTGTATTTAAAATACAGTGTCTTCTCCCAAAAGGTAGGAGTACCAGCTATAGCATTGTGGGGGGCTTGTCACAGCCCAAATCACCCCACTATTGAAATAATCAGGGCTGGTTGTGGTGGCTCACACCTGAAATCCCAAAACTTTGGGAGGCCAAGACATGTTGATCATTTGATGTCAGGAGTTTGAGACCAGACTGGCCAACTTGGTGAAACCCTGCCTCTACTAAAACTACAAAAAAGTTAGCCAGGCATGGTGGCATGTGCCTGTGGTCCCAGCTACTCAGGAGGCTGAGGCGGAAGAATCGCTTGAACCCAGAAGGTGGAGGTTGCAGTGAGCTGAGATTGCACCACTGCACTCCAGCCTGGTGACAGAGCAAGACTCTGTCTCAAAAAAAAAAAAAAATTAGCCTGGTGTGGTGGTGCTTGCCTGTAATCCCAGCTACTTTGGAGGCAGAGGCACAAGAATCGCTTGAACCCAAGAGATGGAGTTTCACTGCACTCCAGCCTGAGACTCTTTTGCAAAAAAGAAAAAAAAAAAGAAATAATCGGCCTTTGAGATGGCATCCCAGGATGGCCCAGACATTGTCTACCCCACTACAGGCCAGATGCTCACTGCCAAGATCTGGCAAAGGCCGGATCTGACCAAAAATAGTAAGATGCTCATCTTTCCCTCCTTTGAAGGAGTTGCAGTGAATTCGTTTCTTTCTGAGTTCAGAAATACCTTCTCAGCATCACTTGAGACATGTTATTTACCCTCTTACTGATACAAAAAAAAAGTACCTTGTCTTTATTCGACATAGTAACTTCTAGCTCTTAACATAAATCAGGGAAATAATGAGAAGACAGACTCGGTGATTCTAACTGTACACAAGGTGATTGTGAACGGGGAGCCTGTGAGGCTACACGTGTCACACACCTCCATGACAACTTTGAGCTGCACAGAGGGAACTGTCTGGGATGCTATCAGAGCAGCTATTTCCATTAAAGAAAATGTGATCTGGCTGACATTTAAGTAAGGCTTAAATTTACTTTAATCTGAGTTTCTCCTTTGGGTTAATAAAACTCTAAGAAACTACGTATAATCAGCATTTCAAGTCAATAAAATATAAAAAAGAATCCATTTGTTGAAGGATCCATTCCACAGAAGTTAGGAATTCATCATTTGGGACACAACACTCATTGGTTATTTCAACATTTGCCCAGATTCTAATTTGAGACAATATAAAACTTGATCTGCGACCACCCAAGGCTGTTCCAAGTTATATACGAGATGTTCAGATTCTATGTTCAGTTATACATCTGTGTCCATCAGCACCAGACACCACCACATCCTACAAAGTCCTGACCAAACGAGTAAAAATATTTCATCAGCACTTGTATGTAGTCATCCCTTCAACAAATATTCCTAGAATATTTAATCTACCAGGAGATGTAGATGGCACAGAAATGAATCTGACACAGGCCCTACCTTTCTTTAGAAGACTGACATTGAACGTGAAATCATTGAACAGTTAGGTGGGAAGCAGTAATTACCTAAATAAAGGAACAATTTAGGGTCATAGGGTTTTTGTGCAGCAGATTCCATCTGCCAGGCTTCCTGCTCAGTATTATACAAACTCCACCTCATCCAGTGCTCACACTGGGGACTGTTTTCCTAATTTGACAGCTAAGGACACTCACGGTGATGTAGCCAGGTCACTGAGGCCGTGGGCAGGGAGGGCTGAGTCTCACGCCACCCAGCACGACCATCCCTGCCAGCAGCGCCCAGATCAGGCTCATTCCCAGAATCTCACATCACTCCAGACTTTCTTATCTAACTGGATATTCAAATAAAATCTCTTCACTTCTAGGCATCCAGTCAGTTTCATTTGCCTCTGTTTTCCTTTTAGAATTTTTTAAACCATCAAATTTGGGGTTTACCATCCTCAGAGTAAGCAACAATCTGACCAAATAAACATTACCTTTTAATTGAAGTCAGTGCTTTAAAACAATGAAATTATTCTTATCTCACACATGTTTCACCATTATTTATTAAATATGGGCAAAGGTAAAAAGTAACTTTGGCTTTATTAGGCTTATGCATTGTGAACTTCATGGGAAAAAACATTCGTTCTGGAGATAAATACGGTAGATTTATTCAATTCAAATGGCTTAACCAGTGACAGCAGAAACTAGAAGTTTTTGTGGGTTTTGCTTTGGTTTGGTTTTGGTTTTGAGACACAGCATTGCTCTGTTGCTCAGGCTGGAGTACAGTGGCACTATCATGGCTCGCTGCGTCTGCGAATTCCTGGCTCAAGCAATCTTCCAGCCTCAGCCTCCCAAGTAGCTAGAACTACAGGCATGCATCACCATGCCTAGCTAATTTATTTATTTTGTAAAGACGGTGTTTCACTATGTTACCCAGGCTGATCTCAAACTCCTGGCCTCAAGTGATCCTCACACCTCAGCTCCCAAAACACTGGAATAACAGGTATTAACCCATTTGCCCAGCCTAGAACTATTTTTTTTAGACTAATAAAACGCTTAATAAAACAGATGGCTCTAGAGACTGCAATGAAACTGTAAATGCATCACTAATGAGATGGAAAGGCAAGGAGTTCTACAAGCAGTTCCACAGATGAAAATTAAAAAGCAATCTTCAGAAGCGATGCAAGAGATTACAGTGTTTACTCAAAAACACGTGAAGAAAACACAATTTGTATGGCCAAAATACAACAGCATTCTGGTAAGAACTGACTAAAACAATAGAAGAATTTGCGTGATGAGATAATATTGATAAGAGAAATTGAGATATTTCAACACAAAGCCACCATGGTCAAATTTATTTTTGCTCAAATGCTTAGAGCCTACATTTTCAAGATACTGAAATAAAGGAAGAAAGCTGCTCTGGCTCCATACACCAATTTTCAGGAAAAAAAAAAAAGGATTTGGGAAATAGGATGGAGAGGATTTTTGTTTTGCTTCCTCCTCTCAAAGTCAGGATTGGATTTATGGAGGTTTTTTTTCTTTTAATTTTGTTTTGTTTTGCTTTTATATTTTCGTATCTGCAAAATAAAGGACTAAATCACTGGTATAACTTCCCAGTCAGTTCAGAAACCAAAAACGGTGCCTTGAAATACTAAAATTAGTGCCTCTTATTAAAGCTTAAAATAACTCAGTCATTGTCTCCAGTCTATCTTCATTTTGTTCATGTAGCCATGTCTTTCACCTGCTCACAAACACTCAAATTTTCCTTATTTACCTTTTTTAAAAAAAAGGATCTACTTACAAATAGTTTGGTTTGCAGGGGTTTTTTTTTTTAAGCGGCTTTATTGAGATGTAATTCATATATCACGCAATTCACCCATTTAAAGTGTATGATCCAGGTCAGGCGCAGTGGCTCACACCTGGAATCCCAGTACTTTGAGAGGCCGAGGTGGGTGGATCACTTGAGGTCAGGAGTTTGAGACTAGCCTGACCAACATAGTGAAACCCCCTCTCTACTAAAAATACCAAAAAAAATTAGCTGGGCGTGGTGGCGGGTGCCTGTAATCCCAGCTACTTGAGAGGCTGAGGCAGGAGAATCACTTGAACTCAGCAGGCAGAGGCTGCAGTGAGCTGAGATTGCACCACTACCCTCCAGCCCAGGTGACAGAGTGAGACTCCATCTCCAAAAAATAAAATAAAATACAGTGTATGATCCAATGGTTTTTTGTATGTTCACAGTTATGCAACCATCAGCATGATCAATTTTAGAACATTTTCATTACTCAAAAAAGAAACTACATACCTATGACTAGTCAGTCCCCATTTCTCTACCCCAAGCACTTATCCTCTTCCTCTCCCTAAACCCCCACCCCACGCAATCACTTATCTACTTTCCGTCTCTATACATTTGCCTATTCTGGACATTTTTTATTTTCTTCACTGAAGGTATATATTATTTGATTAGTATCTGCCCATCCCTCTTCCCCCTAACCACCCCAGTCTCTAATAAGCATCATTCTACTCTCTACATCTATGAGATCAACTTCTTTAGCTTCCACATACCTGTGAGAACATGTGATATTTATCTTTCTGTGCCTGGCTTATTCTACTTAACAGAATGTCCTCCAGGCTCCTCCATGTGGCCGCAAATGACAGAATTTCATTCTTTTTAAGGCTGAACACTATTCCATTGTGTATATTTACTACATTTTCTTTATCCATTTATCCACTGGCTGGCGGACACTTAGATTGATTCCGTGTCTTGGCTATTGTGAATAGTGCTGCAGGGAACCTGCGAGTGCAGGTAGGTCTCTAACACACTGATTTCACTTCCTTCAGGCTTTCTTTGAGCAGTTGCTCAATGACCTGAGCAGAAACCAATTTCCTCATTTTTAATTTCATCCTTGGGGTATAAATACTTTAATCAAAAACTTCCTTTTGGAGACAAGCAGCCATGAAACAGCCTTCTTAAGGTACCATAGAAGCAGTATTTTTACCAAGTCAGAATGTGGCCTTCAAGACAAAATGCCCTAAACAGGTAATAATTGCTTTTCTATCCCGCATGTACTTCTTCTAATACAATGCAAAGCTGACAGCTAGCCTTATATTATCTCTGATTTGGATGTCAGTTTGACTGCTGCAATCATCCCTTTGACACCCTAGCTTTTTCAGTTGGCCCTTCCTAGTGCTCTCACAGTTGCTGCAGAATGTCACTGCTCTGCAGTCAGAGGGTCCCCTGGGCATCTCCTGCCACCCCCTATGAGCTTTGGAGAATGGGAACCATGTTTTATCTGCTGCTTCCAGCCTTGTGTGGCACCAACACCAACCAGGCACTTCAGAAGTGTTTATGGATAAAGAAATGCCCTCATACAGGGAGCTGACCATTCCAATGCAGACAGCATAGGCTAGAAACGGTAGGGAACACAGAAGAGTTTCACAGATGTGGGAAGAAGAAGGCCTCAGAAAAGCTCAGGACAGGAACAGTTTCTTGACTAATGCTTCCCAACTTCCTTAAAAGGAATAAACTGAGTGTTGGTCATTATGGCCACTCCTCGCTGCTGTCGCTGTTAGGCTTGTCCATAGGCTGGAGGTAAACATTTGTAAACAGTGCAGGCTTCTAGGTCAGAGTGTGGTTTTTTCATCATTGTCAAGTCTTGAGTTAATGAATGTGTTCAGGCCTTATTAAGACAGATCCCTGAAAGACAACATTGAACATTGCCATCAAGACCCAAGAGCCCGAAAGGGCAAAGAAAGTCACAGCACCCCTGGTAAGCATCCCTGGAAAGGTTTGCAACTGTCATTTAGCACACTATACATGACATCGCAGTGGCAACAGCCATCTCACCTTCCTCGAAAGTCACAAAAGAACAACTAGAAGAGCAGGATATCTTTAGTCCACAAAAGATGCAGGGAAGAACTCTAAAATCAACACAATTAATACATCATCTAAACAAATACCACATAGCTAAAAAGAGAAAAAAGTCATTAGCATTCGAAACAAAAAGATTTTGCTTTCTCCAAATCAAGACCATCAACTCAGAAAGTTATTTTATATAACACGGTATTGTGGGGAATTCAAAAATCTCAGCTGGAGAAAGAAAACCCTCTAAAGT
This sequence comes from Callithrix jacchus, assembly GCF_049354715.1. Lineage (NCBI taxonomy): Eukaryota > Metazoa > Chordata > Mammalia > Primates > Cebidae > Callithrix > Callithrix jacchus. Next base: position 141,380,165 of record NC_133506.1, on the reverse strand, counting down.
AGTTTTCCTCACCAAACTACCTCACAATTTGGAGCACAAATTCATACACATAAATGGTTCCTGTGCCATTTTCTTCCTTGATGAATGTCATAATTTTGGCAAAACTGAAATTCATAGCACTGCCTATTTTTGTTATGCAAACACACTGAAAAGAATTCTGGCAATTTTTCATATTGAATTAAAGTATGTTTTCCATCTTGGTATAATTTTGTAACTGAATTAAGTTTTTCTTCTCAAACTTTACTAAGCTACTGAAACCTATTTTTGAACAACGTGAAATTTGTTTTTAAAATTCAAGACAAACTTAAACATTGGGTCTCTGAAGATGGTGACTTTACTATGTAGCATGTAATTCAATAAATACGTTTAAAAGCTCTATTGTGATTTAACACACTAAAATCTGTTCTAATATGTCTCATGTTATTTTGGAAGATACGTTTCCATTAGACCCAGATAATATTAAATTTAGAGATGGAAACACCTTGCCATATATAGTGGAACTCATTAACTTTCATTCTGAAATTAGATTATTGCCCAATTAATAAGCAAGGCATTCATTCAAGGTCACGCCTCATAATAATTCTATAACAGGCTTTTAATGTAGCTCCTTTCAGAAAACATGGTTTGACCCATAGGATAGTGGGTTTGTGTAGCACAGCTACACTGCACTACATTAAACAATAATTTTTAAAATAATGCAGTGTTTTTCCAGATTTTACGCCAGTTTAGTCATCCATGATGAGGTGTTTCCACATGTGTCAAGCTGTAACCCTATTTTTGTAATTACAGTTTTATAACTGCATGATTTTATGCAAAAAATGATAAGAGAATCTATTCTGAAAGAGTGAAAAGGCATGAGAATTTTAACAAACAGAACTTGGGAAAAACCTACTTGCCTCACAAGGGGAAAAGCAGAACAAATCATCTGCTATTCCATTGTGAAAAGAGATTCTCAGGCAAAAGACCTGTTTTTCCACATTTGTGTAATCCCTATTTGAAGATTTATTAACATTCATGGACATTTCTGTATGTAAATATTATTATTATGTGAATTTCATAAGTATTGGCATTATTCCTTGACTTATCAACATTCTTTGGTAGAAAAATGTTATATAAATGTGAAACTCAGTATGTGCCAGGAACTACGTTGGGCTCTGCATCTGCCTGAGAGTTTACTTCTGCATACATGCAGAAGTAATCTGATGGTAGTCCCTAATTCAGCGAATCTCATCTGATGTCGGCCCTTGCCATAGGTTTCATCATACTCTTCATGTCAGTTTCACTCTGAGCACATATGAAAAAGCAAGGCAGTGGCATCAAAACACCAGTTTGAAATAACTTGATATTGGAATTTAAAAAATAAAATAAAACCACTGGAGAAATAATAGAGGAAAATCAGAACTTTGTCATTTTAGAATTTAGCAGCATTTTATTTTGATTCACACATTTCTGCCAATGGGGAATATGTGGAAGTCTGGACATGACAGTGGTCTCTTCACTTCCTGGGGCCTGTAACTCACAAGTCCCATTTCTTGCCGTGACAGGAAGAGCTCATGATGCTAGCATGATCCTTGTCTCACTACATGGAGACTCTATCACCTGACATCCAGGGAGCTACAATGTACATTGAATCCACAACACACGGCTCAAAAGATGTGGAGGGCAATGCCCATTTATCTTGTCTGACAGTCACACCTTTACATCTTACTTATTGGACAAAAATAGACCTAAAATGATCAAATTCATTCGTTTTGAAAATACCATTAACTCTGAGACATTTCTTTAAAAGTGTTTCCTATTAAACTATCATTCGAACAGTAAATAAGAGACATTTAAGCCATTAGGTGCATTAAAGGTGTCTGTTTTCCACAAGGCAGAAGATTCATACATGCAATCACACACACACACATAACACATGCACACAGGGCAAAGAGGCAGCAACAAAGGTCTGAATATGCTGCCATAAGCTCGCTGTGAAGCATCAGAGATGAAAATACTGATAACATACAGAATTTCAAGGTTTGGAGGCCAGTATTACTAATATTCTTTCCTTGAGTTATTATTTTTAAGCCAGTGTTCGCATAACTGAGATCTTGAATAAAAAAGATCAAAATAAACATGAATATTCAAGATGAGAAAAAAGCCCACAGAACTGAAGCGACTGGCTTAAAGTTTTACATAAATTAGAGATGAGAATTTGGGGGAACTGTTAAATTCTCATTATAATTACAACTTTTGAATTTTCAAAAAATTCTTCTGATAATAGAATACAATTCTTTTGTAAAAAAATTTAACTGTGAACTCCTCAAATTCCATTCATTATGATAGAATTGGAATGGGCCTTTTACAATGTATTACAAATTCCAAAGGCAGAAAGGAGGGATGAGCTCCGCCTCTCCGATGGAAGAGGAAAGCAGAGGCTCCCAAGAAAGAGCGATAGTCAACATGCCATCTAGATAAATTAACATCTTCACTCCCCAAAACTCAGCCAGATATTTTTATTTTGTTGTGGGGGGGTGATTTTTTATTTATGCAGAGTTTCAAGAATTTGTTGCTTAATTCTACTTTGGTCATAAAATCTTTGGATATCGCTATTTTGAAATAGTTTGAACAGTCCATCATCAAAAGCCCTTATGTCCCACAGGGCATCCAGCCACTTCCTGTTTCACCCATTTTGCCCTTTATCATCTCTCCGGAAGACTTTTGAACTGTAAACAATCGGGATTTAAGACCTTTAACATCAGGGAAAACATCAGTATGCAACACACCCTAGCAGATATTTAAACTCTCCTGCGCTTTCTATAATTTTTATAGCTACTGCCCCAAGTGGTTATCTAGAAAAACTGTAGTGTTTAAACAGGGTGGGCAACGTGGGGTCAAGGGGAGTCGGATGGGTTAATGTTTGCACAGCACTTTGGACTAGACAAACTCGACACTGAGCCTATTGTACTAAATATAAAAGGTGCTTTATTTGACACAGGAGACCAAACAATGGTAAAGGAACATGTTAAGTGTAGGAGCTGTGGGAGAGGAGGAAAGAGACTACACCAGCTATCAAACTGAGGTAGGAATCTCTCTGAATATAAATGATCCACATCAACTCAAGTCTCTTCTGCTAACGTCCATGCTGTGGAAATAGGCAGGCTCCAGCTCCGCTTTCTGAACAAGCTTTTTGCAACTGCAGCTGTTGGTGTTGTTGAAAATCTCATCTTTGCAGTCATGTTGTAATCCTGAAATTCCACCTCACAGGGATGTGTTAAGAAATGAAGCCGAATATAAAATGATTAACTTGGATGCTATCATCCCTCAGATCTCTGCTACCCCTAAAAGTCTATGACTTAACGTGGCGTAACAGAGTATGACTGACCCCATTTCTCAGCTTCCCTAGAAATCATTCAGTCCCAAGTTCAACAAATGACTCTTAGCAGCCAGTGAGAGAAAGGGCAAAGGGAATGGCTAGAAAACATATGAAATTAATACAGCCAGTGTCTGCCCTGGAGCAGAGCTGAGTTTGGCAGAAGGGATGGGGCCCACCCCAGATGGGTCTGTGATTAGTCACAGAGGAAAGGTACTATACCCTCAGGTGTGACAGAAATTTAGAAGAGTATGGTGTTATGATCCGGGAGAACCAGAGAGGTCAGGGAACAGAGAGACATTTTAACCAGACTTCTAAAGGGGTTGGAGATTTCAACGAAGAATAATAAGGTCTCCATTCAGGCTGACATTAAAACCTTATAGGAGACTTAGTTTTTTAACTAAAACTCAACCTATTCTAAAATGAGAAGAGAACAACAGAGAAAGGCCTTCTTCTTGCAAGGGATTTTCAGAGAGCATGAACCCCCCTGGCAGAGAATGGCGAGAGAGACAAAAGCCATCCCCATTAAAAAGAAACAGCTGGGCCTGAGTTGTCCAGAGCCTATAAAACTCACACTTTGTTACTTTCAGATTAATATTCTCTTTGGATCTAAGTCTTTGGCCAGTAAAAGTCCATCTTTAAAAGAACAAGCAGGAACATTTTCCAGCCAGAAAAAAAGCAGCACACCCTCATTGTCATGTGAGGCTCTTCCCGCCAGCACTTCTGCCCTCAGTTCCCAGCAGGCCATTCATTCTTTCATTCAATGATTGCTGATTGACTTTGTCATGGACTCAAGAAGCTGGGACAGAGGATTTTGCATGTTCACAACACAAAGAAATGATAGGTGTTTGAGGCAATGAGCATGCCAATTACCCTGATTTAATCATTCCACATTGGATCCCATAAATATCTACAGTTATTGCATGTCAACTAAAAAGAAATGAAGAAAAACCAGTTGCTGATTGCGTTCCTGTCTGTGAGATGCTAGAGACACCCCTGTGTTTGTCGTTGTCCCTGCCCTCCAGTGGTTTACAGTTGAGTGAAGGAGAAAGACATCAAACAGACATTCTTCCCTCCGTAGCTCCACTAATCTGGAAGGGAGAAGTCTGTGGGCAGCAACACCTCATAAACCTTGATTAAGCCAAGAATTCATAGACTCATGAACTTCGGAGCCTGAGGGTACCTTAAGGATCTTGTCCAGATGCAGAAAATGAGACCTAAAGACAAAGTGATTTGGGTCCCAGGCTCAAAGCCACTTCTGACTCCGGTCCGGAGTCACATCCAGAAGTGTTTCCATCACAGGGCTGCGTCTTCACACGAGGGAGCATTTTGGTATCTTTTTGATATCTTACCACTATTCTGCATATAAAGATTTTATCAGTTACCTTTGATATACACATAGGTTGGATAATAGGACTTAAATATTTCTGAGCCCATTCACACTATTCAGACCAAATGGTATATTTCTCCAGGACCCCCTGACATGGGCGTTAAGGAAGTTCTGTCGGGATATTGTGAGTAGTGTCTGAAAGAGGGTCAGTTTTTTGCCTGCTACAGTCCCAAGGACCCATTTGTTCTGCTATTGATCACAGTATAAATCTCTATGCTGTATAAAGTGTGACAACATAAAAAGCTGTTTATTGTAGTAGCGATTTGCTATGTTAGTACCCTTGTCAGTCATCTTGAAAATGTAAGCTGATGATTTCTAAAATTACGCTTCATATACTGAAGGTGCTATTTTGATGAATCAGTTAATAGGGCTCAGCACATAGTATGAATGGTACTAAAGTGATTTCCTTTTCATGACATATTATATATTTCTAATTAATCAAGTCATTGGAGCTGAATAGAAAAACAAACAGCACGCAATTATTTTTAGAAGTGTATGCATATGCGGGAGAGAAAATAATCTAAGCACTTCTTTCCTGGTAAATGGGAACTGAATTGCTTATACAGTAATTGAAATCTCTTTGTTTTCCTGAAATTGCATGCAAGGAAACTCCATTTTATGTTATTGCAATTTATATGTTTTTAGGATGTATAACTTTTCTTGGGCTTATTAAATTGACAATTTGTAACTTCCTTTGCCCTCTCCAGATTTTCACAGCTGCCACATTTCTTCCACTTTAGTTTTATCTGTTCCAATTCAATTGCTCCTTCTCAGGGGTTTCATACTTCTCCTGAAAGTCTGCCCCGTGGGGAGCTGGGAAAAGCAAAAGGCAGGCTGGGAAACGGTCAGAGATAAAAGCTGAGGAGGGACCACGTGGGCAGGACTGTCAACCTTCTAGGCCTACTGTGGTTTGATTTCCACCAAAGCAGAGAGGATACCAGTAGGCTGACCAAAACTCTGCTTGTGGGTTCTGCCCCCGGCTTCTGGAATTTACTGTGACCAAAACCAGATCTTTCATCTTGTGTGCAGTTCTGTCTCCAGCACTAACACTGTTGACAATTCAGAAAAGGAAGAAATGATTAACAAATCAATCACTCAGCCCCTCGGAACACTCCTCACCCTAAGCCTTTGCTCAAGATGTTATCTCCACCGGAGCCAGGAGCCAACCAAGCCTGTTTAGCAGGCAGAACAGGTCATTTTTTAATATTTCCATCCTCCACGTGCCAAAACAGGAAACACACAATCATACTGTCCCAAAATAATATGGAGACAGTAAACACAGTCTTCTGATCAGAGCAGTAGAAAGTAGTAATAAATAAAAATTACATCAATGTTACAGTACAAAAAATGAAAAATTAGTAGATTAATATATTTTCAATTGCATTTATGTTGTTTTTTTCTTCCTGCACCTGAAGGAATGCTTCTAAAAGAGCCAATCCCTCAAGGTTCAGAAATGGATTTGAACCTAGAAGGACTGAATTGGAAACAGACTAGTGGCACTTTCAGATTCCTGATTCCCAGATGCCCGATTCCAAGCCCACACCAGCTCCAGGCGAGTGGGAGGTGGGCCCACGGCCTCCTGCCATCGTGGAAGGTTGAGGTGCTGAAGTAGAAAGAATGCTACCACCAGGCCAGGCCCTCTGAGAAAAGCAAGACCTTGGAAACAACACGTGTTGGGGAGCAGAGGATACAGTGCAGCCATCGTGTCAATCCCAACCAAGCCCTTTACCTCTGCCACTGAAAAGCCAGTTTATCTACAGGTACTGTCTGGCTTGGGTAAAAGAAGCCATCCTCTCCAGCACCCCTTTGGTTTAGATTCTGCCCAGCTGAACCTCCACATCGACCAGGAACATTGGTAACCAAGATGCAGGAACACTGGCTGCTTTCCCTGACCCTCGAGTTACTCCTTGGCCTCCCCACTTCTGACATGTAATAAATGGAAGTTGATCTCTGGGAGTGGCTGCAAGACAAGGTGACGTGTTCTCTATGCAAACGGTCAACCACTGACTTACTCCAGCCACTAGAGCTGCCTTTAACACGGGCCATTCCTCCTAATTTGTCCTCTTTCTTCTTCCTGACTTCCTTTCCCTCTCACTCTCTTATTTTGATGTAAAATTCAGACCATCTGCCATGTGTTCTCCCTTTATTCTTCCCATCGCTACAACCTGACTCTCTCCAGTCCCGTTTCAATATGGCGCCAGCATCATCACTCACTTTGTCTATTGCAAAGCTCTTCACCCTTTGGCCAGTAGGTAGTGTCAATATTTTGAAAGCAAGGGGATTATTTTTCCCTGTCTTTGTTTCCTTGCAACACTTTATTTTTTTAATAGATGTATGGGGTACAAGTACAGTTTACTTATATGGATGTGTTATGTAATGGTGAAGTCTGAGCCTTGAACATCACCCGAACACTCAACATCATACCCAGTAGATAATTTTTCAACCATTTCCCTCCTCTCAACCTCCCACTTTTAGAGTCTCCCATGTCTATTTTTCCTCTGGGTGTGTGTGCCCAGCATTTCGTTATCACTTACAAGTGAGAGCATGCAGTATTTGACTGTTTCTGGGTTATTTTCCTTAGGATAATGTCCTCCAGTTCTGTAGCAGCAACGTGATTTCATTCGTTTTTAAAAGAATGTGTAAAAATGCGAAATAAGCATTTAACATTTTTTAAATCATAGTGTATAAGTACCCCATTTTCTTTATCCAATCGTCCACTGATGGACACATTGATATGACATCTTTGCAACTGGGAATTTTGCTGCAATAAACATACCAGTGTAGGTATCTTTTTGATATAATGATTTATTTTTCTCTGGGTAGATACCCAGTAGTGAGATTGGTGGCTTGAATGATAGTTCTAATTTAGTTCTTTGAAAAACATTCATACTGTTTTTCATGAAAGTTGTACTAATTTACATTCCCACAAACAGTATATAAGCATTTCCTTTTCTCTGCATTTGCAGCAATATCTGTGGGGGTTTTCTGTCTTTTAATAATAATAGTCATTCTGACTGGTGTAAGTGGGTTTCTCGTTGTGGTTTTGATTTGCATTTCCCTGACGATTAGTGATGTTGAGGATTTTTTCATGTTTGTTGACTGCTTGTATGTCTTCTTTTGAAAAGTGTCTGTTCATGTTGAAAGCAAAGTAATTATTTCTAAGGCACTATGGGAAGAAAAGACACTAAACATATTCCTCCATCAATATTTTATAGGACACATCATGGGTGAGTCCTCACCCCACCCCAGCTCACCCCCCACCACCAAAAGGCATCCTCAACAGGTGTAATTTCAATATGACAATTAACAACTATACTTCTCTTTTGTTTCATCTGATTATTCCAGTCAGTTTCTTCCAAATGCAAATCTTCTTTAGGTCTTCTAAGTATAGGTTCTCCTGAATGTCAATCTATAATACCTGTGTTTTCCATTTTGCCAGTGGTTTGAGGATGCGGGTACTAATTTTTTTTTAATTATCATTATAAATTACTTTGAATTGAAGTGACATTCTTGATCTATGAAAACCAATCCTGTTACCATTCATTTAAGGGAGGGATGAGACTGTTAAATTGAGCATCTGATTTTATAATGATATGAAACACTTTGGACTGTCAGTGGCTTAGAAGACTGAGAAGCATATTATAATCCATTTGATAAATTTTTCATGTCACAGATCAAGATTACATAAAGGAAAACATTATTTAAACCTTGAGAGTATATAATGAGGATACTCTCACATGAAATAAGCATTTGACATTATCGTTAATGAAAATAAACAGGGTTTAGAAGTAAAATATGCATTCTAAGTTGTTTTCAAGATTTTTTATGTGGATGCTGGCAAGGCTGCGGAGAAAAGGGAACACTTATACACCATTAGTGGGAATGTAAATTAGGCCAGCCACTGTGGAAAGCAGTTTGCAGATTTCTCAAATAACTTAGAACTACTATTTAACTCAGCAATCTCATTACTGGGTACATGTCCAAAAGAAAATAAATTCTTCTACCAAAAAGACACATGCACTGATATGTTCATCGCAGCACTATTCACAATGGCAAAGACATGGAATCAACTTGGTGCCCATAACAGTGGATTGGAAAAAGACAATGTGATAGATGTGCACCATGGAATACCGCACAGCCATAAAAAAGAATGAAATAATGTCCTTTGCAGCAACCTGGATGGAGATAGGCAGAAACCAAATGCCCGATGTTCTCAAGTACAGGTGAGAGCTAAACAGTGGGTCCTCATGGACATAAAGATGGAAACAACAGAAACTGGGGACTACTAGAGAGAGAGAGGGAGAGCAGAAAAAGCTGAAAAACTTACTATTGGGTACTATGCTCCGTACCTAGGTGACAGGATCATTCATACCTCAGACCTCAGTATCACGCAATATACCCTGGTAACAAACCTGCACATGCATCCCCTGAATCTAAAATGAAAGTTGAAAACAAAAAAGATTTTTATGTGAACGAGTTTATTTGAAAACAAGTAAAAATGAAAATATACGGAATAAAATAAAATCTATCATGTTCAAGGCAATGGGAATATCTACAAAATTACAAGTGATCCACACCTGAAGCAGTCTGCACTGGGTTACAAATCCTGTAGGCTGAGTCCACGTTTGACTGAACTTTCATCTCATTGCCGTCCATAGTTTGGCCCTTTCTCTTGTAAACAGCTGCTCTCAAAGCCAGAGTAAATCCCCAACAATGCAAATCCAATCTTGTCCCTATACTCTGAAGGTTACAGCAGCAGCAATGAAATGCCTTTGCTACCTGCATTTTAATTTGAAAAATTATACTCATTCTTCAAAAGCCAGCCTAAACAGTTCCTCCATTAAGACATCTCCAGTCAACTCCTCCTGTAACATTGAGTGTGCCAGGTAGGTAGCTCTACTTTTTGCTCCTATCACAGTGTACTGCAATTACTTGTTTAGGTGTCTATTTCACTAACTGGATTAAGTGAAATAATAACTACATGAACAAACAAATGTTTGCTGAGAACTTGTAATGGGTCAGGTACTAGAGAAATAATGATGAGTAAGACAAATACGTTTCTGACACAAATACGTTTGTGGAGGGCCTTCAAATTGGAAAGACAAAATAAATGCAATGCTTCAATGGATTAAACGTCAAAATAAATAACAATAGTAAGAAATACTGCCTGCTGACCTTAAAAAGTCAAGTCTCCAGACCCCACTGAACAGCATTTAAAGTACTAAAAGGATTCACAAATATGGTCACAATCACTGTATTTCAACTTTGACAAGAACAGGAGAAGTGCTGAAAGATTGGAAACAGGGAAAATAATAATATTAAGGAGCTTTATGTCAATCTCCAGAAAAAAATCATCTAATAAATTATTAAATGTAGGGTGGTAAACACCTCCAACAGGAAGCAGCAAGCCCTGGGAGCCAGCATGGAATCACCACCAGCATGGAGTCACCACCAGCAGGCTGGAGAAATTAACTCACTGTGACCTCTGGTTAGAGGAATAGGGGATGGAGCAGCAGAATGCTACAAATGCGGACACCTTAATTTCAGTTGGCTTTTCAACAAAATTTCCTCGAGTATTTTACTTGTTGGTGAGAATAAAAAATTAAAAGGTTAATAATACAGTTTTTTAGATTTCCTTTTTTTTTTTTTTTTTTTTTTTTTAAGATGGAGTTTCGTTCTTGTTGCCCAGGCTGGAGTGCAATGGTGCAATCTGGGCTCACAGCAACCTCCACCTCTCAGATTCAAGCAATTCTCCTGCCTCAGCCACCAGAGTAGCTGGGATTGCAGGCATGCAGCATCATGCCCAGCTAATTTTGTATTTTTAGTAGAAACGGGGTTTCTCCATGTTGGTCAGGCTGGGGTCAAACTCCCAACCTCAGGTGATCCACCCGCCTCAGCCTCCCAAAGTGCTGGGACTGCAGGCATGAGCCACCATACCCAGCCAGCTTTGTAGATTTCTTACGGATTGAACTGCCAAAGAGTTTTAATTAACAAAGTTAGAGTAACTAGAGTTTCCAATGATATGCTAGAGTTTTATTTTATGGGTCTGTTATGAGCCTGACATTTCTGTTTAAAATAAAAGTGCAGAATTCTCAAGACAGTGGATAATCCCATATAATATGTTTTATAGCAAGATCAAGATTTAGAAGTTCTCAATAGACTGGAGCAAACAAACCAAAAACAATATCAAACACACTAAGGGATCTTCATAAAGTGCTTCCATCAGGTTCAAAAAACAAACTCTGCCAGGAGTAGGAAGTCCACGTAACAGCAACTGCTGCTCATGTAAAGGCAACATAGAGTGTATGTGCTTGTTTTACTGAAAGAGCAACATGATATGACAGGCTGAAAAGGGAACGCACTCTTCACCCAGTGGATTGAAGCACTGCTCGTGGACTGCGTTCCGCACTGGTCAGATGTAGACAAGATGGAAATCATTACATGAATAGCATGACCCATGCCCTCCAGAAATTCAGTCCAGTAAGTGAAATAGACACGTAAACATGTAATTACAGTCCATTGTTATAAGGGCAAAAGAGAGAGGTATCTACCTGGCAGTTGATGGTGAAACAGCAAAGTTCCCTTTTCCTCCTCGCAGGGCGTGTAATAGGGGTGTGGCTCACTTCTATAGTGCCCCTCTACTCAAACCTCTAGTGGAGCATACAGACGGGCAGGCTGTGGGGCTCCAACCCCACAGCAGTGTCTAGGGGTGAATGTTTACACCTCTTGAACCCCAGTGGGGGTGTGTTACAGGGTGCTCTTTTACTTTAGCTGTCCATAGGCAGCTTGTGTTCACCAGCTCAGTTAAACCCCTGCTTTATCCCAAGGATAGAGGGCTTTCTCCATCCCGGCGTTCTTGCCTTGGTGTACCAGAAGAATCAGATAACACGTGGGCTGGAGAATGAGTGCAAGGTTTTATAGAGGGGAACAGCAGATGGGGGAGCCAAAAGGGAGATGGTTTTCCCCAGGAGTCGGGCTGCTAGGTGGCCTGGGCTCTCCTCCGACCAAAGCCAAACCAGCATTCTGCCTGTTGGTGCTCTGCTGCATGCAGCTGCCTGTCAAAGTCAGCATCCAGCCACCCATGTGTTCCTCTACTGATGGCTCCTCTCAATGTCCAGCAACCTGTGTGTCTGCCGGCTAGAGACACAGGATGGGGGTATGACAGGCCAGGGTGGTCTTGGGAAATGCAACACTGGAGTAGGAAATGCCTGTCCTCAGGTAAGTTCGTGGGGGTGGAGCCCTAGCCAAGGACCACACCCTCCTCTACCCAGCACTTCCCTTCCCGCCTTCCATCATTTAAAGGGACCACACCCTTCTCTACCTAGCACTTCCGTTATCAATGCTATAGAATGAGTTGACTGGAGAATCTGGGGAACTATTTGGGTTGGTGTGGAAGAATGAATGTGATTTTTCCAGATAAAATACAGGGGCAAAGGCATTCTAGCCTAGAGGTACAATATGTGCTAAGCAGGAAAAGTGATCAAAAGGCAGGCAACACATCACCCAGGGCCCGGGTGCCGTAACCCTCAGTGGAGAGTGACGTGATCAAATTTGCATTGGCAAGGTTTACTCTGGCTGGAAGAGCAGTTGTTTACATTTTTAAAAAAAGCAAAACTACAGATGACAAAATCATTTAGGAGTCCATAGCAAGAGTCTGGGACAAGATGACAAGGACTGAATTAAGGTAATCCCAAGGAGGTGTGGGAAGGGAGTGGGTACAAGAATTATTAAACCCCGAGGAAGAGCATCCACCAGGAGTCAGCTGATTGCTTCAGCAATATCACTCATTAGGCATGTGTTGACCTCCTACTCTATGCCAAGTAGTACTAGATACTAGGTACTAGAGATGTAGGGTTAAACAAAGCCAGATAATAGTTTCTGTTATCTTGGAGTTCACAGTCTAGTACGGGATGCATAGATAATTAAATAATCCCATAAATAAAGTTGTGACTGTGGCTACGAAGGATAGTACCAAGGATTACAATCACCTATAAGAGGGGGGTTGATGTTTACCTTCCCAGAGATATCAGAGAAGGTGTCCCTCAGTGTTTGCACTGAGAGCTGAAGGGTGGGAGGGAATGACGTAGTAAACAGGAACAGGTGCTCCAGTCTGGGGCCAGAGCACAGGAAAGCTGCCTGTGGCCAGCGAGTTTATGGCAAAGGTAAGATTTAAAGAAGATCTGACTCCACCCCCCAGTTTGAAGGGGTATGGAGTCAGGCCTTCGTCCACACCTGGACACCCCTCCCTTTACTCCTGACTAAACTGTATGTTCTGTGAAGACAGGATGTCTACCTCTGCTGGGTGCAGCTGCCTGTCAAAGTCAGCATCCAGCCACCCATGTGTACACCGTTTGGGGCTTTTCAAACACAGAAATGAACAAGTAATGATTCTTTCAAACAGAGGGCCATCAGCGCATAGAATTCTCATCATGTCATCATTTGGTCTTCTTCCAAATTCTATCCATTTCTCATGCACCTGTTCAAGTCTCACCTCCTCCCCCTCAGCATTCCAGGACTACTCCAGCTTGTGCACAGGAGAGCAAAGAGCATTCACTTGGCTGTCCAGGCTCAGAAGAAGGCCGCCTTATATTGTCACCTCATGCACCATCTTCACTGACAAAACAGCAGGGGAAGGGTAAGAATGATGTCACAGCTGTTCTTAATCCCCCACACAGGAGGTCCAAGGTAAGTAAGTAGATTGCCAATTGCTTTATTTCTTAATTCATGAATTTGAGTCTTATAGAATTCGAATTAAAATACAGAAAACAGAAAGGCACACACATGGTAGATGTGGAAGGCAAATATATATTCACTAGGTTAGAAAAATAGTTTCTCATTCCAACATTATCTCTGCGTACTTTCTGAAGTACAACACAGTCGTCCTTGAAACTTAGGGGTTCTATCTTATACATGAAAAATGTATTTTCAGGCTAAGGATATAAAAACCTCAGGTAGGCTTTTCCAAATTGGTGTGGGAGTTGAAGGGTTTGGAGGCATTCCAATCTAAGCACAGAGAGACATTCATCCTGCACTGCCCAAGTTCATCTTCACTGCTATGTTAATATGAAATGGTCAGCAGTTATTTTGGTTGAGTTAGATTTATTACTACATTTAATTTAAAAGAAAACAATCAAACAGAAGAGAGTTCTTTCTTCTCTCTCATCAAAACATCAGTATCTCAGAAACAGAGTGGCTAATGACAGAGAAATCAGAGCTACATTCCATTAGGCAGAAAGGGGTAGTCCTCGTTGCATGCAGAATTACAGAACGATATTTCTTTTCACAAACGGACAGAACACAGTGAAATGTTCCAAACCGAGGAGAGGTGGCTTGCTAAGAGCATTTATAAATGCTTTCTCTTCAGCCTGTGGATCTTCAGCTCTGCCGTGTCTCCAAGGGCCCAGATGCTGCTGTTAGTCAAAAGCAGCCTGCAGATGACTCTTGGTGAAAGCACCATGTGGGTTTTATTCTGCTGACCACTCATCGAGTATTCACAGGGCAATCAAAGGCTTGTTTGCATAGCCAAAAAATGAACGACTTTTGAAGGAACAACAAAATTGTTTCGCATGTTTCCAAATACAACTAAAGATAAAATTAGATGCTACCTAAAAAAGCATGTTTGCCCAAACTTTTACCAACGTTAGGATAATCATAACTGTACTTCACTGCAGATAGGTGGCCCAGTGACTGTGTCATGTGAAAATCTATACTCTTCAGTACTTTGTGTTCTTAATGACATTTTCTGCTTCAAGCATCTTCTGACCCTAACAATCTAGAAACCCATCAGTCATTCCTTATACAACGTTACAAACAAGACCCTATTTTCTGGCAGGATGTCAAAGGGCCTGGCCGAACGTCTACTTTTTCCAAGTACAATTGATAGTGGATGACAAGGTCCAGCTCTTCTCTAAATTCTGACAACTAAGCAACAACAAATAAAAAACATTGCAATGATTTACTGTTTTAATTCTACGTTGTTGTGTTCTGTGTTTCTTTAAGAAAGGTGCAAGGGTATGCGTGCAAGTCCTGAAACACTGCGGTTACCATGGTAATTATCTGTGTTTAGAGAGCGTGCGGAGTAAAGGTCCACGTAGTGGTGGAAGAAGAGTGCCCGTTAACGATGGCTTTTCACGAGCCTAAATCATGTTAAGTTCACAGTTTCAAAGAAATGTTTAAAAAAAAAAACTGTAAGCTTTCATCTGGAAGAGCCGTAAGTGCCAAAGTATGTTTTGTTCCAGGAGCACTACTTTCCTGCTAGTAATGAGATTCTATCTAAAGACAGAAGTTAAGACTCAGTGGGCTGTGGCTCCTGGGGAGGAGGGGGTTTTCTGATCAGTCTTCCCTGCTGATTTCCCTGGGGACACGTTAGCTCTTTTGCTTCTCACAGTCTGGTTTTCAGACCCTTTAAAATCCCTTGAGTAATTCCGGAGAGTTACTCTACAAGAAAATACCAAGTCCTTTTACCTGGGGCTTCCATCTGAGCAGAATTTGGCACAAGCTTAGTGCAATGCCTCACACCTAGAAGTCTGGAGATGTTGCTTGACTGACTGATGAGATTGCTTCACTCAGATTTATAAAAGCAAAGGGCCTAACAACTCACAAAAAAAACTAGCATCTCAATTATGAAGTGGGCAAAGGACATTTTTTTCAAAGAAGATAAACTAATGACAGATAACATATGAAAGGATGTTTAATGTCACTGGTCATTAGGGAGATGCAAGTCAAAATCACAATGAGATGCCACTTCACACTCATTAGGATGGTTATTGTATTTTTTTTTTTAAAAGCAGAAAATAACAAGTGTTGGTGAGGACATGGAGAAACTGGAACCCTTGTACATTCCTGGTGAGAATATAAAATGATGAGGCCTCTGTGGAAAAAGTATAATGATTCCTCAGAAAACTAAACACAGAATTACCATATGGTCCAATAATTGCACTTCTGGGCATACACACAAAACGAGTGAAAGCAGGAACTTGAACAGCTATTTCTATACAGATGTGTGTGCACAGCAGTCTTATTCACATAAACCTAAAAGTAGAAGCAACTGGAGTATCCATTGACAAATGACTGGATAAACAAAATGTGGCATATCCATGCAATGGAATATTATTCAGCCTTAAAAGAGACGGAAATTCTGACACATGGTACAACATGCATGAACCTTGAGAACATTATGCTAAGTCAAATCAGCCAGACACAAAAAAGACAAATATTGCCTGATTCCACTCCTATGAAGTACTCAGTGTGGTCAAAAATCGTAGAAACAGAAAGTAAAATGGTGATTAGCAGGGGCTGGAGGAGGAAGGGGCACTAGTGTTTAATGGGAACAGATTTCAGTTTCGCAAGGTTAAAAAGAGTTCTGTGGATAGATGGTAGTGATGGTTGTACAACAATGTGAATATACTTAATGCCACTGAACTACATGCTTAAAGTAGTTAAAATGGTACATTTTATGTTACATATTTTTACCACAAGGAAAGAAAAGCAAGAGGCTTATTGTGCCAGAGAAACTCTGGGAGAACAATATTTGCACGGCCTAATTACCGACACGGCAACTGGATAGTTGGAATAACCCATGTTATTCTGTTTTGCAATTAGGTAGTCTAAAAATAAAACACCACTTTCCCCACATTGTGGCCTTCATTACACATCTCCAAAACCAAAAGGCTTGCAGGTGAGTGATACCCACAAGCCATCCCTTCTCCCGGGCTCTTCAGACGCAGTTGCCAGTTAGACAGCAATCAGGACCTTCGAGCAGGGCAAACGCCCTGAAGAAATGCAGGAGCCATCAGCACATTCCGTGTTGGGCTTGGCTCTGAGAAAAGACAGCCTGCGTGCTGCAGGCTTCCCTCCTTGTTTTCATGAAGCTTGAGCAAATGTGTTAGAAAGTTATTTCTAAATATTTCTAAGCTTGTGACAATGAAAGTCACAAATTGATTTTGCAAATAGTCATTCAAAGGGAAGAGGGATGAAGGAATAGCAGATGCCTTCCTTGGGAATTAAACATTGGCTTATGGGTCTGCAAGTTAGGAGAAATTGGTACAACACTAATGAAAACTGAGCTGTGGGTTTACAAGGAATTGGAGGTAAGCCATCTTTTTGTGGGGTGGGTGGAGCAAGTGATTCATAGGATTTGAAGGAATTGGAATGTTGCTCTATCCAGGTGAGTCTGAATTATTAGCCTGGAAGCATAGGAAACTCTAAAATGATTCGAAATAATCAGGAAGAAATTATCACAGTAAATTAAGAATGGGAAAATTCTCATTCATGAATTTGTGTAGGCCTAATAACACGTTAAAAGTTACAAATAAAAGTATAAATCATTAGGGGCTGAGTATAATTAGTTATATTATTAATTAGCTTGGTAATAAGCTTTCTAACTTCAATAAAATCTGTGACAGATTTTATACACATAAACTATGTGTGTTTCTAGAAATGTGTGCATTTATCAATTCCACCAGTCACACGTTCCAAGCAGGTGAATTATGAGACCAGGCTCGTTAATCTGGAATACAGTTTCTGAATCACGTTGACACAGTAACAGACTTGCCCTCGTTCACTCACTGACCCCAGGAAAGCTGTATACTGGACAGCGTCGAACGTCAGGAGAGTCTATTCATCATACCACACTTTGCAGGCCTTCTCGGCAGTGTCCTGCGATTCGTTTCACAATGAAAACATCAGATTCTCACGACCACTTGAAGCAGAAAAATATCTAAGAATTGTCATTAAGAATGGCCACCAGTGTGATGAGGATTCTCATGCTTTCTGAGATTAAGATAATTTAGGATGATTCTTCACCTGCTTTAGAGAAGTAAAGATTTTAGAGGTTATTCATATAAGGTAAACATAATATTTTTGAGAATAGGAACAGAGTTGTTTCCTTTCACTGGAGTTAAATAATGTCCCAAGAGAATGCATTTCTCTCTCATGGGAGAGTATTTAATGACCAAAGGTATTTTACTCATTCTAGCTCGGTTCCAGAATAAGAATTTGACCTCTAATTGTCAGGAGATCCATCTTTAAGAAACGTGTTATCACGAATTAATCCTCTATCACCCATGGTCTTCATGCCACCGAGGCTTGCTTTGCAAATATTTATGCTAGGAGTTGAAGAAGGTCCACACTATATTTGGTAGTAGTTTTATTTCATTTCCTTTGAATAGTAAAGTCTTTGTTGTGCTGTCTCTACTGAACACTGTGGAACTGAACTGGATAGATCATTTTAAAGGCGAGAAAGCTCTTTGTTTATACAATCTCTTTGCAATCAAAGCATATTGAAGCCTCAGCCCGTATTAAAGAAAAAGACCTCAGCCAGGCGCGGTGGCTCAGGCCTGTAATTCCAGCACTTTGGGAGGCTGAGGTGGGCGGATCACAAGGTCAGGAGTTCGAGACCAGCCTGGCCAATATGGTGAAACCCTGTCTCTACTAAAAATACAAAAATTACCCACATGTGGTAGCATATGTCTGTAGTTCAAGCTACTCCGGAGGCTGAGGCAGAAGAATCGCTTGAACCCAGGAGGCGGAGGTTGCAGTGAGCCGAGATCATGCCACTGCACTCCAGCCTGGGCAAGAGAGCGAGACTCCATCTAAAAAAGAAGGGAGAGAGAAAGACCTTTTCTAAAAGAGCAGTAGGAAGTTTGGGGTTGTTCGGTTTTTGGTTACTTTTTTCCTCATTTGGGTAAAAGAGTAAGATAGCAATGTGCGGTGCATGGTGGGTGCTTGCTCTAAGCATAACACAGATGTGTTCAAATTAAATGTCTTACCATTTTCTGTACATGGAACCAGCAGCCGAAATTGGTTACTTATTTTGTAGCTGATGTTATGAGAAAAAAGTTCTACATGACTTTTAATATTAGTTTTAAATGTTCAGTATTAGTATTAAAACTATTAGCTGTTCCAAATAGCAAAGTATTCCCAAGAGTAATTGCTGTCAAGTAATCTTTGCTCCCAACACTGCTTCATAAAACTTAGCGTTTTTGTGATAGTTAATAACGATCACTGACATTCACAGAGCAGCTATGACATGCCGGGCACTGCTCAGTGCTTTATAAACATGATTTTATTTAAACCTCAGATCATCCATATGAAATAGGGAATATGGTTTCCGTTATACTGAGTAGAAAGGGCAGACTAGATCATTTATAACTTACCTGAGGTCACACAGCTAGGAAGATGCAGCCTGCACCCCACATCCCAGGCTCCCAGGCAGGCCAGGCTTACGTCTGAGCCACATTGCTGGCTTTTCCCTCCATCCTTAGAAAGCAAGCATGCCCAGTTGGCCTGCAAAGAAGATCTGTTCCATGGCTGAATTTAGCATGTTTGTTCCACATGCATCTCAAGATAAGCCAGCCTTTCCAGGCATTCATTACATATTTTAGAACAGAGTGTCTCACACTTCACTCCGGGGGATCTGGTTAAAATGCAGATTTGGATGGAGGGGCCTGGGATTCTGCATTTCTAAGAAGCTCTCCAGACAGTACCAATGCTGCTGATCCCCAAATACATCTTGAGGCACGAGAATTTGGGGAGTACATGAAATCAGTTAGTAGACTATGTAATGAGATCTCGAGCACAGAAGCAAAGTAGCTTACTCAGTAAGACACAGAAAATATACTTCAACACTTGAGGAAAATGTTCAAAGGTCACCAATCTACCACCCTCTCCCCTACCCCTTTCTCCCTGGGAGGAGAAAAGCCGCCATCCCAGGACACAGAAGGTCATGCAGTTGTTGTCATTTGCTGTCAGAGTGGTTTGGGATCAAATAAGCATTTTGGTCAATAGGTTTGTGCTTTTCATGACTCATACAAAAGTTGTCAATCAAATAAATTCTTGCAGAGCCATACAAGGACTACTAGATAGCCAATGACATTGGAAAAGAATATTAAAAGGCATCAAAAGCTATTTCCCATGCATTACAAGTGGGAAGACGCAATTATAAAATAATTATGAAGAAATACTAGAAGGATCTACACCAAAATTTTAATAGCAGTTATCTAGGGATAGAATTTAAGATGATTTCATTTATTTTGCTCATCTATAAGTTGTAAATTTTCTATAATAAATATGTGTGACATTGAGAATCAGAAGAAAAATCATGTTCAATAATTAATTTTAAAGATTACTCTGTACCAAATCCATGATGCCTCTCAGCATCCCTGAAGGTGGAATGACCAGGAGTTGTGGCAGCCTAGCTCAGAAAAAAGAACCAAAGAGAACCATCTATGGAATAGCCTTGCAAAACAATGTACCTGATCCGTCCTCTGGAGCTAACTTCCGTTTCCAGGAAACACGGCGGGTAGAGGAGTAAGTTAAATGATTGCACAAGGAAGCCAATGGACAGATCCAGAATGTGGGTCAGTCTTCAAGACAACTGACCCAGTTTCTGCAACAAGGGCGTGAAGGGGGAAGGGGGGGTCTGCTCTGTATTAAAAGACACTCAAGAGACATTACCACAAGCGCGATCTGTGGTGTGTTTAAGGAGTGAATGTCATGTCCTCCCAAAATTCCTATGTTGAAGCCTTCACCTAATCCCCAGTGTGATGACATTTGGATGTAGGACCTGAGAGCTAGTTAGGTTTGGGTGCGGTCATGAGAGTGGGGTCTCCATGATGGGATCAGCGCCTTTATGAGAAAAGGAACAGACCAGAACTTGCTCTCGCTCTGCGAGTGACCACACGGGGAAGGCAGCCTGACACTGAATCTCCCAGCACCTTGATCCTGGACATCCCAGGCTCCAGAGCTGTGAGAAATCACTGTTTGTTGTTTAAGTCGCCCAGTCTATGGTACTTCGTCATCACCGCATGAACTGGCTAAGACATAGCGCCTCAATTGAACAAGCCGAGTATCAGAAAAGGTTTTTAAACAACACAGAAATTTTTATTATGCAAGTAATATTAATTTTTAGGTGTGCCAATGTCTTTGTGGTTATAAAAGAAAATGTTCACACTTTTTAAAGATGCAGGAATATGTATGAATAAAATAAGTATGTATTCCTAAAGGATGTAGGAAAAAAATAAAATGGTAGTACAAGATATTTTTTAATGGTTTCAACAAAAATTTTATAAATGGGTAGCTTAAGGGAAGTAGCAACATATCAACAACCATCAAATATGAGTGATGAACACAGAAGTGTATACTTTATTCCCCCTAATTTTGTGAATTTAAAATTTTTCATAATGAAATATGTAATCAGGTTTCCTAATCTCTGCACTAAAGTAAAATACTAAGGTAAACTAGGACACAGATCCATCTGAGACACACAGATATTTTAAGCCGGAGGAAGACGCATCATCTATGCAAATTGAACCTTAGGGATTTAATATAATCCCACTCAAGCAATTGAGATAGCTGAATAATCTGGACTGCATGAGTTGTAAAGAGAGAACAACAACATTGTGATGAGACTTAACAGACTGGATTCTGAATTCAGAAAGAATTTGTCCAGATTAAGAAGATCATGAGGATAATAACTCACATGGTGTATAGTGCTTTACAGCTTATGTGTATTTGCAGGTATAGTGCTTTATTTCATCTTCATTTAATCTCCTTTACTTCCATTCTAAGTTGTAAAGATTACTTTCCACCTCGTGTTAGAGATTTCTGCAAATTCAATCAATGAGCGCTTATTACAGTATAGGCCCCATGCTTGGAGCTGGAAATGCAGGAGAGACATGGCCTTCAGCTCTATCAAGCAAGAACCTTCCAGCTTGAATTTATGAAGGTTTGGTCTTAGAACCTTCATGATGAGCAGGTCTCAGCAATCAGACCAGATTTAGCGCCTCACGTGGAGCAATGAACGTCACAGTTTGAGAGGAGACTGTGAGCCCAGGTCGACTCTGAAAACTACATCCTATGGAGTTGATGAACGAAAATGGGAACAGTTAGCTTAGAAAAGGAAGGACACGAGACAAGAGAAAATCTCTTTTGACTCTAAATGAGAGAGACTTTTCCAACAGCAAGTGCTTCCCAAAGGTCAGGGAGGCGCATGTGGCAAGCCCTTGGGATGTGGCTTGTGGCTCACACATGTCCCTCCACTCTTCCCTTGGTCAGTTCCAGAGCATTCCCTTGCACTCCCAGAAGTGATGACCCTAACACCTCACCAGTTTCTTTCCACCTCTTCTGAAGCCACCAGCTCACTCAACAGGGACAGAACACTTGGTCTCCTCCTTCACAAAGACAGGCAAAAGGACATGAGATGAGAACAACCTCAACTTACTTGCTCCAGCGTCACCCTGCACAGGCAAAGCAAGACTATCTTTCACACGTCTTCTGGGGATAGGGAAAGGTCATTCCTCATCTGTGTCCAAGGTCAACTTCACCTGTGCTCTGGGTGCTTGCTTCTGCCCCTCCAGAATCTGATCCAGTCAATCCTGCTGAATCACTGCTTCTTTGTTTGGACTGGAGACAGATTTTATAACAATCTAAGGAAAGCTATAGACCCTCTTACCAGGAAAAGGCATAGAACATATACAGTGGCATGGAATTTCAGGAGGTGGGTGAAAGCCTCCTGCAGCACAGACCTTCTGAGATTCTCTCTTCCACCTGGTAGGTGCCATCTGACCACCGTCTACCTAATTACAAGATCAAACAGCAAAGTCCTAGATAACTCTCCCACATTTACCCCAACCCCTTCCAAGTGGTAACCAAATCCGGTGCCTTCTCCTCCTATGTGTCTGTAATCTGTCCCTCCTCTAATCTATCCACAATACTACCTTAGTGCAAACCCTCATTGTCTGTCACCTGAATTACTATAACAGGCTAAAACTTGTCTCTGTTCACCCCTCCAACCTGCACACTAACAACCAGAGTTCTAGTTTATTTCTCTGCATCTCTAAGATGTAAATCTGATTATACCATTCTCCAGATCAGAATCCCTCAATTCACAATAACCTAAAGGCAGAAGCAACCCAAATATGCATTGACAGATGAATAGATAAACAGAATGTAGTCCATCCATACAATGGAATATTATTCAGCCTTAAAGAAGGATGAAAATTCTGACACATACTACAGCATGGATGAACCTTGAGGACATTGCACTAAGTGAAAGAAGCCAGTTACAAAGAGATAAATAATGTATGCTTTGACTCATATGAGGTGCTAGAGTAGTCAAATTCATAGAGACAAAAAGTGGTGGTTACCAGGGGCTGGGGGAATGGTGGTTGCCAGGGACTTTTATGGACAGTAACTATTGCCTAATGAGTGAAGAGATTCATTTGGGAAGATGAAAAAGTTCTAGAGCCATCTGGTGATGATGGTTGCTAAACAGCGTGATGTGCTTAATGCCACTGAACTGCATGTTTAAAATTGTTAAAATAATACATTTCATGTTACATTGTTTTACCACAATAAAAAAAATCCTCCTATAACTATCACCCAGAGATAAATACTAAATTCCTTAAGATGACATTTAAATCAAGATCCAGCCCGACCTACTCCTCCAAGCCCTGTTCACAAGTGAACCTTAATTCCTGATTCCCTGACTCCCTCGTAGCTGTTCACAGACCTTGCCTCTCCATCGAGTGTCTTTCTTCCTGTGCGGGAGAGAGTCTAACCTAGTACTGGAGAGCCAGGACTTGGAAACGCACTGCCTAGCTTTCCCTCCCTGCTCGGCCACTTTACTGGTTGCACAAGTTATGTTGCCCAACCTCGCAATCCTTACGTTCCTAATCTGTAAAATGGGAATAATAAACTAGTCATTATTGTGGCGATTAAGTGAATTAGCACATGTTAAAAACACTTCAGATTGTGCCTGGAACTCATTGAATGCCTAATAAGTTGTCGGTCATCTGAAAATGTCTTCTGATTCTTTTTTTTTTTAAATTTTTTATTGGATTTTAGGTTTTGGGGGTACATGAGCAGAGCATGCAAGACAGTTGCATAGGTACACACATGGCAGTGTGCTTTGCTTTCCTTCTCCCCTTCACCCACATTTGGCATTTCTCCCCAGGCTATCCCTCCACACCTCCCCCTCCCACTGCCGAGTTTTTTGAGGGTTTTTAGCATAAAGGGCTGTTGAATTTTGTCAAATGCCTTCTCTGCGTCAATTGAGATAATCATGTGGTTTTTGTTTTTGGTTCTGTTTATGTGGTGAATTACGTTGATAGACTTGCATATGTTGAACTAGCCTTGCATCCCCGGGATGAATCCTACTTGATCATGATGAATAAGTTTTTTGATTTGCTGTTGCAATCGGCTTGCCGATATTTTATTGAAGATTTTTGCATCTATGTTCATCATTGATATTAGCCTGAAGTTTTATTTTCTTGTTGGGTCTCTGCCGGGTTTTGGTATCAGAATGATGTTGGTCTCATAAAATGATTTGGGAAGGCTTCCCTCTTTTTGGATTGTTTGAAATAGTTTTAGAAGGAATGGTACCAGCTCCTCTTTGTGTGTCTGGTAGAATTCAGCTGTGAATCTGTCTGGACCTGGGCTTTTTTTGAGTGGTAGGCTCTTAATTGCTGCCTCGACTTCTGACCTTGTTATTGGTCTATTCATAGTTTCAGCTTCCTCCTGGTTTAGGCTTGGGAGGACACAGGAGTCCAGGAATTTATCCATTTCTTCCAGGTTTACTAGTTTATGTGCATAGAGTTGTTTGTAATATTCTCTGATGATGGTTTGAATTTCTGTGGAATCTGTGGTGATTTCCCCTTTATCATTTTTTATTGCATCTATTTGGTTGTTCTCTCTTTTCTTTTTAATCAATCTGGCTAGTGGTCTGTCTATTTTGTTGATCTTTTCAAAAAATCAGCTCTTGGATTTATTGATTTTTTGAAGGGTTTTTCGTGTCTCAATCTCCTTCAGTTCAGCTCTGATCTTAGTTATTTCTTGTCTTCTGCTGGGTTTTGAGTTTTTTTGATCTTGGTCCTCTAGCTCTTTCAATTTTGACAATAGGGTGTCAATTTTGGATCTCTCCATTCTCCTCATATGGGCACTTATTGCTATATATTTTCCTCTAGAGACTGCTTTAAATGTGTCCCAGAGGTTCTGGTATGTTGTATCTTCATTCTCGTTGGTTTTGAAGAACTTCTTTATTTCTATCTTCATTTCATTGTTTACCCAGTCAACATTCAAGAGCCAGTTGTTCAGTTTCCATGAAGCTGTGCGGTTCTGGGTTGGTTTCTGTATTCTGAGTTGTAATTTGATTGCACTATGGTCTGAGAGGCTGTTTGTTATGATTTCAGTTGTTTTGCATTTGTTGAGCAGTGCTTTACTTCCAATTATGTGGTCAATTTTAGAGTAGGTGTGATGTGGTGCTGAGAAGAATGTGTATTCTGTGGATTTGGGGTGGAGAGTTCTGTAAACGTCTATCAGGTTTGCTTGCTCCAGGTCTGAGTTCAAGCCCTGGATATCCTTGTTGATTTTCTGTCTGGTTGATCTGTCTAATATTGACAGTGGAGTGTTAAAGTCTCCCACTATTATTGTGTGGGAGTCTAAGTCTCTTTGTAAGTCATTAAGAACTTGCCTTATGTATCTGGGTGCTCCTACATTGGGTCCATATATGTTCAGGATCGTTAGCTCTTCTTGTTGTATCAATCCATTTACCATTATGTAATGGCCTTCTTTGTCTCTTTTGATCTTTGTTGCTTTAAAGTCTATTTTATCAGAGATGAGAATTGCAACTCCTGCTTTTTTTTGCTCTCCATTTGCTTCCATTCCAAGATGGTAAATCTTCCTCCATCCCTTTATTTTGAGCCTTTGTGTATCCTTGCATGTGAGATGGGTTTCCTGGATACAGCACACTGATGGGTTTTGGATTTTTATCCAATTTGCCAGTCTGTGTCTTTTGATTGGTGCATTTAGTCCATTTACATTTAGGGTTAATATTGTTATGTGTGAATTTGATACTGCCATTTTGATGCTAAGTGGCTGTTTTGCCCGTTAGTTGTTGTAGATTCTTCATTATGTTGATGCTCTTTAGCATTTAGTGTGATTTTGGAATGGCTGGTACTGGTTGTTCCTTTCTATGTGTAGTGCCTCTTTTAGGAGCTCTTGTAAAGCAGGCCTGGTGGTGACAAAATCTCTGAGTACTTGCTTGTTCGCAAAGGATTTTATTTTTCCTTCACTTCTGAAGCTCAGTTTGGCTGGATATGAAATTCTGGGTTGAAAGTTCTTTTCTTTAAGAATGTTGAATATTGGCCCCCACTCTCTTCTGGCTTGTAGTGTTTCTGCCAAGAGATCTGCTGTGAGTCTGATGGGCTTCCCTTTGTGGGTGACCCGACCTTTCTCTCTGGCTGCCCTTAGTATTTTCTCCTTTATTTCAAACTTGTTGAATCTGACGATTATGTGCCTTGGGGTTGCTCTTCTTGCGGAATATCTTTGTGGTGTTCTCTGTATTTCCTGCATTTGAGTGTTGGCCTGTCTTGCTAGGTGGGGGAAATTTTCCTGGATGATGTCCTGAAGAGTATTTTCCAGCTTGGATTCATTCTCTTCGTCCCCTTCTGGTACACCTATCAAACGTAGGTTAGGTCTTTTCACATAGTCCCACATTTCTTGGAGACTTTGTTCGTTCCTTTTTGCGCTTTTTTCTCTGATCTTGGTTTCTCGTTTTATTTCATTGAGTTGGTCTTCGACTTCAGATATTCTTTCTTCTGCTTGGTCAATTCGGCTATTGAAACTTGTGCATGCTTCGTGAAGTTCTCGTATTGTGTTTTTCAGCTCCTTTAATTCATTCATATTCCACTCTAAGTTATCCATTCTTGTTATCATTTCCTCATATCTTTTTTCAAGTTCCTTAGTTTCTTTGCATTGATTTAATACATGTTCTTTTAGCTCACAAAAGTTTCTCATTATCCACCTTCTGAAGTCTAATTCCGTCATTTCGTCACAGTCATTCTCCGTCCAGCTTTGTTCCCTTGCTGGTGAGGAGTTTTGGTCCTTTCTAGGAGGCGAGGTGTTCTGGTTTCGGGTGTTTTCCTCCTTTTTGCGCTGGTTTCTTCCCATCTTTGTGGATTTATCCGCTTGTCGTCTGTGTAGTTGCTGACTTTTCGATTGGGTCTCTGAGTGGACACCCAGATTGTTGATGATGAAGTATTTCTGTTACTTGGTTTTCCTTCTACCAGTCTAGCCCCTTCGCTGTACGACTGCTGAGGTCCACTCCAGGCCCTGCTTGTCTGGGGTGCACCTCTAGCAGCTGTGGCACAGTGAGGGATGCTACCAGTTTCTTTTTTTGCTATCTTTGTCCCAGGATGATGCCTGCCAAATGTCAGTCTTTTGGATATAGAGGGGTCAGGGAGCTGCTTGAGGAGACAGTCTGTACTTTATAGGAGCTCAATTGCTGAGCTGTGAGCTCTGTTGTTCATTCAGGGCTGTTAGGCTGCTATGTTTGATTCTGCTGCAACAGAGCTCATTTAAAAAACCCTTTTTTTCTCAAATGCTCTGTGTTGGGGGGTTCAGGCTTTATTTTTGGATGTCTGTTGAGGTGTCCTGCCCAGCTAGGAGGCAGACTAGCCACTGTTTGCCTGCCGAGGCTCTGCCCTGCTGTTGTGTGGTTCGCCCTGTTGCTGCAGGCTCTGCTGTTCTGCTGTGGTCTCTGCCACACCCTGCGGCGGAGTCTCTCTGTTGTAGCGGGTTGCCTCGGCAACGGCAGGCTGCGTCAGCAGTGGGCGTGTATCTCAGTTGGGGCAGGTTGGCTCAGTAATGGTGGACGCCCCTCCCCCACAGAGCGTCTCGGACCGTCTGGATGGGGATTGTTTGAAATCGCGGTTTTGTTTGTCCCACTGGGCTAGCCCAAACGCTCTGTCCCTGCAATCCCCTGGGCTGGCCCACTGTCCAAGTCTCGTTCAGTCTCAAGTCCAGCCCTCTCAAGTCTCAGGTTGCCGGTTCAACAGGGCACCCGGACAAGCGCGCCCTGTGGGGAGCACTGGGTAGGGCCGGCCACTGCCACCCCGGCTGCCGGCTTCGCCAGGCAGAGGTACTGCCTGGCGTCCCGCGTCTCCTTTATACTTGGGAATTTCCCCATTCTGTGGGCAACAAAGATCAGTCTGGAAATGCAGCTCTGACTCACCTCTCCGCGGATTCAAGGAGAGCTCCAATCCTGGGTTGTTCTCACAGCGCCATCTTGAGTCCTCCCTCCACATCTCCCTTGTTAAAGCTGCCTGGGATCTGGCTCAGACAAACTCTCTTCACACCGCCATTCAAGAGCTTCTGATTCTTAAGAAGCAATGTCTGTGATGGGATCATGGGTTGGGAGCCATCCCTGTCCTCCCATCCTCATCTCTGGGATGCTCCTTCCTCTGCATTCCTATATAGTACCTTTTATATACTTATATTTTCTTTAAAGAAGCAGTGTCATTATCTGTTTAAATGTCTGACTCCTCAAGTAAACTGTGAGCTCCTAGAGAAACAAATGTATCGCCTCCCTAAGGCACATCAGATAGTCTGGCAGGTGCTACATTTTGCAAACCATCAGCAGAGCTTTGTTGAATAAATGAGTCCATGTTGTAGAGGGAATTCCTGCTGGAGTGCAAGACGGAATTAGGTGCCCATGGAGTCTAGGAGACTCCACACCCAGGAGTCCAAGATCTCTGCACGTCCACACTAAATATATGCACATCATCTTTGCACATTTGCTTTAGAAAAGAAAGGAAAGTACACCCTTCGCAGGGCCTGTGCTTACCTCTGCCATACATGTTTGATAGCAAAATACAGCCTGCCCGAACCATGGCAAATGAACATTCGTATCTTTAAAAGATTCGGGAATTTTTAGCCCCAGATACAAGTTGAGATTACTGTTACAATTGATTGAGAAAATAGTAATAGAGCATCTGTTTTGTACCAGGCATTGAGGATTCAGTAAGAAGCAAATTCTTGTGGGCACTGCTGTTGCTGGGCACCCATGGAGAACACAGAGACATATGCCCAAATGCAGCCCAGGTCCCTTTCATCCAAGTGACCTCACTGTCTTGACTGAAGGCTGCTCTGCACACACCCGCTCCAGGCAGAAGCCAGCAATGGAGAGAATTTCAGCCACTAAGCACATCCTCTAATCCCTGAAATGGAGTCATTTCAGTGATAGGGTCATCACTGGGCAACTGTGCATGTAGAAAGATCTCCATGTCTGACTCCTAAGGAAGAGGTGCTTCCCCCCTACGTCAATCTCTGGTTCTGACATTACCTTGAACTCCAGGTAGAGCTAAGATTTCCTAGACCCACCCCACCCTCTTCACAGGATATGTTAAGCCTCAGGAAGAATGCCTTAGTAAACATCGTTTGCTGTTTCAACTTGTTAATAATTGCTGAATTTGGTTTGGGAGAATGTGTTATTATAATGGCTTTTAACAGAAAAGTCTCCAACTGTCAAATCACCTCACAGGCTTCATGTGGAGAGAATCTAGGTGTCCCAAGGGTGATCCAGGGCATCTCTGTGGATTAGCAGGCTAAACAGACAGAAAGAAAATTGTCCAGCAAAGAGACTGAGGTTGAGATAGAGAGAAAGAGAAACCAAAGTTCATAAGAGAACAAAGAGATTTTCAGATTCAGGACATAGTGATACCTGTTTCTTCCCATGCTCTGTTTTTTACAAATCCCCTGGGGATCTTAATAAGATGCCGATTTTGATTCAGCGGGCCCAGGTCAGACCTGGCCCTCCACATTTTCTCACAGCCTCCCAGGTGACTCCATGCTGTGGACAGAAGGACGATGCTTTGAAGGGCCGTGTTCCTCAACAAGCAAAACCTTCCCGGGTCATCAGGAACATGGATTCACGCATCCTCTTAAGAAATAACCGTCAACTTCATTTCTTCTTTTGAAGAACTTTGGGAGAAGTATTTTAAACATCTCTTTCCTCAACTATGGCCCTATTGGGTTTGTCTAAAGTTGGGTCTAAGTCTCAAATCTTGAGGGAGCCCCTTCATGAGAGAGGGTTAAAACACTGCCTTGGGGACAGGTGGGAGAGTGCCACCTAGGAAGGGGTAAGGTCTGGGTCCACTCCCTTCCATTTGCACCTGCTTTCCCGGTGCTCCTGATCTGAGAAAGAAGAGTTTTTGAAGATGAGAATAATGACGCCCCTCATTTTTCAAACTGTGTGAATGTCCCAAAAGATGTAAGTTGAACCTCTCGTCATATTTCACAGCCACTGAGAGAGCCCTCTCATTTAAAGATTTTTATAACTGTTTTCATAACTTCACTTTATGGAAATCTGAATTCTCCTGAGCTGGATTAGACAATCCTGAATGAAAAAATCCTCTTTTTATTCCTGTCAAGTATTCAAGATTTTTCTGACTCTCCCAAAGGTAAGATTCCATAAGATCCAGACATGACATTCTCCCAAGAATTTGGCTGATGTTCCATGAACCTTGAAGCCTTTCCCACCCTGGCCCTCAATTCAGCTTACCTGCCTCCCACTTAAATATTTAGACCCACGGAAGGCACCTGGTTTAGGAAGAGCATTCCCCGTGTGACAAAATTAAACATGCCCACTGCTGCCTCTGTGCCCACAACCATTCACAAGTCACAGCTGTGTCCCAAGAAATGCCGGCTCTACGCAGGGTCAGCTCCTGATCTAATGTCACCAGGGTGCCACGCTTGGGATGTAATCACAAGCCCGATCCCTGCTGGCAGACTTCAGTTCCCTGATGCCTTCTCTTCCCTGCAGGGCTTCCCCAACCAGCCAGACCCCAGAGGCAGTGGCAGTGGGACTGGAGGCCCAGCCAAGGGCACAGCCGGGAGAAGAGCCACACAGCTAATTAGTCCAGGAACCACATGCCTATTGTTCTCCTGTATTCACCAGGTGGAACCTGATCTGCCAAACTTCTAGCCCACCAGGCAGAGCAACACATTCCAGAAATCTGGGCTGCCTGCCAATGCTGCCCCGCTTGAAAGCTTCCACCCCCTGAAATCCAAACCTGGAGACCATTAGCCCAGGAGCTCTGCCTGATCACGCACTGCACTGCAGGGCACGGGGAGAGACCCTCTCTCGGGATATGGACTGGCCCACAGTGACAGAGGACAGCAAAGGCCACAGCATCCTGCATTGCACCCCAGTGGCCCCGAGTGGCAGGTTCCACAGACCTGCCCAGGTACCTGTGCCAGGTCTCTGCCACCTTCACCTTTTGACCTGCTTCAGTGGTATTCCCAGTCTTGGCCCCGAAAAGAAAACACTGCTAGAACACTGTGATCATTTGCATTTGGGCTTGCTGGGTTTAGGGCTTTTTCCTCCCACTGACAATTGTCCCAAGACCTGATTCCCAACTCCAGGTAATGCTGGCTGTTGACAAGGAAGTAACTTTCTGTTACTTTGAAATCTCCTCTTGTCTGGTATCGGTGTAATATATCATAATAGAGACCCTCATCGCTCCCAGGGATACCCGGAGAGTCCCTGAGCTCTACATCAGGAACACAAAAAAAGAAGGGGAAGATGTTAAGAAAACTATAAATGAGAACAAGCAATTCTCATGGAAGGCTTCCAAAAGGTACTTTCCCTGCGTCTCACAATGCTGATCTCCTCTCTGTCACTTGGCTCTCTTTAAATTTTATTGAACCAGGTCCAAAAGGAAGAGACCCAGCTGGGACCCCCAAAGACCTTTTAAAGGTGGCTTTCTGTATCTCCCCCAAACCACTAGGCTCCCGTTATCTTTAAGTAGAAGATACTGTCAAATGCCCTCCTCCTTGTCCTGCCCTGACTTTTTCTTCTTCTTCCAACACTCCCATCTCCCCAGACTCTTCCTGCTCCCATCCTAGGTTCTAGCATTTTCCTTTCGGCCTCATCCTTCCGTGCCATCAGAGCACCACCATCCCCAAATTCACCTCTCCAGTCTTCACGTCCTCTCAAAGCACCTTGTTTCAACTTGTGGGATGTATCCACCTAGATTTGAAGCCAATACCTTAAACTCATCATGTCTAAGACCAAGTTCATCCTCTCCACAAAACTGGCCCCTTCCTCTACTTTCCTCCTTTCTCTTAATGACATTACCATTGGTCCAGAAAACTGAGCTTGGAATCCCGCAATCTGTTCATCCCCATCTCTCTCAATTCCAGCCTCCAGTAGTTTCCAAGGAATAGCCACTCTCCCTCTCATACTCTTCCCTTCCTTTCTCTCCTCTCTTTGCCATCCCAAAAGACCCTGTGTCACCTGGCTAGACTGCCAGACAGACCCCTAATTGATGCCTGTGTTTATAAATCATCAAACACTAGAGCAGCACTGGACCTTAGAAAAGATTTTGTACATCTCCTTATGCTTCCAGATGAGGATAAAAACTGAATCCTGGAAAGTGTCCTTGCCAAGAATCCACGGGTTTTGAAGGAGGGCGCTCATCTGTCTCAGACATCACTGCTGATGATGTAACTCAAATATTGCAATCAAGACTCTCTCCACATGATATCAGTCTAGTCACTGAACATAGTCAACATTTCCTGTCTCTGTTTTTCTCATTTTGCCTCTTTTCCCTGGAATAATTCCTCATAAACATCCCTCTCCCCTTTCTCAACCACAGCTTAAAGTCACCTCAGGTACCGCTTCACGTAGTTCACTCTGATCTCCCTCTACTCCTGGCTGTCTCTCCTTCTTCTGAGCTCCTATAACCCTTTTCTAGACTTCTCCTGAAACACAAGCATAGCCTTCCCCTCATTACAGTTATATGTCCTACTTGATAGTGCAGACTGCCCTACTTATTTTTTACCCTTTATAGAGTCTATCAATATGCCCTGAACAAGAAATAGTTAAACTGAACTGCCTTGTATTGCCCTACTGTTTATTTAATAACCGAGAAGCTGGTGATGAGGTCCCCAGCATAATTTTGGCCCCCATTCCACCCCAGGAATGATCCGAGGATCTGAAAGAAAGAAGCAGGTTAGGACAACTGTCAGATGAAAACAAGTAACTCTCTTGATGGCAGGAATAATGAACAAGCTAAGTACTTTATGACAGTTTAAATTGGGTAAACCTGTCTGAGCACAGTGGCTCACACCTGTAATTTCAACACTTTAGGAGGACGAGGCAGGTGAATCACCTGAGGTCAGGAGTTCAAGACCAGCTTGGCCAACATGATGAAACCCCATCTCTATTAAAAAATACAAAAAAATTAGCCAGGCATTGTAGTGGGAGCCTGTAATCCCAGCTCCTCAGGAAGCTGAGGCAGAAGACTCTTCAATCCAGGAAGCAGAAGTTGCAGTGAGCCGAGATCATGCCATTGCACTGCAGCCTGGGCAACAAAAGTGAAGCTCTCTCTCAAAAAAAAAAATGGGTAAACCCCCATAAACCCTGCTCCTGGAACACAGGCTGATGTGGACCCAGATCTGTGGTCTCATTGCTCATGCAAGAACAAAAACCAAATGGAAGTGATCCTTTGGAGTGCATGTCACAAACACAGTCAGAGCAGCTCCATGTCATGGAGGCTGTCATAGGCACAATTTCAATATCCTACATAATACAAGTTGGCAATATCACAGACCCAAATATTCACCAAAATTGAGATTATCCTGAAAGATAATCGGGTCTTTGCCCACTGAACCGCAGCATAATTAATACTTTCAATTCTAGGGACAAGCAGGTATTGAGGAAAGATGGGAAGAGCAGAAATCAGCCACTCCTTGGAAACAATCTCACACTCAGAATTATAGGCATTCTCTAAGGCTAATTGAAAAGAATCATCTAAATCTGGTTCACATGGCAGTTAAACTCTTAAATGAGATTAAAGGAAAAACGTGCTTTTTTTTTGAGACAGAGTCTTGCTTTGTTGCCAAGGCTAGAGTGAGTGGTGTGATCTCGGCTCACTGCAACCTCCACCTCCCGGGTTCCAGCAATTCTCCTGCCTTAGTCTCCCGAGTAGCTGAGATTACAGGCACGTGCCAACATGTCCAGATAAATTTTTGTATTTTTAGTAGAGATGGGATTTCACCATGTTGGCCAGGCTGGTCTCGAACTCCTGACCTCTGGTGATCCTCCTGCCTCAGCCTCCCAAAGTGCTGGGATTATAGGCGTGAGCCACCATGCCCGGCCGAAAAAACTTTCTTAAGGGAATTTTGATATTTACTTACAAGGCTGAAAATGATTCCTGGTTTTTTGAGACAGGGTCTCACTCTGTTACCCAGGCTAGAGTGCAGTGGCTTTATCACGGCTCACTGCAGCCTTGACCTCCCAGGCTCAAACAATCCTCCCACCTCAGCCTCCTGAGGAGCTGGGACTACAAGTGTGTGATACCACACCTGGCTAATTTTTTCTAATTTTGTAGAGATGAGGTCTTGCTATGTTGACCTCAGGCCTCAAGCAATCCTCTCACCTTGGCCTCCCAAAGTGCTGGGATTACAGGCATGAGCCACCTCACTTGACCTGATTATTCTTTAATATTTTCAAAACATACTTTCAAAAAGTTTGAGTGGAAAAAAATGTTTAATGTAAAAAATATATTTTTTATTTTTAAATAACAGCTTTACTAAAATATAATTGGAAGTTTGATATACATATACACTGTGAAATGATTACTATAGTCAAGCTAATTAAAATATCTATCAACTCACACAGGTACCTTTGTGCATGTGTGTGGGGGGGTCAGAACACAAGACTCACTCTCTTTGCAAATTTCAAGAGTTCGGTATTAACTATAGTCATCATGCTGTACATTAGATCTCTAAAACATGGTTATCCTATGAAACTGAAACCTGTACCCTTTGATCAGTATCTACCAATTTCTCCCACCCTAATTCCACCCCTGTCCCTGGTAGCCACCAATCTATTTTCTGCTTTTATGAATTACACATTTTTTAGATTCTACATATAAGCAAGATCATACAGTATTCTTTTTTCTGTGTCTGCCTTATTTCACTTGGCATTCTTTTCAAGTTCATCCATGTTGTTACAAATAGTAGTATTTCCTTCTTTGTTGAGGCTGAATAGTATGTGTGTGTGTATGTATATATATACCACATTTTCTTTATTCATTCATTTCTTGATGGATGCTTAGGTTAATTTCAAATCTTGACTATTGTGAATGACGCTGAAATGACCATGGGAATGCATACATCTCTTTAAGATACTGATTTTAATTCCTTTGGGCATATATTCAAAAGTGGGATTATCAGATGATAAGGTGGTTCTATTTTTTATCATTTGAGAAACCCCCATGCTGTTTGTATAATGGCTATACAAATTTACAATCCTACCGACAGTATGCAAAGGTTCCCTTTTCTCCACAGCCTTGGCAACATTTGCCAACTTTTGTGTTTTGATAATGACCACCCTAACAGGTGTGAAGTGATGTCTCCTGTTTTCATTTCCATTTCCCTGATGATAGGTCAGCACCTTTTCATATACCTGTTGGCTGTTAGTATGTCTTCTTTGGAGAAATGTCTATTTAGGTCCTTTCTCCATTTTATAATCAGATTGTTTGGGGTTTTTGTCATTGAGTTGTATATGTTTTTTTTTCTTTTACATGTTTTGGGTATTAACTCTTATCAGAGATATGGTTGCAAATATTTTCTCCCAATCTGCAGGCTGCCTTTCCATTTTTTAAATTAATTTTCTTTGTTGTGCATAAGCTTTTTATTTTGAAGTAGTCTCACATGTTTATTTTTGCTTTTTTTACCCTATATTTTTCCTAGTAGTTTCACAGTTTCAGGTCTTATGTCTTTTTTTTTTTTTTTTTTTGAGTTGATTTTTGTGTATAGTATAAGATAAGGGTCCAATGTCATTTCTTTGCATGTGGATATTCAGTTTTCTCCACACTGTTAGTTGAAGAGACTATTCTTTCCCTCTTGTATATTCTTGGCACCCTTGTTGAACATTAGTTGGCTGAAAATATGTGAGTTTATTCCTGGGCTCTCTGTTTTGTTCCATTGATCTATATGTCTATTTTTATGCCAGTGCCATACTATTTAAATTATTATAGCTTTGAAATATAATTTGAAATCAGAAAGTGTGATACCTCCAACTTTGTTCTTCTTTCTCAAGATTGCTTTGGCTATATGGGGTCTTTGTTCCATATGAATTTTATAATTGTTCATTGTTCTATATGAATTTTATAATTGTTTTTTCTATTTCTGTGAAAAATTCCCCTGGAATTTTGATAGGGATTGTGTTGAACCTGTAAACTGCTATGTATTATATATACATAATATTAATTCTTCCAACTTGTGATAGGAGATATTTTTCTATTTATTTGTATCTTCTTCAATTTTTTTCATTAATATTTTGTAGCTTTCAGGGTACAGATCTTTCACACCTATGTTGTTCTTTTTGATGCTACTGTGAGTGAGATTG
Organism: Callithrix jacchus; assembly: GCF_049354715.1. NCBI lineage: Eukaryota > Metazoa > Chordata > Mammalia > Primates > Cebidae > Callithrix > Callithrix jacchus. The sequence goes on along the minus strand of NC_133506.1, from coordinate 141,344,222 downwards.
TGTTCCTGATTTTCTTTTCAGATAGTTCATTGTAGGTATAAACAACATTACTGATTTTTGTAAATTGATTTTGTGTCCTACATCTTTTCTGAACTCATTTATTAGTTTTAACATTTTTATTGTGTTTTCAGAGTTGTATACATATAAGGTCATATCATCTGCAAACAGATAATTTTATTTCTTTCTTTCCCATTCAGAATTGCTCTGTATTTCTTTTTTTGCCTAGTTGCTCAGCTAGGACTTCCATTACTGTGTTGAATAAGAGTGGCAAGAGTGGCAATCCTTATCTTGTTCCTGGTCTTAGAGGAAACCCTTCCAGTTTTTCCCCATTGATTATGATGTTAATCATAAGTGGCCTTCATTGTATTAAAGTAAGTTCTTTCCACATCCATTTTGTTAAAAATTTTTATCATGGATAAATTCCTAGAAACGTACAATCTGTCAAGACTGGATCAAGAAAAAACAAAGTTTGAACAGACCAACAAATAAGAAGATTGAACTGATAAGCAAAAACCTCCCAACATGGAAATGTCCAGGACCAGATGACTTAATGGATAAACTCTACCAAACATTCAAAGAATAATTAATACCAATCCTCCTTAAATGCTTCCAAAAAATAGAAGAGAACACACTTCTAAACTCATTTTATGAGGCAACATCATCCTGATACCAAAGCCAGACAAAGACACCACAGAAAACTACAGACCAATATCTCTAACGAACATAGATGTGAAAATTCTCAATCAAATATCAGCAAATCAAACTCAACAGCACATCAAAAAGATTACACACCCTGACCAGGTGGGATATATCCCCAGGATGCAAGGTTGGTTCAATATACACAAATCAGTCAATGTGTTACATTTAACAAAATGAAAGATAAAAACCACGTGACTGAATGATAATTTCAATGGACACACAAAAAGCATTTGACAAAAAAGTCTTGCAAATAAACTTGTAAAATTCAATTATAGCTAAAAATACAAAATATTATTTGTTCAAACTTTAGGCACATGTTTTCTTTAGTAAGATGGTAGAACAGAGAGCAACGAGTAAGTTGAATAAGGAAACATAACAAAAAGAGAACATCAAATGATAATCCCCTAGTCTCTCTTTGAAAATGTTTTCCACTAGAAAAATGCACATGTTTATTCCAAATCCATTTCAAGTACAAGCAGACATTTCAGTCTCTTGTCTGCCAACTCTCTGACTTCTTTAACCCACTATGGAGAATACTTGACATCTGCAAGGAGGGAACAGCATGACATTCATTTACTTCAAGGTTAAAGGTGAAATGTATTTGTCATTAAAGTCCTCAGCAAACCCGCAGAACAGTCCTTTTTTTAAAAGGGACATCAAATATTTTAATGTGGTTTGAGGCACAAACAAGAGAACAGATGTTAACGTCTGGTGATGATGTCAGGACCACAATGATGTTTTTTTTCTAAACTTTGTTCTTTTTTTTTTTTATGTAATCAGTTTCAAAACATATTCAAATGATGTTTAAGACAACCTGGAAACTAATAATTCATCTTGAACCTATGTCAAAAAGCAGATCCAAAAGAAGCACAAAATAAATTTTGAATGGTTTTTCCCTTCCTTTCTTTCTCTTTGGTCCCATATTACCCATAGTTCTTTTTAAAAAGTAGTACTATTAAAAGAAAAAACACACCTTCTAGTATCACACAACTGGAGTTCTAAGTGCTTCCTCTGGCCGTAGAAAGAACCACTGTGACTTATGTAAGCTTCCTCCTTCGCTGTGACCAAAGGAGATCAACTGCCTGGTCTAGATCATGCTTCGGCTTTCATAGGCTTTATGAAAATGCTTCACTCCACCAGGAAGTCTACGAATGTACTCTACAAGTCTGAGTTGTTGCCTTATAGTGAATGCATTGGGGAATCAAAGCATCCTTTACTCTGATGGACCAACATGGATACAACCATTTTAAAAAATAGGTCAAATAAACTCACCAAAGCTCTACTTTTATTTAAAATAAAGAAAGAAAGAAAAATAAAATAAAAAAAACCTTAAATGCCAATGAGACTGTTTTTAACATAATTCCCCATTATCAGTTTGGGTCACAAGTCTTCATATAAACATGAAAATACAAACCAATGAGGAACACACACTGACACCGTGTTTTCAAGCTGCTGATCCATCCCCGGAGTCACTCCGAGATGCATTTAGTTACCTTTTTTCATACAAGGCAACAAAAATAATTTGAAAAACTGGAATACTTATTAGAACTCTTTTGCTTTTTAAGAAGACATAGGGCCGGGCGCGGTGGCTCACGCCTGTAATCCCAGAACTTTGGGAGGCCGAGGCGGGTGGATCACGAGGTCAAGAGATCAAGACCATCCTGGTCAACATGGTGAAACCCCGTCTCTACTAAAAATACAAAAAATTAGCTGGGCATGGTGGCTCGTGCCTGTAATCCCAGCTACTCAGGAAGCTGAGGCAGGAGAATTGCCTGAACCGAGGAGGCAGAGGTTGCGGTGAGCCAAGATCGCGCCATTGCACCCCAGCCTGGGTAACAAGAGGGAAACTCCATCTCAAAAAAAAAAAAAAAGGAAGAAAAAGACACAATTTTGTAGAGATATAATTTACATACCACACAATTCACCATCTTAAAGAGTATAATTCCTAGGAGTTTTTAACATATTCTTGAGATTGTGCTAAACCAACACCACTATTTTATTCCAAAACATTTTCTTTAGCCCAAAAAGAAACTCTATTCTTCCTAGGAGTCATTCTCCCTTTCTTCCTCTCTGCAGCCTCTGGCAACCATTGCTCTATTTTCCATGCCTATGGATTTGTTGACTGTGGACATCTCATGTAAATAGACTCATACAATATACAGGTTGAGCATCCCAAAACCAAAATCCAAAATACTCCAAAATCCAAAACTTACAAATGTCAACATGATGCCTCAAGGTGAAAATTTTACACTTGACCTCATGTACACAAACATTGTTTCATGCACAACATTATTAAGAATATGACTCAGACCTCGAAAGCAAATGCAAAAAAACTGAAATAAATAAGTGGAACTTAATTAAACTAAGAAGCTTCTGCATAGCAAAAGAAATAATCAACAGAGTAAATAGCCAATGTACAGAATAAGAGAAAATATTCACAAAGTATACATCCAACAAAAAACTAACATCCAGAGTCTACAAGGGACTCAAACCAATCAGCACAAAAAAAAACAAATAACCCCATTAAAATGTGGGCAAATTACAAGAACAGATATTTTCCAAAAGAAGACACGTACACACAAATGACCAATAAACATGTGAAAAAATGCTCAGCATCACTAATCATCAGGATACAAATTAAAATTACAATGAGATACAAACTTACCCCTGTCAGAATGGTCATTATTAAAAAGTCAAAAAAATAATAGATATTGGCATGGCTGTGGTGAAAACTGCTGGTGAAAATGTAAATTAGTACAATCTCTATGGAAAATGGTATGGAGATTTGTCAAAGAACTAAAAATAGAACTACCGTTCAATCTGGCAATTCTACTACTGGGTATATACCCAAAGGAAAATGGGCCATTATCTCAAAAAGACACCTGCACATGTATGTTTATTGTAGCACAATTCATGATTGCAAGGATATGGAGTCAACCTAAGTCCTCATCAACTGATGAATGCATAAAGAAAATGTAGAATGTACATATATAGATATAGATATATAGGTAGATATCATGGAATATTGCTCAGCCATAAAAAAGAATAAATTCGTGTCTTTTGCAGCAACTTGGATGGAACCCTTATCCTAAGTGAAGTAACTCAGGAATAGAAAATCAAATACTGCACATTCTCACTTATAAGTGAGAGCTAACTATGTGTATGCAGAGGCATACAGAGTGATATAATAGACACTGGAGACTCAGAAGCAGGGAGGGTGGGAGGAAGGTGGGGGATGAAAAAGTACTGGTTGGGTTTGATGTACACTATTTGGGTGGCAGGTACACTAAAAGCCCAGGCTTCACCACTATACAATTCATCCATGTAACTAGAAATCACTTGTACCCCACTAAAGCTATTGAAATATAAATAAATAAAATATAAAATCAAATCAAAGGAAACAAATGAACATGTGTATCCAGTTGGTGGCATAACTGCCAAAAAAGAACCATTCCAAGTGACTTTAAAACACAAGAATTTGACAGGCATTCCCAGTGGGATATACCCTAACTATAAAAAGAACTATAAAAAATTTAATAAAAGAATTCTTTAAATTTAAAAATATATGTATTGTTTAAAATTACCTCCAGGCTAAGTGTATAAAGTGTACATGAATCTTGAATAAATTTCATGTTTAGACTTGGGTCCCATCTCCAAGATACCACAATGTATACTTGCAAATGTTCCAAAATCCAAAAAGTAATCTGAAACATTTCTGATCCCAAGAATTTCAGATAAGGATACTAAACCTGTGTAACCCTTGTGTCTGACTTCTTTCACTCAGCATAATGTTTCCAGAGTTCATCTGTATTGTAGTGTGTGTCATAATTTTATTATTTTTTATGGATAAATACTATTCCATTGTATGAATATACCATATTTTGTCTCACCTGCAAAATGACCTACCGTCATACATCTGCACTCTTCATTCATTCACTTGGAAATGCTGCAGGTTCTATCACTAGCTATAGACCAGGTTTCCTGGGCCTGTACAGGCTCAGTTATGAGAAGAGTGAGTTAATATGCAAGAGAACCACGGACAATCTCACACTGAAGATGTAACAGCAGCCCCACGCACATTCTCAGTGACCTAGGTTGGACTCATTGGAGGGGAAGGTAAGGGAGGTCTTGTATGTCTTAGTCACCGCTGGGTATCCAGGACCTACACTGGTGCCTGCAACTAGGAATCTTTTAATAACATTTGTTAAATAATTTAATAAATATAGGAAGGACTTTTCTCCTCTTCCCATAAGCATTGATTTATTTTATTTCTACTCCTTTCTGTGCAATGTGTGAACCTTCATGCTAATGTCACTATTAATTTTGTTCCCATAAACCCTTCAACTAAAGCAGTGCGGCTCCCTTCTCTTTCTTTTTTGGAATGTCATGTGTTTTACGGCACTGGCGGATTGCTGAGACACTAAAACCAAGTCTTAGTTGAAGCTGCAAATAGCAACTCCATGCTTAAAACACCTTTGTTCTGTTTTTAATTCCTCTAGACTCTCTCATACCAAGTAGCATGTGCTTTGCTCTTCATAGGTGCTCCCAGCCCCACGAGATGGACGAGTCTCTCTCTCGTGGTGCAATTGCAGCCTTTGGCAGTACCATCAGTCAGACTTGGAATATTCACCCAATAATATTTCCTCTTACCCCAGGAGTGAGTCCTCACAGCCATGCCTCATCATGCATTATCTCCTGCTACAGGAGACTCAGTTTTACCTCTTTCAAAGATAATTCTCTGACTCTAAACAATTCATTCCCCATCTCTGGACCTTGAATTCTACTGTGTAAAAACAGGGCCTTAGTCTAGATCAGGAGTCTGGAAACTGACCCATGGGTCAATTTCAGCCCATTACCGGTTTTTGCAAATAAGGCATTAAAAAAAAAACTTCAGTCCCATTGAATTAAACGAGTTTATTTGAGCAAGGAATGCTTTGTGAATCAGGAAGCATCCTAATCCAGTGGGGGTCTTGAGATCTGTGGCGATCCATATGAGCTAGGGGTTTGTGTAGGCTGGATACAGACACAAAGTAGAGGAATCACCTGATTGGCTGCAGTCAGGCAGCTGCCTTATATAGGCATGGTGTGATAAGGTGGCTGTTTGTGATTGGCTGAAACTCACCTGTTTGTTATGCTCCTAAATTACACTTGTTTACACACTAATGTCAAAGTTCACTACCAAAGGACTCAAGGTATCCAGGCAGCCTCAGGCCACATTTAAGTTAATTTAACAAAAGTTTTAATGGAACAGAGTCATGCCCATTTGTGTAGATAATGTATATGGCTGCTTTCTTGCAACAGAAATAGAGTTTCGCAGTTGCAAAATATTCACTGTCTGGCCTTTTACAGAAGTTTGCTGATGCTAGTTTATCACTCTTGGCATTCTTCCAGACTGAAGTTCCATAGGCCGGGCCCTCTGAAAGATTATTTTCTACTTCCCAGTCCATGGCAGAAGTTACCCCATGGGCTCACAGCGAAGTGACTGGTAAACCTTTCAGTCTCCAAACCGCTGTAGTGTTTTTGTTATTCAGTCTGTGTCAATCTTTCTACCAGAGGGAAAATTTTAGTAATTCTCAAAAGAATAAGCAATATTTGCAAGTGCTGTTATGAAAATCCAGGAGTCATAAGGCAGTGAAGTTATGTGGGGACGTCCTGGTGCACATGATGCAAAGCAAGGAGAAAATGCAGAATCCCCGAAAAGAAAGAAAATTGACACTAGAAGAGAATGAGATCCTTCCTGGGCAGGTTGGAAACTGTGTGAGCATCATGACATTAAAAGAGAAAACTGAGAAAAATAAATGGATTTTTTAAACAGAAAGTAAGACAATGAGAGAAAGGAGTGTGGTTATATCAGAGGGGAATTAACATTCTAGGACTTGAGGGATGGAAGAAGGAAGCCTTCGCCATTGGCCAGAGAGAAGCCAGGGTTGGAGGAGCAGCATCTGCACCCTGGGCAGGCTAGTGCCCCTACTGGACTCAGCCAGAGCCCACTGTTGCTGTAATGAGGAATCTGGCTCTGCATGCTTTCATTAAACCAGGTATTGAAAGGAACCTGGTTACTCACAAAATCTGAAACTGAGATACTGGGTTGGACCATTTCTAGCCAGTAAGTGGCCTCTTACCAGGATGTCAGTAAGACCAGGTATCCGTTCGTTCCTAAAAGCCACATCAACAAAGACGTGTGCATCTCTGCCTGCTGGTTTGCCGACAAAGATGAAGTAGAGGTGAGTGTGAGCTCTGACAAGCCTCTGCTGGCCTTCAGGCACCTTTTAGGGAATGAGAGGATGCTTGCTATCAGCGGGGCACCCTGAGCCCCGAGCCCCCTCCCCGGTGGTCCTGGGCTCAGACGTTTGCACACACCTGCGTGGGAGCTCCTTGCGGTGGATGGTGGAAGGATGGAACAAAAGAGAAACAGAAAAACGAAGAGGGCGGGCAGGAGCATGTGAGCTCAGAAGGCAGCCTCTGATGGAGGTCACACCCCAACTTTTAGATTGGACAACAAGGGCGGGATTCCACAAGCAAGAGGTGCTGCACAGATAGGTAAGGTCTCTCCCCTCAATCTCCCCTCCTTCACCATGACCATCCCAATATGTCACAGACATAATGGGAGCAAGACAATGAAACAGGCACTATGGGAGTTCAACATGGGGAGGTTAGCTACCTACCAAGTTCCTCTTAACAGTGATTAAACTGATTGTCAATAAGAACAACAATAAAAAAGGAAATGCTCATTACATTTGAGTTTCTTCTTTTTTTTTTTTTTTTTTTTTTTTAGACAAGGTCTTGCTCTGTTACCTAGGCTGGAGTGCAGTGGTGTGATCTTGGTTCATTGCAACCTCTACCTCCCAGGGTTCAAGTGATTCTCTTGCCTCAGCCTCCCGAGTAGCTGGGATCATGGGCATGTGCCACCACATCTGGCTAATTTTTGTATTTTTAGTAGAGACAGGGTTTCACTATCTTGGCCAGGCTGGCCTTGAACTCCTAACCTCAGGTGATCCATCTGCCTCAGCCTCCCAAAGGGATAACAGGTGTGAGTCACCATGCCCAGCCACATTCAAGTTTCTTAACGTTTTTACATGTCAAGTATCAGTTGATGTAATACTTTTTGTTTGAATATTTTTAATCAATAAAAAAGTATAAATTATAAACACTTTGGATAAGAATTGCAAAAACTTTGATATGTTGTCTCCTTTAAGCTTATTGCTTCTTGGCTTGAGACAATCCTTTCAGTAAATGACAGTATACACTGAAAATAAGAATAATTGTAAAATTATGAAGACAAAGCAATCAATTGGCCTAAAATTGGTAATGAACGAATAAGCAAGGTAAACAAAGATATAGAAAAAATTCTAAAGCTTACGTCCTTTTTTGTTTTTTTTTATGACAGGGTCTTGCTAAGTTGCCCAGGGTGGAGTGGAGTGGAACTATCACAGCTCACTGTACTCTTGACCCCCTGGGCTCAAGCAACAATCTGGCCTCAGCCTTGTGAGCAGCTGGGAACACAGGCATGCACAACCACGCCCAGCTAATTTTTTTAACTTTTTTTTTCTTTTTTTTTTTGGTAGAGATGAGATCTCCCTTTGTTCCCCAAGCTGGTGTCAAACTCCTGGCCTCAAGTGATCTTCCCACCTCAGCCTCCCAAAGCACTCAGATTATAGGCATGAGCCATTGTGCGCTGGCCTAATGCTTACCTTCTTATATGGAAATGTGAGTCCTTCTAAACATTTACTGTAGAATCTCTCTGCACTCCAGGAAAAAACAATGACATGACTGTTGGCGTTAGAGATGAACGGCCATAGGAGCAGTGGGAGGACTGTGGACCTTGGGGTTCCTTGAGTTAGGGTTGAAATCCAGGTTTTGTAATTTACTAGCAATGGGACTTGGGTCAAGTTGCTTGATCTTGCTGAGTCTCAGTTTCCTCCACTATAAGACACTATGAGAATATTTTCACCACTTGTGGTTATTTGGAACATCAGATAAGATCTTCCAAAGCACTCACTCCACCTACTCCATGTTGACTTTCACTCTTATCTCTTAGGACTGGGATGGGAAGTAAATGAGAAATGCCAAGCCCCAGCACATGGTAGGCATCGAGTAGTCATGGTAGGCAGCTCTCATAAGGAACATGTGAGCTTTATTTTATAAATCCAAAGGCGTGAAAGAATGAGAAGGAACTTAAGATGCCCCCAGCCCCTTGTAGGACACCACCTCCATAAAAGGAGATGTTAAGAGGGACGGTCGCAAGATGGTAGCTGCAGCAATCAAAGAACTACAAGCATGAGCAGGAGACTTCACTCGACTGTCCTTATCTCTTCTGCGCTGATGTATAACAGAGAAAAGACCCTGTAATTCTACCACCCCCTGTTCTCCATTGTACCCTAAAGAGGACACAGATCCATAGAAACTAACATCGACACAAAACACTAATTGCCCACAGGAGGAGTGGCCAAGTGCAGTTTCTGTCTGCACAGCTTGCCTTTTATGACTCCCTCAAAGTGAGGTCCAAACAATAACAGACGGGTCTCGTATCCTGGATCCCCTCCTCCAGCCAGGATAACCTCTCTCCACCATTTTAATTAGAAATGTGCTTATTCAATAGAGTGACTTAATATTTTATATCTTGCTGTCCCAAATCATGATCATTGAATAAACAGGAAAAAAAAAACTTTTTTTTATGAGAAAGCAGGGTGATAATCATTTAAACCCCTGTCAAGCACACACCGCTGATGGTGGGCAGTGCTGTTAGGAGGGGATGGCACCGCCTTTGTCGTGCAGACTCAGGGTTATGGGAGAATGTCATTTGTCAAAGCTGCATCAACAGAGATGTGTGCATCTTTGCCTGGTAGTTTGATGGGCTTCCCAGGAAAATTATCTGTCAGAGGCCTAAGCCCTGTCATTTTTCTGACAAAACTGCCAGGGAGAGGGGAAGAAGGCAGGATGGCAGGTCCCAGGTCTGGGACTTGATGCAGGGGTCAAGCACCTGCTTCCAGAGAAGGCCCCACGAGGGTGCAGGTCCTTCTTACATGCTCGGTGAGCTGATGTTGGAATGTACAGAAAGAGCAATAACCACAAAAGAGTTGGATTTCCACAAAAAAACAGGCTCTTCCAGCTTCCCAAGCTACTTCTTTAGAAACATAATGTACCATTGAGCATAAATAGCATTCACGGCTCTGAGGAATTTACTTTTCTTTGTCCCTCTATAGAAGCTAAAGATACTCCCAACATAAGAAGGAAAAATGAGTGAAGCACAATTTAAGATGGCTTTGAAATGTCTGCTTGGGCTATTTTTACATATTCTCATTCCATTGAAACAAAAGTTTCTAAAAATGGACTTGGAAAAAACGAGTTTTGATACGACTATTTGGTAAATTCCTTGAGAGCAGGAGCTATGCATTATATTTCCTTGTGTTCACCCTTGTGCAACGAGAGCAGAAAATTGTGTTAGGAAAGTGTCACATGGAAGAAGGAGCCAGCAGGTCACGGCCGCCTGGCAGGGAAGCAAAAACCGACCTGAGCAGGGGGCAATGCGTTGCTCACAAGAGGGATGTTGCCATGCAATTTCTGTCTGCACAACTTGCATTCATGATTGGGGATGAGATTGATGGGGCTGAACCATAAAGCTTACAAATGGAAGAGAAGATGGAGGTTTACCTTATCATGCAGATTTGACACAGATACGGGGCCATCTCCTTTAAGTCGAGGTCTCCTTTCTATACTGAATAAAGCTCCAACTCTCCTGGAATCTGCAGTTTGCACATTTGCCCCTCCTAACCCACTCCTTCCAGAATGACAGGGCTCGCACGGACCGAGAGTTTCATACTACATCAGGCACTGTTCTAATGCTTGGAATGTATTGTTATTTAGGCCTCCGAACAAGCCTTGGGATGAGTCCAGTGCTTACCACCCGTTTTACAAGGAGTAGCCTGAGGCCCAGAGGGATGAATTGATTCAGCCAAGGTCCCAGAGCAGTAAGTGGGAAAACCAGAGTGAGAATTCAAGGCTATGCATGCTAACTCCAATGCCTTTCCCAAGACCGCAGCTTCTCTAGATAACCTGACCTCTCTTCCTCTCCCCCACCTCTTCCTCTGTCTCTCTTCCTCCCTCTCTGCTGGCCCCTCCTCCTCAGTGAGGACCCCCATCCTTCCTTCCACATTTGCTCATACTATTCTTCTGCCTGGAATGCCCATGTCTCCTCCTGACTCCTCTCCCCAAAAAAAAATTGTCTGAAAAATAAAATTAGGAAAGTTCCCACAGGAGGCCTTTCATTGCTGTTAAATTCTTTCAGGTCTCTTGCTTTTGCAGAAAGCTCTCAACACTAGAGGACGAGGATTCTGTTTTATATACCAACCCCTCTCCACCCACACCAACTGCCTAGGCTGAAAAAAAGTGCTACACATGAAGTATTGGCTCGGTGAGTACTTGTTTAACTGAAAAATATAAGTGACTCCTTGTGCCTGTCTCTCACAAGTGGTGGAAGTCATCAGCACTCACCAACATTCCCTTGTCCTCTTCTGGGCCCCTAAACACTCCATGGCCAGCCCTGTGATGACAGTGGAGCTGTGGCCTCAACCCACATGACTTCCAGGAGGCCAGGCCTCAGACCTTCTCTCTGCTGGTACAAGGACAGCAGAGGCTGCTGTTGAAGGTTGAGATGATGGAACCACAGAAGCAGGCCAGCCTGTCCCACTGTCCCCTTCGAGGGCAGCTGTTGTGGAGAGAGCCTTGACCTCCAGAGACACTGGGGAAGCAAGAAATAAACTTTGCTGTGGCTTGTTTATGCCTGCAGCATAACCTGGCCTCAGCCCACACGCGTGTGTTCATTCCTCAAAGAGTTCCATTAAACACAAACGCAGGAATCCTGTTTCCGTTGGCTCTTTCATTTCAGTATCATCCTTGCTGGTAAGTAGAGGCTCAAACCTGCCAAATCCTAACTTGTGAGGCCAGAGCCACTCCCCCCAGATGCTGAGCATTTATTCCAGTGGTGCTGCTGTCCCATTTCCCCCTCAGATTCGCCTTCACAGCCTGCAGCACAGAATTTTATAGCATCAATAGAAGCAAATTTTATTTGAGAGACATCCAAAAGTCATTTGAGGCTGAGCACAGTGGCTCACACCTATAATCACAACATTTTGGGAGGCAGAGGTGGGCAGATCACTTGAGCTCAGGAGTTCAAAACCAGCCTGGGTAACATAGGGAGACCCAGTCTCTTAAAACATGCAAAAATTAGCCAGGCTTGGTAGTGTGCATCTGCGGTCCCGGCTACTCAGGAGGCTGAGGCAGAAGAATCGCTTGAGCCTGGGAGGTTACTACAGTGAGCCGAAGTCACATCATTGCACTCCAGCCTAAGCGACAGAATGAGACCCCATCTCAAACTAAATAAATAAATAAAAGGCATTCCAATGCAACTCTCAGTGACAAGATGTGTAATCAAGATAAGGGACACCATTTTTTTATTATAAAATTAGACAGACTTAAAAAGTAATTGAACTCTTTTACGATTCATAATGCGGCTGTGATGGTTAATACTGAGTGTCATCTTGACTGGATTGAAGGGTACAAAGTGTTGATCCTGGGTGTGTCTGTGACGGTGTTGCCAAAATCCATTATTAACATTGGAGTCAGTGGGCTGGGAAAGGCAGACCCACCCTTAATCCGGTGGGCACCATCTAATCAGCTGCCAGCAAATATAAAGCAGGCAGAAAAAGTGAAAAGGCCACACTGGGCTAGGCTCCCAGCCTACATCTTTCTCCCATGCTGGATGCTTCCTGCCCTCAAACATCAAACTCCAAGTTCTTCAGTTTTGAGACTCAGACTGGCTCTCCTTGCTCCTCAGCCTGCAGACAGCCTGTGGTGGGACCTTGTGATCCTGTGAATTAACACTAATTAAGCTACCCTTTATGTATATTTTAAATAGATATGTAAATATACATTAAATATGTAAATATTTTATAAATATCTAATACACATATTTTATATAATACACATTTATATTATAAATATATATTTATATATGTATTTACATATCTATGATATAAATATAATACATATTATAAATATATGTATAAAATTATATATATATATCCTATTAGTTCTGTCCCTCTAGAGAACCTTGACTAATACAGTGGTATTAAATATATATACATTATATTATATATATAAATATATATATAATATTATATATATAAATATATATATAATATTATATATATAAATATATATATATTTATATATATAATATTATATATATATAAATTATATTTATATATTAATTAAATATAATATATATTTAATACCACTATTAATTAACATATATATAAATATTTTATAAATATATAATACACATATTTTATATAATGCACATTTATATTATAAATATATAATATTTATATATTATATTTATATTATATGTTTATAATATAATATAAAATATTATAATATATATAATATATTATATAGCTGTTATATATTTATAATATAAATATATAATATTTTTATATATAATATATAATATATAGCTATTATATATTTATAATATAAATATAATACATATTATAAATATATGTATAAAATTATATATATATCCTATTAGTTCTGTCCCTCTAGAGAACCTTGACTAATACAGTGGTCTGGAGGCATTTGTGAAAGGGTTTTGGAAAATGCCAGACTTACGATCCTATATGCCCAGTGTTTCCTAGGTGTAGCTAGTATTAAGTGCAAAAAAAAAATTTTTTCTATTTTTTCTGTTTATCAGTGAAACTATTTAAATGACTGAACATAAACATTAACTAGTGCTGATATAATTGTTATATTTAAATATATTTATGTTGTAATTACTCTTTAAGGGGTACAGGTGGGAATTTCAGTCGTTCATTCGCTCAGGACTTCAGTCCCTTAAAAGCACACTTGATGGCCCAGTGCAGTAGAAATGACATTGAGAAAATAATGGTGCATATCCTCAGGAAACATAATCTAGCGGTAAACAAGACACAGTTTCACATAAGTATAATCCTACACGGGTGCAATAAAGTTTGTAAGAAGGTACAAAGTTTTGTAGAATCGCAGGTGTGGAGTCATTTTCAGAGTTTCAGGGAGGTGAAAGCGGCTTCTGTGAATTGTTCCTTTAAGCCCTAGAGGATGGGATTGCAACCGATGAATCGGCTCAAGGAGAAAGGCTGTTCAGCAGGGATCCCACGATGTTCAAGTGCATGGGGCAGTACAGTTGGCTAGAGTTTGGGGCTAGAAGGGTAATTTGGGCCAAGTCACAAGCTCTATCAGTGGGTCTGTTAGCAAGAGGTGGCTTCACTCAGTGAGCAACCAAGAGAAGCCAATGAAGATTTTTGACCAGAGGACTCCCATGATCGAAGCAAAGCTCAGGGTGACTGGGCAGGGAGTTGTGTGCAGGAGAAAGCGAAGGGCAAGGCCAGGAGACAGACAGATGAGTGAAAAAAACATTGCTGTGAGCCAGAGGAGTGTTGCTAAAGGAGCTGAGAGAGAAGTGAAGAGAGGAGATGCAGGGAGAGAGGAGATGCAGGGAGAGAGGAGATGCAGGGAGAGAGGAGATGCAGGGAGAGAGGAGATGCAGGGAGAGAGGAGATGCAGGGAGAGAGGAGATGCAGGGAGAGAGGAGCTCAGCGGCAAGCTGCTGCAGAACCAGCAAAGGCAGAATCAACGAATCAGCAGCATCAACCGAACACAGCAGAGGAAGGAGACGGGAGAGCCTGGAGTCACAAAGTGACAGATGGTGTCATGAGAAGAAGCTGACTCAGCGCAAGATTGTGAATTCTGCTATTGACTCCGTGTCGAGGTGAGTGAAGGAGCTGCCACAGGCTGCACAGCATGGAGCGGAGACAAAAAGGAGGTGGATGGGGAGCCGGGGGCGCTTGGAGAGTTCTCAGCATGCACGTGAAGTTACAGGGTCCCAGGCAGGGCCAGGGTGGGCAGGGAAATGGAACCCACAGGAAGGTTGTGAGTCACCATCCATGCAGCCTCCCTCCTCTGTGCAGCCTTGGATGGGACCAGCTCTGCCAGCACCATTGTCTTTCATTGTCACAGTCCCCTGGCTTGTCATGGCTCTGCACACATGGCCAGCTTTGGGTAATGACACTGGCAGTATCTCATTCTAGTCCTGTTCCTCTCTCTGGCAAAAGCAGCTAGCTAGCTTCCTACGGTTTATAGGAAGACAGAACTCCATTTGTCCCTCCAGGTTCCCTGATTTCAGCCAGTGTATTATTTTAATAGCATAAATATAAAACCGGAGAAAAGTTATGAAAATCCTCCAGGCCAGTGATCTGCATAGAACCTCATGGACATTGTCCCCATTCGGTTCACCTTTTTATAAATCTTAGAAATAGCCCTTTCAGGGTAGAGCTCTTGGGATTTCTAACCAATGTCAAAGATTACTTTAGCAATTCCATGTTTATAGGAGAATATTTTCTATACAGATGGGTTTCTGAAATATAGTTAAAATTATAACAATATGACCATGCTGGAACACAATTTCTTAAATGCACTTACACCCAAAGTCACATGTTTTCTTTTCCTATTTTTAAACTGATAATCTACTGGCCTTCTTTCATGACTAGATGGCAAAAAATGGGACATGAAAAGGAAAAGAAAGAAACAGATTTGCGTTTAGAAGAGTTGGCTGTTGTGAAGAAATGTTGAGTCAGGGCCAGGCACAGTGGCTGACGCCTGTGTGCCTCAATACTTTGGGAGGCCGAGGTGGGCGGATCACCTGAGGTCAGGCATTCAAGACCAGCCTGGCTGACATGGTGAAACCCCATCTCTACTAAAAATACAAACATTAGCAGGGCATGGTGGCGGGCACCTGTAATCCCAGCTACTCGGGAGGCTGAGACAGTAGAATGGCTTGAGCCCAGGAGGCGGAGGTTGCAGTGAGCTGAGATTGAGCCACTGCACTCCAGCCTGGGCGATTGAATGGGACTCTGCCTCAAAAAAAAAGAAAAAGAAAAAGAAATCCTGAGTCAGGACTCCCTAAAGAACCAAACAGGTTGGAAAGTCCTCAAATATTTGACCAGTTACAATCAGAGACTGACATGGTCTTTCCCTCCAGCCCTACCGTATTCTGCCCTAAGAGGCCAAATGGAGGACTTCCTCTACCACCCATCTTTGGTCTTTTATTATTTTTTATTTTTTATTGTAAAGAGACAGAGTCTCCTATATTGCCCAGGCTGGAGGAGGGCAGTGGCTATACACAAGCTCAGTCCCACTACTGATCTGCTGACCAGTGTGGGAGTTTTGACCTGTTCCCTTCCTGACCTGGGCTGGCTCACCCCTCCGGGGCAAGCTGGTGGTCTCCTGCTTCCAAAAGGTCACTATCTTGATGTGGTACTTAGCACAGACACCTCATCCATTGGCACAGCATACTGCAGCCCATAACTCCTGAGCTCAAGCAATCCTCCTGCCTCATCCTCCTGAGTAGCTGGGCCTACAGGCACACACCATGACACCTGGCTCATTTTTTATTTTTATGTTTTGTAAAGACAGGATCTTGTTTTGTTGCCTAGGCTTGTCTTGAACTCCTGGGCTCAAGCAATTCTCCCTCCTCAGCCTCCCAAAGTATTGGGACTACAAGCATGAGCCACCATGCCCAGCCTGATTCTGTTTTTTCTTAAAAATATTGACCTCAGAATAAAATCGCCATCTCTGTCTCCTAAGTGACTGAGTATCTGGATTCATATTCCAATAGCCCCTTCAGTTTGTTACTGTCTCTTGGCATTCTTAAGTCAGGACTTGACCCTGACTCCAATTGACCTAGTAAGGCTTGTTCCAGAAGCTGCCTCTCCTAACACCAGCAGCACATCTCCTTGACATTACTGGAACAGTCTTCTCTTATGAAAAAATAAACATAAAAATAAAAACACAATGGAAAGAAAATCTAGACGTAATGGGGGCAAAAAGTATCTCTCCCTCCTTTCTGGGGAAACATGAGTTCTCCCACACAGAATCAGAGTTCTTTTTTTTTTTTTTTGGCCAGCCAGGGCTCCTTTTATTCATTCAGGGGTGGGTTTTCAAAACACAGTGCAACTTTTATAGAAAGTCGAGAGTGCCAGGAAAGTGGACCTACCAGGTGCAGGGACGCGCAAGACGCTTGCTGGAACGTTTCTGCTGTAAGGACGCCCTTGATACACTGGCCACAGCTGCTGGCCCAGAAGGTGCCGCAAGGACCTCAGGGTGCCCGCTTCGTCAGAAGCTCAGGACTATGTCCACGTGTCCTCAGTATGAACAACAGTGTGCCAAAAAATGAAAATATCTTCACTCAGGATCACAGACTAGGCTTTGCATAGTGTCTCTTGGCCTAAGAAGCATTCAGGCCGTGTAGGAAGTGTCAGGCCGTTTCCATCCTTCCATAGGACAGGACATTCCCAACTACCTCTGGGGTCTCTGCTGCAGGCCCCAGGGAGCCCTGTCTTCACAGCGGCATCTCCTCAGCCGCCTTCTTCAGGGGTCCAGACGCCAGCAGAGAATGCTGGGGGACCCCCACACTGTCAGCCTCCCAGATCTTAAGGCGTACTTTCCGATTCATCTTTCTCCACTAGGAGGAGAGCTGGTAATGGTAGCAAAAGTAGACCAGCATCCAGAGGACAAAGATGTCAAGGAGGATGATGGCGAGGAGGAAAGTGGTGAGGCAAATGATGGTGAGGAGGACATAGACGGTGAGGAGGACATAGACGGTGAGGAGGACATAGATGGTGAGGAGGACACAGATGGTGAGGACCTAGTTGGTGAGGAGGACATACGTGGTGAAGGCATAGATGGTGAGGACATAGATGGTGAGGAGGGCATTGATGGTGGGAAAATAGATGGTGAGGAGGACATAGATGGTGAGGAAATAGATTGTGAGGAGGGCATAGATGGTGAGGACATAAATGGTGAGGAGGGCACAGATGGTGAGGACATAGATGCTGAGGAGGTCATAGATGGTGAAGTCATAGATGGTGAGGAGGGCACAGAAGGTGAGGACATAGATGGTGAGGAGGGCACAGATGATGAGGACATAGATGGTGAGGAGGGCTTAGATGGTGAGGACATAGATGGTGAGGAGGGCAGAGATGGTGAGGAGGGCATAGATGGTGTGGAGGATGTAGATGGTGAGGACATAGATGGTGAGGAAGTCATAGATGGTGAGGTCATAGATGGTGAGGAGGTCACAGAGGGTGAGGACATAGATGGTGAGGACATAGATGGTGAGGAGGGCATAGATGGTGGGGAGGACATAGATGGTGAGGACATAGATGGTGTGGGCATAGATAGTGAGGACATAAGTGGTGAGGAGGTCATAGATGGTGAGGACATAAGTGGTGAGGAGGGCATAGATGGTGAGGAGGGCATAGATGGTGAGGATATAGATGGTGAGGAGGTCATAGATGGTGAGGACATAAGTGGTGAGGAGGTCATAGATGGTGAGGACATAAGTGGTGAGGAGGGCATAGATGGTGAGGACATAAGTGGTGAGGAGGGCATAGATGGTGAGGAGGGCATAGATGGTGAGGATATAGGTGGTGAGGAGGGCATAGATGGTGAGGAGGGCATAGATGGTGAGGATATAGATGGTGAGGAGGACAAACATGGTGAGGAGGTCATAGATGGTGAGGAGGGCATAGATGGTGAGGGCATAGATGGTGAGGACATAGATGGTGAGGAGGTCATAGATGGTGAGGTCATAGAGGGTGAGAACATAGATGATGAGGAGGTCATAGATGGTGAGGACATAAATGGTGAGGAGGGCATAGATGGTGAGGACACAGATGGTGAGGAGGCCGATAGTGAGGAGGCTGATGGTGAGAGCAATGAGACCCACGGCCTCCAGCTGGCTGTGAGCCAGAAATGGTCTTTGGCCCCGCGCAGGCGCAATCAGCTGGAGATGGAGGCCAGCGGCTGCTCAACAGGTAGCACACCACATCGCAGCACAGCGTCCCGCAGGCCCGGGTCCTTCTGCCACTCTGTGAGGGGTCGAGGCCGTTTCTTCACTGCTTCTCCACTGCAAACTCCGTGTGACACAGCTCGCAGTGGGTGGTGGTAGACGAGGAAAGCAACCTCTCCAGACACTCCTGTGAGCAGCGCCCAACATACGGGTGCAGCCACATGGGGACAGGAAGTACTGCCCGTTCGCACCCTCATGGCAGATCGGGCAGAAGGTACCATGGCTCGGTGTGTCCAAGGCACGGATGATGGTGGAGAGGAGCCGGCCATCCCGTCAAGTCACCTATGCCACATAATAGGGCAGTCCAAGGACCGTGGCCTCCATGACCTTGGAGAAGGCAGGGCTGCCAGAGCAGTCACCCAGGGAGCTGGGGAGGTGGCAGCAGTCACCTGTCCTCATGGCCACAGGGAGCCCAGTATCCTCAGGGGCCGAGGCCCGTGGTCCCCCGAGCCTGATCCGAGGCCAGGCCGGGCCAGGCGCCCCCGCCAGCCTCTCGGTTCGCCCAGCCCTGCTCCCAGTCCGGCCCAGCCCGGCTCGGCCTGGTCGCCTCCACCCGGTAAGGGGAATTGCGGTAACAGGAATTGCGGGAGTCGCCTGGGAGGGAGACTGCGCTGCATCCCAGCAGGACTTCTCATGGACAAGGCAGATCTAAGCAAGGTGGGCACAACACAGCCATGGGAACCACAGGTAATGCAGCAACAGGGTGGGAAGCTCTCTGTCAGCCACCTGACACAAATATTTTGTAAAGGAACAATAGAACTTATTAGCAGAGGGACTGATGTGGTTTGGCTATGTCCCCACCCAAATCTCAACTTGAATTGTAGCTCCCAGAATTCCCACATGTTTGGGGAGGCACCCAGGGGGAGGTAATTGAATCATGGGAGCCAGTCTTTCCCATGCTATTTTCATGATAATGAATAAGTCTCACAAGATCTGATGAGTTTATCAGGAGTTTCTACTTTTACTTCTTCCTCCTTTATGTCTTGTGCCTGCCATGTGAGAAGTGCCTTTCACTCCCCACTATGACTCTGAGGCCTCCCCAGCCATGTGGAGCTGTAAGTCCAATTAAACCTCTTTTTCTTCTCATTCTCAGGTATATCTTTATCAGCAGCATGAAAACAGACTAATTTAGGGATCCACCAAGGGGAGAGTCTAGGTTCCACTACAGAGAAATGGAAAATAGACCATCATTTAACCAACCCTAGTCTTACGGAGATGCTAAATAGCCTTGCAAATACAGCTGCATAACCAGAGCGTTATATGATCAACTCCTATTTCAATTTAGAAATCAGAGTCACCATGAAGTAATGAAACAAACTCAAATTCATTTTCCTAAAACCAATCAGCCATGAGACAGATTGGATATTCTCATTTAAAATTTAGAGTGTGTCTCCAGTTGCTTTTTTGGGCCAATGGGAAGAAAGTAATAAGTGGTTTTGTTAATTATTATTAGCATTTTTATTCTCTCTAGAAAATATAGAAGTACCAACAAGTTAAAATAACTCCTATTTTGAATCACAATAAAAGTTCATTAAGTCAGACTCCACTGGTACAAAGTTATAATCATTAAAAAAAAAAAACCTCGAAGATATTATTCTACTAATAGAGTAAGTAAGATTGCAGGGGAACGTTAATGCACCTCAGAGGGACAAGGGAACACATTCTTAAGTACTATCCTAGATAGGTAAGTACCAAGTTATTGATTAGATACCTAATAAGCTGATCACCAATCTTTCAGGCATTCAACAAACCATTCCTCTTGAAAGGATTGGGCCGGGATTGTGGTGAGCATTCAGCTGTCCCTCTATTTTTATTTTCTTTTAAAAAAGATTATGCAGCCATGATTTAAGGCACAGGGTATCCCCCAGCAGGCAAACATCTGTCGTGCCTGCCCTCAAGGGATTTGAAATATAATGACATATTTGACTATGAAAACAATGTTTTTAAACCCTACAATTTATAAAAAATTATATATTATCAGTCTGGTTTTAAATATTTTAGCATTCAGGATTTTCCCTAATTTGGGCTTAACCCTCTCTTCAGTTAATCTTATCTAACTCTGATAGTATTGTATATCTAGAAGAGACTGAGATTCTGGGATCAAATTCTATCACTTTAATGCTATGGAAGCTACATTCCCAGAAAATGAAATGACTTGTCCAAGATCAAATAGCAAGTTAGTAGCAAAACCGGAACAGAAACTCAGATCTCCGGATGAGCTGAAAAGTCTTCTTTCTGCATACTCTGCTTTGTCCGTCCTCTATTAGAAAATTACACTGAGAAACTGCATGAGAATACAAATTGCCAAGAAGAGCCGAATATCCAGAATATATAAATATCTCCCATGAGCAAATAAGAAAAAATCAAAAGAGAAAATGAAAATGGGAAAAGGACATCAACAGGCAATATACAGAAGAGAAAAATCTAAATTGCCAAATATATAAAAAGATCCACCCAACTGGTTATCAGGAAAGTAAAAAATAAGTTGAAATGCAATTTTATACTCATAAGGTAAGTAAGTACTTAATTCTGGAAATACCAAATGAGGACCAGAACATGCAGTGGTGAAAACTCCACACGCTGTTTATAGGTTAATGGGAGAATTGATTGGTACCATCACATCAGGAAGTCATTTGGCAAGATGTAATAAAGCTGAAGACTTCGTTGCCCAAGATTCCACCTCCAGGTACAGACCCTAAAGAAGTTCCAAACACAGGTGCACAAGGAGACATGGGTAAGAATGTTCTTTTTAACACTTTAATAGGGAAACTATTAGAAACTAATATACCTCAATATACAATTGGGAATAGATACATTATGGCATACTGATACAGTGGCAAAATAAAGAACATTTAAAATTAATTAACGACGTCTATGTGTATTTACATGGCTAGGTCTCCAAAACATGATAAGAGAGAGAAATAGTGTGAAAACATAGAAACCATACAGTAGGATACTCTTTTTATAATTTTTTTAAAAACCCGAACCAATACCATATGTTATCTTAATTTTATACATAACTATAGCAAAGATGAAGAAAGAATGTGGTTTTAGTTTTGCAGTGAAGGTAGTAAAACACTGATGTAAATATTACATACCTAATTCAAGATAAGGATTGCCTCTTGGTGGGAAGGATGAGAAATTCAATGGCTCAGTCGGAGGTGGAACAGGACTGTGGTGAGACTTCAATTGTCACTCTGTTTTTATTTTATTTAAAATGTATGTGGCAAAATGTTATATTTCTGCCTGTATGCTTCTACATGCTTTAAAGATTTTATTGTCAAATTTAATTGACAAAAGTATTTTCGTTTTAATTAACATAATTTATCTTATATTCATTAAAAACTCAGGATGCCATGCAGATGTGAATCAAAGCAATATGAGGATGATTGTGGGGGGAAAGAGATTAAATGTTTTTAAAGTTTGTAAGCAATTTTACAGAGTAACCTGAAACACTCTTGGATTGCTTTGCTTCTTAGTGATTTTCGTTTCCAGAGAGGATTTTTCTAGATTCATATTAGCTGTATATAAAATCTCCCAAATTGTTCTTTGATTACTGTTTCATAGATAGATATGATAGATAGATAGATAGATGATAGATTGATTGATTGATGGATGGATGGGATGGAAAAATATGAGTAATTGATAGATATGACTGATAGAAGATAGATTGATCTCAGATATAGATAGATAGATAGATAGATAGATAGATAGATAGATAGATAGATAGATGATAGATGATAGGTAGAATAACCTGTTGCACAGTTCTTACTCTCTAATGTATGGTTTTCTCTCCTAACAATTTATAAGATTTTGGATTTCGGTCGTAAAGTGTGGGATAGGAAAGAGATTGGAGAGAAAAGGAGAAAGCCTTTTCCCAAGACTTTCTTTTTAATCAGCGGTTTTCCATAAGTTTGCCCTCACTTACAATTTTCTTTCAATGTCACCCTCAACATGCTGAATTATAATACCATTATCAAGTAGAGAGGGGGCCAGAATGACTTTTGAGGTTTTCTTTTCAAACCCTGAGACTTGGAATCTACATACTCAGCGTCCTTCTCAAACTCGGGATTGTCTGATCCAAAGGGGCTGCTGCTGCAGGAATAATCACCGTTACACAGAATCCAGATGGAATCTTCCAGGGCTTGACTGGAAGGAATTGTCTTTGGTGGCTAATTATTCATGAACAACTGATTAAACTTCCTGAATAAAGCTCATTTGTTCACAAGCACATACTGGACACTGCTGCTCCCCAGAGCTGACTCTCATCAGGAGAGAGAACCAGTGAGCGGACAGACCTAGGGCAAGCCCCATGCCCCAGCTTATATGCCTTGTTCTGGCCTTTCTCCCTTATCCTCTCTCTGCCCCTACCGAGTACCAGCTCCGTTGGGAGACCCCACCCAGGCAGCGCTGAAGGTAATGAGAGGCAAACCCCAGACAGAACAGCAGAGTGGATCTATCCATGGGGGCCAACAGCTTGAGAGCCTCAGGGGCTGACAGCATTCCAGGCTGAAGGCCCCGAGCAGATTCTGATCAGCGAGCATATTTATTCTTCTTAACAGGTGATTGTTATTAATAAACAGGTGTTCTATATTTACTCATAACTCACAACTATACCAAGTAGGCAGCTGTTACCCACCTACCACTAATTACAAACTAAAAGGTATTCTCCACAAAGGAGCCACGGGGGCAGGGCAAACTTAATGTTTCTCAACATGCCCAGATGTCTGACCTCTCCCACTTACACAGCCACATTCGGCTCTCTCCAGCCCCAGAGCCCTCAAACCACCACTGCTGAGGGGCTGAAGGCTGCTTTGGTCACAGGTAAGCAACCATTTCACCCTCAGAGAGCTGGCCCTGGCTCCCCTGTGACGGTGTCTTTCCACACTCTGCCTCTGTCCCCATAGTCCTGTATTCAGCACCCACTTTTCCCAGTAGTTATGCCTCTGCTTTGCTCAGCTCTCCAACCCCAGGACCCCAGCTGCCAAGCCCTGTGCCCAGCACACAGCAAATATTCCACTCACATCTTCTGAATGAACTCTCTTACATTATCTCAAGGCAGGCTGTCCTAGGTGCAAACAAGTGGTCCAGATCAGCAAAGGAGATGGAAAGGCAAGATGGGTTCAGCTGAGAGGCCCTGGAAAAGGATTCATTAAACTCTTTGTGATTGGACAGTGTTAAAACAGGCTCTGAAGGTGGCTTGCTTAGAGAGAGAGAGAGACTCAAAGTCTTTTTCACTGGGAGAACAAGTACAAGGACAAGAGCTCCGACATTTAGGACATGATGGCAGGATTCCTTCTTGGAAAATTCAACAGGCAAAGCAAGGTCAAGTCCCTTCCACCACTTTTCTCCCCTTCAGGGCGTGGAAGTCCTCTAAAATATGAGGTCAAAAAAGTTGGTCACAGTCTAATAGACCGTGCGAGTGAGGCTACCAAATGAACAAAAGATGTGATCACTTTCCAGGAACCACTATTTCGGCTGCCTCCTGCTGTTGCTTATTGGAACCCGTAGAGAGGGCCCAGGTTTGGGTTAGGCTTTAAAAAGTAATCCGAGTGGTGAAAAGAGCCCCTTCCATAATCTGAGTGGTGAAAATAGCCCCTTCCACAATCTGAGTGGTGAAAAGAGCCCCTTCCATAATCTGAGTGGTGAAAAGAGCCCCTTCCATAATCTGAGTGGTGAAAAGAGCCCCTTCTGAACAATTTGCTTTTCTCATACAATTCAGCAATGGTGTCTACTCTGTAAAAAAAGAAAAAGAAAAAATAGACAAAGTTAACCTTCAGAACCCAACTTATCCATCTACAAACATATTAAAACTCAAACTTTCTGAGGTTAATAAAAGATGATCACCCTGAAGCATCCTTTTCAGCACAGGATGTAACACTTATCATCATGGAACGTGAAAGCAGCTGTTGGTGCCCATCTAATCTTGTCTTTTCTCCTGCTGCCAGAGCAGTCCCAAGTGATTCTTAACATAGATGGAGAGAGTAATTTTGACTAGAAATGTTTCCTGAGTTCTTAAACCCCATCTATCAAATCCCTTTTTGGTTAAAAAGGGGGCTGTAATATTAACCAACAAATGTTCTAGTTTTCACCATAGTGAGGAAAGATGTTACTTGTTACCTAAATAGCCACATACCAAGTGGGTTAATTCACCTCAACTCTTAGACACAGCACTTAGAGAAATTTCCATCACTGAACACAGAGGGCACATGGAATATTATTCCTGCCAGACTCACAACATAGCATGGTCACCACTCAGGCACCGGAAGGACAACTGGACTAGCTTCCCCTGACGATGAGGATGCTTGAAACGTTCTGTGAACTCAGGATATCATCTGCACACTGACAGAAATTGACTACATAGTAATCGATTATCCTCAGAAGTACCTATAGCTAAGTATCAAACTTTGCACAAAGTCGAGTCCTTTACTTAAGTTCTTATTTTATTTATTTGTATTATTTTCCTCATTCTAGTGTTACTTATTTTGTTACTATCTGTTCTTTTGCTATTTACTTTGTGGTTACCACAAAGGACCTCATGTGGACTCATCTCCAGTCATCTGGACTCAGCTTCGTCACAAATAAGCACTGATGAGTTTTGTGCTGCTGCGTGGTTCATCAGGATTCAAAGCCAGGCAACCCTGTTGCTTTTCATGCTTTGACCAATGCCAGTGCTCATGTAATAAAGGACTTCTTTTAATTAAAAAGAGGATTGGTCTTTTAGGCTTTAAATGCATGTACCTTTAGTTCCCATCCTAGTCATGAGCCTTGGAGAAGACAGCAAGGCCATCTTTAGGAGATTTTGCAAATATGATAAACTGTACATTGGCCCAACCCAAGCATTTTCTAGTCCTGAACAATATTGCTGGACATCAGGTGGAGAAATGATGGTCACTGTGAATCTTGGTTAAATGATCTTTGTCTCTCCAGCTTCAGTTTCCTTGCCTGTAAAATCAAGATAATAAGCCTTCTTAAAGAATTTCTTTAAGTATTTTACAAAAGGACGTCTTTAAAAGCTCAATGCCTGGCACCCAGAAGATACTCAATACTTTACCCCTCATTCCCTTACTCCCCAGCTTCTCAAAAGAACCCTTGCCTAAGAGTCATGAAGTGTCCAGGAAATTCCCAACAAACCTCACAACCTAGATGAAAGTCAAATGAGTGTTTTTACACGTAGAGTAAAGCCACATTTATCCTGACTTTAATGCAAATGCTGTGATCATTTCATCAAAGACCTTCCTTCAAAAAGAATTGCTTCATGAACAAGGCTAATTACAATGCCAAGAATATCAAATGCAGGATATTTTAAAATCCTGGCAGTGTTTCCCACTCAAGACCTTTACACAGTTCAAAAGCTTTGCTCACATGTGCTGATTGTCAATTTCCGTTATCCATCCATTAGTTCAGGTGGTGATGGACAAGCAATGTTAACAGGGAAGCCGGGTTATTTGAAGACTAGTAAAAGTTCATTTCCTCAATAAATTCTGTATTTGAGATTTGTAATAACTTGGTCTTATTTTCCCTAAATTAGGCCAAATAAACGTTTATATGAGATAGCTCAGGCTTCAAGTGAAGAGCCAAGAGACCAAAAGTCACTCTCTCACCTGAGAACAACAGCACTCCTGATACCCTGTCTCTCACCAGACATGGGCTGATGCTAACACACCCCTCCATGCTCCACCTGAATGCAAATTTGTATGTCACCTTCCCCAATCCTTGACCTACTTATGCAACCTAATTATTGCCTTAAACTGTTTATTCGTGATGTGTTTTGCCATGCATTTTTTCTCTTAGGCAAAACCCTCTCTGATTTATGGGAAGCTGAAATCATGTGTTTTTGGTTATTCTTTAAAGCACCGAAATGTTACTTTGTAGAGCTAATTTAATGTCCAAAATGTTTTTCAAAGACTTTTTTCTTAGGACTAAAGTTCAATATTTTGCCCAGGGAAATCAATCCCCAGACCCAAAGGACTAAGTTTGGCTTATGATTGCAAGTATCTGAGTTTGCAGGAGGCATTCAATTCAGCAAACTCAGTGTCACTTCCACCAGAAGAATCCTGCAAATCTGGTCACTGTGCCTTGTGGGGAAGTCTGCCATGGCCTTTGGGGTGGACCACAAAGAGCTTAAATTCATTCCTTTGGGAAGTCTGTGTTTTGGAAGTCATTTTGCTCACAAGACCAATAATCCTGAATTTATTTTTCCATTCAAATACAGCATCTTTTGAGCATTTCCAGGCAATATGTGAAAAGATGTACTTGAAGAGATGCCTGCTCTGCTTTGAAATTTTAAACCTGACTATAAAATGTTTTTACTTAAGAGTGTTTTTGGGAGATGTTGGTAAAAGGGTACAAAGTTTCAGTTGTGGAGGATGGATAAATTATTTTTTTAAAAGAATGTTCTGAGATCCCTAACTCAAAATTGGAGAATCCAGGGACAATTCTTAGGCAAGTTATGTACCTCAGAGCTGTCCAGCAGTGTCTACGTGCCTGCAGGACCCTTGCTGTCTATGGCCTCCCTGTCTTGTTGAGCTCCCCCCACCCCACCCCACCTCCATCAACACAGCCAACTCTCACTGAGTTTGACCAGGCACAGGAAACCACCCGGCACCAGGGAACCTAATAGTTGGTGAACTTGGGTACTTCGTCCTTAATCCACGCTGTGAATATTGTTTATCTCACCCACATAAACTAATAGCCTATCATACATTTGGACATGACTTCCAAATACAGGGAGATTCATTTCAGATACAGGCATACCTCAGAGATATTGCAAGTTCAGTTCTAGACCACTGCAATACACGGAATATCTCAATTAAGTCAGTCACATGCAGTTTTTGGTTTCTTAGTGCATATAAAAGTTACGTTTACAGCCAGGCACAGTGGCTCATGCTTGTGATCCCAGCACTTTGGGAGGCCAAGGTGGGCAGATCACCTGAGGTTGGGAGTTTGAGACCAGCCTGACCAACATGGAGAAACCCCGTCTCTACTAAAAATACAAAAGTAGCAGGGCATGGTGGCATGTGCCTGTCATTCCACCTACTCAGGAGGCTGAGGCAGAAGAATCTCTTGAACCTGGGAGGGAGAGGTTGCAGTGAGCCAAGATCGCGCCATTTTACTTCAGGCTGGGCAACAAGAGCAAAACTCTGTCTCAAAAACAAAGGTTACATTTACACTATACTACAGTAAACTAAGTATGTATGCAATAGCATTATGTCTTTTAAAAAAATGTACATACCTTAATTTAAAAATGATTTGTTGCCGGGCGCGGTGGCTCACGCCTGTAATCCCAGCACTTTGGGAGGCCGAGATGGGTGGATCACAAGGTCAAGAGATTGAGACCATCCAGGTCAACATGGTGAAACCCCGTCTCTACTAAAAATACAAAAAATTAGCTGGGCATGGTGGCGCATGCCTGTAATCCCAGCTACTCGGAGGCTGAGGCAGGAGAATTGCCTGAGCCCAGGAGGCGGAGGTTGCGGTGAGCCAAGATTGCGCCATTGCACTCCAGCCTGGGTAACAAGAGCGAAACTCCGTCTCAAAAAAAAAAAAATGATTTGTTGCTAAAAGATGTTAATAGTCCTCTGAGCCTTCGGTGAGTCAGAATCTTTTTGCTGTTGGAGGGCCTTGCTTCAGTGTTGATGGCTGCTGGCTGATCAGTGTGGTAGTAGCTAAAGGTTTGGGTGACTGGTGATTTGTTAAAATAAGACAATCACATTTGCTGCTTCAATTAACTCTTCCTTTCACAAGAGATTTTTCTGCAGCATGTAATGCTGTTTGACAGCCTTTTACACACAGTCAAACTTTTTCAGAATTGGAGTCAATCCTCTCAAACCTTGTCACTGCTGTATCCACTACGTTTGTGGAATATTCTAAATACTTTGTTGTCATTTCAACGATGTTCATGGCATCTTGATCAGGAGTAGATTCCATCTCAAGAAACCGCTTTCTTTGCTCATCCCTAGGAAGCATCTCCTCATTCATTCAAATCAGGAGACTGCAGCAATCCAGTAACATCTTCAGGCTCTATCAGTAATTCTACTTTTGCTTTCATCACCTCTGCAGTTATTCTTTCCACTAAAGACTTGAACCCTTCAAAATTATCCATGAAAGTTGGAATCAACTTCTTGCAAAGGCCTGTTAATGTTATAATTTTGACCTCCTCTCATGAATCACAAGGGTTCTTAATGACATCTGTCTAGAATGGTAAATCCTTTCCAGAAAGTTTTTGATGTACTTTTCCCAGATCCATTAGAAGAATCATTCTCTGTGGCAGCCATAGCCTTATGAAATGTATTTCTTAAATAATAAGACATGAAAGTCAAAATTACTCCATAAGTCATAGGTTGCAGAATGAATATTGTGTCAACAGGCATAAACATAACATTAATCTCCTTGTAATCTTCATCAGAGACCGGGTGCATTGTCAATGAGCTGTAATATTTTTAAAGGAATCTTCTTTTTTTCTGAGACATAGGTCTCAACAGTGAGCTTAAAACCTTCAGAAAACCACGCTGTAAATAGATGTGCTGTCATCTAGGCTTTGTTGTTCCATTTTTAGAACACAAACCTGATTTAGCATAATTCTTCAGGGCCCTAGGATTTTCAAGGCCAATTAACTTTGGCTTCAATTTCATGTCACCAGTTTCATTAGTGCTTAACAAGATAGCCTGTCCTTTAAAGCTTTGAAATGGACATTAACTTCTCCTCTCTAGCTATGAAAATCCTAGATGGCATCTTTCTCCAAGAGAAGGCTGTTTCATCTACATTGAACATCCACTGTTTAGCAGTTCACCTTCATCCTTGATCTGAGCTAGATCTTCTGGAGAACCTGCTGTAGCTTCTACATCAGCACCTGCTGCTTCACTTTGCACTTAGTTTATGAAAACAGATTCTTTCCTTAAACCTCATGAATCCACCTCTGCTAACTTGCAACTTTTCTTCTGCAGCTTCCTCACTGCTCTCAGACCTCAAAAAATTGAAGAGAGTTAGAACCTTGCTCTGGATTGGGTTTTGGCTTAGGGCAATGTTGTTGGCTGGTTTGATCTTCTGTCCAGGCCACTGAGACATTCTACATGTCAGCAACAAGCCTGTTTCACTTTCTTATCATTCATATGTTCACTGGAGTAGCACTTTCAATTTTCTTCAAGAACTTTTCATTTATATCTGCAACTTGGCTGCCTGTTTGGCACAGGAGACCAAGCTTTGGGCCTATCTTGGCTTTCAACATGCCTTCCTCACTAAGCCTAATTATTCTTAGCTTTTTATTTATTTAAAGTGAAAGATGTACAACACTTTCACTTGAACACACCTAGGCCCATTATAGGGTAATTAATTGGCCTTATTTCAATATTGTTGTGTCTCAAGTAATAGGAAGGCCTGAGGAGAGAGAGAGAGAGATTGGATAACAGCCTGCCAGTGGAGCAGTCAAAACATACACGTTGGTCAATTAAGTTCACCATCGTATATGGGGTGCAGCTTGTGACACCCCAAAACAATTACAATAGTAACATCAAAGATCACTGGTCACAGATCAGCATAACAGATAAAATAATAGTGAAAAAGTTTCCAATATTGTAAGAATTACCAAAATGTGACATGGAGACACAAAGTGAGCCCATACTGTTAGAAAAATAGCACCAATAGAGTCACTAAACCCAGAACTGCCACAAACTTTCCATTTGTTAAAAAAAAAAAAAAAAAATCCAAGATGTCTGAATAGGAATAGCTCTGGAGTGCAGTTCCCAGTGAGAACTCAGAGGGTGAGTGATCATCATGTTTCCAAACAAATTTTTACTGCCCTCAGACCAGGAGATTCCCAGGCGGAAAAGCTCCATGAGTCTCCAGCGGCTGTTTCAGCTGGAGCAGCGGGTCTCCACAATAAAACTCACACAAATCAGGATGCCATTTCAACTGGTGCCTGGAATGCTTGGGAGACAGAGTCGCCCATTCCACTGAAAAAATGTGGGCTGAAACAGAGAGCCAGGTGATCTGGCTAAGTGGGTCCTAACTGCACAAAGACCAGCAATCCAAAATGCTCTGGATTGAGAGTTTCACAGCAAGCACAACTGGAACCAGGATGATCCAGGTCTATAGGAGGAAGGGCATCCACCATTACCAGGGCAGTCCACCACTACTGAGGCAGTCCACCATTACCAAGGCAGTGCACCATTACCAAGGCAGTCCACCATTACTGAGGCAGTTCTAATTATACCTCTATAAACAAAACCAGAAGGAAATTCACATAGCAGCTGGGAAGAGCCCACGGCAGCTCAGCAATGCCTCTGCTGGCAGACTGTGATTAGGCTACCTCCTGGCTGGCAGGGCATCTCCAAAAAAAGGCAGCAGCATGTCAGGAACTTATAAATAAAGCCCCACCTTCCCAGGACAGAGCATATCGGGGAAAAGGCAGTTATGAATTCTGCTGTAGCAGACTTATATGTAACTGCCCAGCAGCTCTGAATGGACCAATAGAGCTCACAGCTCAGCACTTGAGCTCCTATAAGGGACAGACTGTCTCCTCAAGCAGCTCCCTAGTCCCATATATCCAAAGAGACACCTCATAAAGGAGAGCACAGACTGACATCTGGTAAGTATCTTTCTGGGACAAAGACAACAGAAGAAGAAACTGGTAGCAACCCTTACTGTTCTGCAGCCACTGCAGGTGATCCCCAGGCAAACAGGGTCTGGAGTCGACATCCAGCAGTCCTAGAGCAGAGGGGCCTGACTATTAGAAGGCAAACTCAAAAACAGAAAGAAATAACTTTATCATCAACAAAAAGCATGTCAGAGACTGCATCCGAAAGTCACCAACTACGAAGACCACAGGTAGATAAATCCATAAAGATTGGAAGAAACCAGCACAAAAACGATGAAAACACCCAAAAGCAGAATGCCTCTCCTCCTCGAAGGGATCACAACTCCTCACCAGCAAGGGAACAAACCTGGATGGAGAATGAGTCTGATGAATTGACAAAAACAGGCTTCGGAAGGTGGGTAATAACAAACTTCCCTGAGCTAAAAACATGTTCTAACCCCGTACAAAGAAACTAAGAACTTTGAAACAAGGTTTGATGAAATGCTAATGAGAATAAACAGCTTAGAGAAGAATATAAATGAATTGATGGAGCTAAAAAACACAACATGATAACTTCACAAAGCATGCACAAGTTTCAATAGCCAAATCGATCAAGCAGAAGAAAGGATATCAGAGATTGAAGATCAACTCAATGAAATAAAATGAGAAGCCAAGACTATAGTAAAAAGAGTAAGAAGAAATGAACAAAGCCTCAAAGAAAAATGGGATTATGTGAAAAGAACTAATTTATGTTTAATAGGTGTACCTGAATGTGACAGAGAGAATGAATCCAAGCTGGAAAACGCTCTTCAAGATATTATCCAGGAGAACTTCCCCAACCTAGCAAGACAGGCCAATATTCAAGTCGAGGAAATACAGAGAACACCACAAATATGTTCCTAAAGAAGAGCAACCCCAAGGAACATAATCATCAGAGTCACCAGGATGGAAATGAAGGAAAAAAATACTAAGTGCAGCCAGAGAGAAAGGTCAGGTTACTCACAAAGGGAAGCCCATTAGACTCAGCGAATCTCTCAGCAGAAACCCTACAAGCCAGAAGAGAGTGGGGGCCAATATTCAACACCCTTAAAGAAAAGAACTTTCAACCTAGAATTTCATACCCAGCCAAACTAAGCTTCATAAGCAAAGGAGAAATAAAATTCTTTAAGAGCAAGCAATTGCTCAGAGATGTCATCACCACCAAGCCTGCCTTACAAGAGCTCCTGAAAGAAGCACTAAACATAGAAAGGAACAATCAGTACCAGCCACTCCAAAAACGTACCAAGTGGTAAAGAGCATCAACACAATGAAGAAACTGCATCAACTAATGGTCAAAACAACCAGCTAGCATCAAAATGACAAGATCAAATTCACACATAACAATATTAACCTTAAACGTAAATGGGCTATATGCCCCAATAAAAAGACACAGATTGGCAAATTGGATAAAAAGTCAAAACCCATAAATTTTCTGTATCCAGGAAACCCATCTCATGCACAAGGATACACATAGGCTCAAAGTAAATGGATGGAGGAAGATTTACCAAGCAAATGGAGAGCAAAAAAAAGCAGGAGTTGCAATCCTAGTCTCTGATAAAATAGACTTTAAACCAACAAAGATCAAAAGAGACAAAGAAGGACACTACATAATGGTAAAAGGATCAATGCAAAAAAAAAGAGCTAACAATCCTAAATATATAAGCACCCAATTCAGGAGCACCCAGATACATAAATAAGTTCTTAATGACCGACAAAGATACTTAGACTCCCACACAATAATAGTGGGAGACTTTAACACTCCACTGTCAATATTAGTCAGATTGACAAGACAGAAAATTAACAAGGATATCCAGGACTTGAACTCAGATCTGGACCAATACATCTACAGAACTCTCCACCCCCAAAACCACAGAATATACACTCTTCTCAGCACCACATCATACCTATTCTAAAATTGAACACATAATTGGAAATGTTCAATCACTCCTCAGCAAATGCAAAAGAATGGAAATCATAACAAACAGTCTCTCCGACCACAGTGCAATCAAATTAGAACTCAGGATTAAGAAACTAACTCTGAATCACACAACTTCATGGAAACTGAACAACTGGCTCTTGAATATTGACTGGGTAAACTATGAAATGAAGGCAGATATAAAGATGTTTTTCAAAACCAATGAGAAAGAATATGCAACATACCAGAATCTCTGGAACACATTTAAAGCAATGTCTAGATGAAAATTTATAGCAATAAATGCCCACATGAGAAGCAAGGAAAGATCTACACCCTAAAATCTATACCCTATCATCAAAATTGAAAGAGCTAAAGGAGTAAGATTAAAAACCTCAAAACCTAGCAGAAGACAAGAAATAACTAAGATCAGAGCAGAACTAAAGGAGATAAAGACACAAAAAATCAGTAAATCCAGGAGCTGGTTTTTTGAAAAGATCAACAAAATAGACAGACCACTAGCCAGATTTTAAAAAAAGAAAAGAAAGAATAAGCAAATAGATGCAATAAAAAAACAATAAAGGGGATTATCACCACCAATTCCACAGAAATGCAAACTATCATCAAAGATGACTACAAACAACTCTATGCACATAAACCAGTAAACCTGGAAGAAATGGATAAATTCCTGGACACTTGCACCCTCCCAAGCCTAAACCAGGAAGAAGTCAAAACCCTGAATACACCAATAACAAGGGCTGAAGTTCAGGCAGCAATTAATAGCCTACCAACCAAAAAAAGCCCAGGTCCAGATGGGTTCACAGCCAAATTCTACCAGACATACAAAGAAGAGCTAGTAGAATTTGGTACTCCTTCTGAAACCATTCCAAACAATCCAAAAAGAGGGTATCCTTCCCAATCATTTTATGAGAGCAACATCATCTTGATACCAAAACCTGGCAGAGACTTAACAAAAAAGAAAACTTCAGGGCAATATCCATGTTGAACATAGATGAAAAAATCTTCAATAAAATACTGGCAAATCAATTGCAACAGCACATCTAAAAGCTTATTCATCACGATCAAGTAGGATTCATCCTGGGGATGCAAGGCTGGTTCAACATACACAAGCCTGTAAAAGTAATTCACCACGTAAACAGAACCAAAGACAAAAACCACATGATTATCTCAATAGATGCAGAGACCTTTAACAAAATTTAACAACACTTTATGCTAAAAACTCTCAGTAAACTAAGTATTGACAGAACATATCTGAAAATAATAAAAGATATTTATGACAAACCCACAGCCAGTATCATATTGAAGGGGCCAAAACTGGAAGCACTCCGTTTGAAATCTGGCACTAGACAAAGATGCCCTCTCTCACCACTCCTATCCAATATAGTATTGGAAGTTCTAGCCAGAGCAATCAGACAAGAAAAAGAAATAAAGTGTATTCAATTAAGAAAGGAAGAAGTCAAATT
The DNA here is from genome assembly GCF_049354715.1 of Callithrix jacchus. Classification (NCBI taxonomy): domain Eukaryota; kingdom Metazoa; phylum Chordata; class Mammalia; order Primates; family Cebidae; genus Callithrix; species Callithrix jacchus. The sequence continues at coordinate 141,309,570 of NC_133506.1, read as the reverse complement.
GTCTCTATTTGCAGACAACATGATTATATATTTAGAAGACCCCATTTGTCTCAGCCCAAAAGCTCCTTAAACTGATAAGAAACTTCAGCAGAGTCTCAGGATACAAAATCTATGTGCAGAAATCACTAGCATTCCTATACACCAATAACAGACTTAAAGAGAGCCAAATCAAAAACGAACTGCCATTCAAAATTGCTAGAAAGAGAATAAAATACCAAGGAATACAACTAACAGAGGATGTAAAGGACCTCTTCAAGGAGAACTACAAACCACTACTCAATGAAATAAGAGAGGACACAAACAGATGGAAACACATTCCATGCTTATGGTTAGGAAGAATCAATATTGTGCAAATGGCCATACTGCCCAGAGTAATTTATAGATTCAGTGCTATCCCCATCAGGCCACCTATGACTCTCTTCACAGAACTGGAAAAAACCACGTTAAATTTCATATGGAACCAAAAGAGAGCCCACATAGCCAATTCAGTTCTAAACAAAAAGAACAAAGCTGTAGGCATCACACTACCTGACTTTAAACTATACTATAAGGCTACAGTAATCAAAACAGCATGGTACTGGTACCAAAACAGAGATACAGACAAATGGAACAGAAAAGAAGCCTCAGAGGCAACACCACACATCTACAACCATCTGATCTTTGAGTAACCTGACAAAAATAAGCAATGGGGAAAGGATTCCCTGTTTAATAAATGGTGCTGTGAAAACTGGCTAGCAGTATGCAGAAAGCAGAAACTAGACTCCTTCCTGACACCTTACACTAAAATTAACTCCAGATAGATTAGATACTTAAACATAAGACCTAACACCATAAAAACCCTAGAAGAAAAGCTAGGCAAAACCATTCAGGACATAGGCATAGGCAAGAACTTCATGACTAAAACACCAAAAGCATTGGCAACAAAAGCCAAAATAGACAAATTGTATCTAATTAAACTCCAGAGCTTCTGCACAGCAAAAGAAATAATCATTAGAGTGAACTGGCAACCAACAGAATGGGAAAAAAAATTTGCAATCTACCCATCTGACAAAGGGATAATATCCAGAATCTACAAAGAACTAAAACAGATTTACAAGAAACAAACAAACATACCCATTCAAAAGTTGGTGAAGAAGATGAACAGACACTTTTCAAAAGAAGACATACATGAGGCCAACAAACATATGAAAAAATGCTCATCATCACTGTCATTAGAGAAATGCAAATCAAAACCACCTTGAGATACCATCTCATGCCAGTTAGAATTTAAAAATCGGGAGACAACAGATGCTGGAGAGGATGTGGAGAAATAGGAATACTTTTACACCGCTGGTGGGAGTGTAAATTAGTTCAACCATTGTGGAAGACAGTGTGGCAATTCCTCAAGGATCTAGAAATAGAAATTCCATTTGACCCAGCAATCCCATTACTGGGTATATATCCAAAGGACTATAAATCGTTCTAGTATAAGGACACATGCACATCAATGTTCATTGCAGCACTGTTTACAATAGCAAAGACCTGGAACCAACCCAAATGCCCATTGATGATAGACTGGACAGGGAAAATGTGGCACATATACACCATGGAATATTATGCAGCCATAAAAATGAGTTCGTGTCCTTTGTAGGGACATGGATGAACCTGGAAACCATCATTCTCAGCAAACTGACACAAGAACAGAAAATCAAGCATTGCCTATTCTCACTCATAGGTGAGTGTTGAAAAATGAGAACACATGGACACAGGGAGGGGAGCGTCACACACTGGGGTCTGTTGGGGGGGACACAGGGGATGGACAGCAGGGGTATAGGGAGTTGGAGAGGGATAACATGGGGATAAATGCCAGATATAGTTGATGGGGATAGAGGCAGCAAACCACATTGCCATGTATGTACCTATGCAACAATCCTGCATATTCTTCACATGTACCCCAGAACCTAAAGTGCAATAAAATATATACTAAAAAAAACCTCAGTATCTGTTAGGTGCAATATAAAGTACAATGTACATAATTTGAAGTGTGTTATGAGATGTACTTTAGCATGTTACATAAGAATTGAATTGATTATGTTTTTTTCTTTCCTTTTTTTTGAGACAGAGTCTTGCTCTGTCTCCCAGGCTGGAGTACAGTGGTGCAATCTCTGCTCACTGCAACCTCTGTCTCCCAGGTTCAAGAGATTCTTCTGCCTCAGCCTCCAAGTAGCTGGGATTACAGATACACACTACACCCGGCTAACTTTTTGTATTTTTAATAGAGATGGGGTTTCACCATGTTGGGCAGACTGGTCTCAAACTCCTGACCTCAAGTGATCCACCCACCTCGGCCTCCCAAAGTGCTGGGATTACAGTGGTGAGCCACTGCGCCCGGTCCAATTATACCTTTTTTGAAAACAATTATCAAAACCAAAACTACTACTGTTGTATTACCTATTGAGGGGAATTGCTATAAAGTCATTTGGATGTTTTTTTTACAGTCATATCAGAATTCATGGAATAATCTTCAGAGAAGCAATAGATAACACCAAAGGCAGCCCTAAAAAAGCAAAGGCACAGGAATGTTGCCTTGAATGAGGCAGGAGTCTAAAGAGGAAACAAGGAACAGCCCCATCCAAGTATGTTCCACCACCCCAGCAGTTAAAGGGCAGAGCCAGAGTTGGTTATGTGAGAATCTAACAGGGTGTCAGTTACCATTTAATAACACTTTTAGAACTGCACCAGGATCCCGAGTTCAGACAGCATTATCATCCAGATAGTTCAACTTATTTATACTCTGTCTTTTCATAACAGCAGCCATATCTAATTTTGTATGGTAATAATTTCAGTGGAGAGACTTGATGTAGGTCACCACGGTGACCGTGCATTTTTGTCTCCATGGTGACGCAGCTGATAAAGACCCTTAAATTTAATTTTCTTGGAAGTTCTACAAGATTTCTTCTCCTCAGACTAATTCATATAATGGGACTAAAACAATTTTAACTTTCTATTACCTTTTATTCTTATGAAATAAAAAGAAAAAGGAAAGATAAGAAGGAATAGGTAAAAATTCTTTGTGGATTTGTTTTTTCTCAATGGATGAAAAAACAAATAGTCCTTGATACTTAATAACAATGGTGTCCAATAATTATACATATAAAACACCCACTCTTTTATATTTGTTGTCTAATTTAATCTGTATAAGACATTATTTGTCATGTTTTACAATAAGAAAACTGAGACTATGAGTAATTAATTAGTTTGAGGCCACATAGCTAGTAATGGATGCTGCTGGGCTTCAGAGACAAGCCTATCTAATGCCACAACTCCTACCAGGTTTAGGAAGATATCTCACTTATTAAATGGTATCAGCCAAGCCAACGCTTGTCCAGCTTCATAAAAATTGGAAGGGTTTCAGGAAGAAGTGAAGTAAGACCTGAATTTGTCTTAGCCTTTTCTCCTCCCATTCTCTGGACAGGAACTCACAAAGGCTCCATCAGCCACACAATTACTAGGGAAATGTAAGCAAATGAGAGAAGGTTTAGAGAAAAAAAAATGATTAAGAAAGTTGAAAGCTCGAAAGTATGCACAGAAGGCCAAAAAGATAACTGGAAGGTGAAGTGATGGAGAAGTGTAAGCAGTAAAAGCCTAACAGTCTTGGCCTGTGCTGAAAGTCTCCCTCCCCATATACACTAGTGTACACCAGAGAAGCTGAAGAGAAGTTTCTTGACATAAAATCCAACTTTTTATTAACTTTTTTCAAACTTAGGGTTATTTTACGGCAAACTCCCACTGAACATTGGTTCAGTGGAAAGGCTGATGACCCTCAGTGCTTCCACATGGAAAAGGGGTTGACTCACCTGGGGGAGGAAACTCATGCAGGTTCTCGCGTCACCTGCCCTAGGGTAGGGGCCAGAGCCTAGGAACAGAATCCCTCCAGGAAGTCTCTTTTCTATCCACAAAGCTCCACAGGGCCCTTACGTGCATCACCTCTTAACCAAAGGTGACACTTACAGTTCCAGTTGTTTGTTCCCTTCTAATCCTTTCTCTGTGGCTGTTGAAGGAAGTCCCTCAGCCGGGCACATTGGCTCACGCATGTAGTCTCAGCACTTTGGGAGGCCAAGGTGGGCGGATGATGAGGTCAAGAGATTGAGACCATCCTGGCCAACATGGTGAAATCCTGTCTCTACTAAAAATACAAAAATTAGCTGGGCATGGGGGTACACGCCTATATTCCCAGTTACTTGCTTGGCTAAGGCAGGAGAATCACTTGAACCTGGGAGGCAGAGGTCGCAGGGAGCCAAGATCATGCCACTGCACTCCAGCCTGGTGACAGAGTGAGGACTCCATCAAAAAAAAAAGGAAGTCCCTCTTGGTGATAAGCTGCGCCATGACCCTTACTCCCTTACTAATATGGAGCAGTCACCTGTCGTGATATATTCTACTCAAGAATTCCACTCTGGTAAATGGAATGTGTGCAATTGCAGAGTTCTTCTAAATTCCACAAGATCTGTGTTTTGTTACAATATATTTATTGTAAGGGAAGGACACCTGGAGAACATCTTCAAACCGTCACTCTGAAAAAACATTGAGTTCAATAAACAACCTTCAGACCAAAACTAAATGCCACAAGGAAACAGCAGTGGTTCTCACAATTTCCCTTGCTCCTCTCCTGAACTGGAAGCTCATCTAATTTCTGGTCTCCAAAACAGGGCCAAGAAAAAGTGAGCAGGGAGTAGGAAGACAGTGCTGTGTGTGTGCAGGCTCTCAAAGCATAATCGCCGAGTAAGGAGTGTGCAAGGCATGGCTGGGTACACAGAGAAGCAGCCTGCAGGAGGAGTTCCCAGTCAGCTTGGCCAGTGAATACATTGGTGATTAAGAGTCTTTGAAATGATCCTTCGATAATCTGTATAACCAAAATGAACAAAGAGCCCGTTCCGGCTACATGATCACTGGCGGTGTGTGTAGACGTTTCTAATATGGTGTATCAGTGAGGGTTTGCCAGAGCAACAGCACAAATGGCAGATAGATTGATTGACTGATAGGTAGATAGATACATAGAGATTCAGTTTAAGAAATCAGCTCATGTGGTTGTGCAATTGTGGGAGCCGGCAAGTCTGAAAACCAGGAGGGAAACCAGCAGGCTGGAAACTCAGGCTGGAGTTGATGCTCTAGTCTTGAGGCAGAATTTATTCTCCTTCAGGAAACCTTAGTTTTTTCCTTCAAGACCTTCAACTGGGCTGGGTATCGTGCCTTACACCTGCATTCCCAGCACTTTGGGAGGTTGAAATGGGAGGATCACTTGAAGCCAGGAGCTTGAGACCAGCCTGGACAACACAGTAAGACCCCCATCTCTACTAAGTAAATTTTAAAAGTGTAAAAACATTACCAAGTGTGGTAGTGCGTGCCTGTAGTCCCTAGCTACTCAGGAGGCTGAGGCCAGACCCCTTGACTCCAGGAGCTCAAGGCTGCAGTGAGCTATGATTACACCACTGCACTTCTGACTGGGCAACAGAGCGAGACTCTGTCTCTATGAAATACCAGCTGATTGGATGAGGCCCACCCACATTATTGAAGATAATCTCCTTTACTTACCATCAGTGACTGTGGATATGAGTCACACCTATGAAATACCTTTACAGCAACTTATCTAATCTCTGACCAAACAACTGGGCATCATAGCTTAGCCAAGTGGACACACAAATTTTAACCATCACATATTGGAAGAACCATTTTGTTTAAAAACTATGTGGCCCGAGAAAATATGATAGGGAGATCCCAGGGTGGGAGAGGGCTTGATGTCAGCTTTTGCTGGAGAAGAGAGGAAATGTAAAGAGACTTCCCAGCAAGGGCACGTACTTCCTTGATAAAAAACGCAAAGGTAGGAAGTCAGTGGTGAAGAGCGATTCCTCAGTGTCTAGATCAACGGGTATGTTTGGGGCACTTAATGGATATTTCTTTCCAATGGCAATGCAAAACGTTGTCAATGTGAAGCATTGATTCACCCGCCATACCCCATTGCCTGTTTCACTTTGAGTCAAAAAGAAGATGACTTTCAAACTAAGCAATGTATCATACCCTTTATGCTTCCCATGACAATGTATGTTAAAGGGGACCTCTAATTTCTCAGTCCCTTTAATTTGTAATACAGGAAACATAACAACAGAGTGCACTTGAGTTGTTTTGTGTGACAGACGCCCAGGCTAAGATGCTTGGAAAGTGAGTGGGTGGTGGGCAGAATGGTGAGGAGATATGCAAATACATATATTCTTTAAAAAATATTGTGTGAGAAATTTCATTCAGTTTGGGCAAATTTAAATAGAAGCTACTGAAATATATATATTCCTAAAAAGAATTGCTGCATTATAGCAAGAATGCCTTTATTATCCCAAATTAGTTGCAAAAATCCCTTTCAAGACTTGACAGGAGGTACAAAAGAGATTTCTCACAGCACCACGGAGAAGAAAACCCCAGGAAAAGAATATTCACACAATACAATTTTGTTTCATAACCATTCATACAGGCTTTTAATACCAGCAATTACAGCAAAGGGTGAGAAGAAAAAAAATACTGCAGGAAACAAGAATGGAAGACGAGAGAATTCGCACAAACGTTGCAAAAAGGATAATAATAATAATCCAAGTTAGAGTCCCTTAGGAATCGTAGGCAATCATGAGATGGCGTCAGCAGGGTGAAATTAACTTTGGGGGATACCCCATCCTACATAGTTCAGTCATATTTTAGAGCACATTTTTGTCCTTGGCTTTTCAAGCAACATTGAAATAACCCAAACTGGATGTGTGAAGCAAGGTGCAGCTGCCGAGCAGGCCACTAAGATGAACAATGAAGAGTCCCAGCCTTCAGATACCTTAGAATCTAGTAAATATTTATTCCTGTATTTTTTTCTGAGCAGTCTTGTAGCTTTTATGAAGTCTTCTATCTTGCCCAGAAAACTGAGTGCTTAAGAAAAAAAAAAAAAAAAAGGCAGAAATACCTTGACTAGACCCCTACTAATCCTACTGCATTTTAAAGACAAACTCCAAGGCCAGGTGCAGTGGCTCGTGCCTGTAATCTCAGCACTTTGGGAGGCCAAGGTGGGCTGATAACTTGAGGCCAAGAGTTTGAGACCAGCCTGGCCAACATGATGAAACCACGTCTCTATTAAAAATACAAAAATTAAACAAGCATGATTATGGGCACCTGTAATCCCAGCTATTCGGGAGGCTGAGGCAGGAGAATTGCTTGAGCCCTGGAGGCAGAGGTTGCAGTGAGCATCGTGCCACTGTACTCCAGCGTAGGCGACAGAGTGACATGCCATCTCAAAATTTAAAAAAAGAGAGAGAGCAACCAAACTCAGCACTAAGGATTGTCCAGTCCTACCTTAATTTGAGCCTATTCAATCCACCTCAAAGCCACAGTGTCAAACATGTAGAAGACACTGTATCAGCCCATGAGGATTAAATAAAAAGAAAGTTGAACACATGTTGACCACAGAGAGCTTACATTCCGTTGGAGACGAACATGCACATAAACAATGTAAACGCCAAAGTGAAACAAAGTGGCAAATAAATTCAAAAGACAGCACTTCACGCAAAGTTGGGAACTAGGGAAGCTCTTCTGGAAAATAAAAAATGTAAAAAATACCAGCAAACCGACCCTGACTGAGAATCTACTAGCTAGGCAGACATCATGCTGCCTGGCATTGATGCCAGGACTTAAAAGAGTAATTGAATTTCCAAAAAGTAGGTGTTCCAGGCACAAGACCAAATCCTACAAAAGTTGCACAGAGACAGAGAGGGAGGCAGGCAAGATGGTATAATACCTGTCACATGGTGATGATTCAATAAGGTGTTTGCAGATTGCTTAGTGTTATACAAATAACTTAGTATTATACAAACGTTTACTTATAAAGTTAATAAAAATAAATAAGCCATGCTACTACTTAACAAAATTTTTTTAATTAACCAAATTAAACTCCTCTAACTTCATTTCATTTCTCTTGTTCAGTATTCAATGGACCTATTTATTCTCCATCTGCAACATTCAGATAACATGCTCATCAACATGACTGCAGCTCACAATTTTCTGAATTTTACAGCCACTTCTCTCAGCCTCACTGTGAGTCTAGTGAACTATGTACCAACGTATGCAATAAATGCTCAAAAATATTTGCTAGATATCCCTGTTTTGTGCTGGTCAATTAGAAGAAGAACAAAATCAGAAGCTGCTAGCCACTCTGCTTTTTTAGGGAAGTAAAAATCTCTCCATAAAAATTACTGAAATGCCATAGACAGAACTGTATGTGGGTATTAATAAAGTCTCTGAAACATTAGAGACGTCTCCTAGGCTGACGTCCAAACTTACTAGGAAGACTGTCCTGTGAGGAGAAGAAGGTGCTATGGTTAAGCAGATGTACGTCACCAACTTCACTGCTGCAGGAAGAAGTAACAGGTGCTGCTAGCAGGTGCAGCCAGTGCAAGTCATTCCCTCATTGACACCTTGCTTCTGCGGGATTTGCATCAAGTCAGCATGAAAAGATATGCACTTTATTTGTTTACATGCTTGAAGACAGTTCTATCTCAATTAGTCCATAAATATGTTTTAAGATAACAAAAAACATGGAGGATATCCACTAGCCCAAAGCTCTTTTGTACATTTTTTAATTGTTTAAAAATTGTTTAAATGCTGATTAAAAATAACAGCAACAACAACTACCCTGGTGGATGTTGATAACACAGGTGGCTACATTTATCTTCTCTCTGAAATTCCATTAACAAGCTCTGCCCATTTGACCCAATTCCCTGCTTATAGCAGCAGAAGTGGCAGACTTAATATTATGGTTTTCCTATATATATTTACATTGATTTCTCTCCAACTATACAAAGTGAGAGGTGAATGAAATTGTATCTGCATGAAAGCCGTTGATACCTATTGTGCAATACCACCTTTGCCATTTTCAGATGCCGTAGGCAGTTAAAAGAACGATGAAGAACTTACTTCTTCATAAACATAGAACATGATATCCACCTTCAAGACCTTATTTAAATGACAACAAAGAAATGAAGGGATTATAAAGTGGCACTCATACAGAAAAGGAAATGGAGAAGAGAGTTCAGTGAATTGATAGGTCAGAAAATGGAACGGATGGGGCAGGACAGAGACTGCCATGAATTAGAGTAAGCCAAGCACTGGAGCCCAGGAGTGCAGCCTTCCAGGCAAAACTCCAGAGCTCAAAACCTGGAAACAGCAGGACCCTGAAGGGTAGTGCCAAGGAAACAGTGAAATCAAATCGGGAAAGTAGACGGGGATGAGAAGAGCTCTGGGGAGGAAATCATTGAAGGTCAGTATAAAAGTCAATTGCACATACTTCAATATCCAAGCAGGAAAATTCTGCAGGGGAAATTAAAAAAAAAGAAAAAGAACTTTAATCCTAAGACATCTCACCACTGCAGAAGGAAGAACTATACATTCCAGTAGGAAGAAGTCCCCAGTAAAAATGCTCTATCACCTCCTATCATCCTGAAGTAAATCCCCCCACTTCACAAACTCCATTCACATCCACAGAGCTTACCATCAGGTTTCAGTGCCTTGCCTTCAAATTAAAGGGGAGGCCAAAGATCACCAGCATTTAAGTTTCCATCATGAAAGCAAAGACCAAATTAAATGAATAAATAAATAAATAAAACTAAGGAGTATTCAGAAATAATTCTATAGCTCCAACTTATAGACTGATTAGAGAGGTTATTGTATCCATAATTCAAGAACAGAATGTTATGAATGTTAAATTAGAGAAGGTAAAAAAATGAAACTTTAAGAGATTTTTGAAAACAGGATAGATTAATAGAAGAATTAGAAAATAAATTGGAAAAACCTTCTAAAACCTCAAAATGAGAACTATAAAAGAGACAGAGTTTAAATAAAACGTAGGGATACCACTGCACTCCAGCCTAAACGACAAAGCAAGACTTTGTCTCAAAAAAAAAAAAAAAGAAAGAAAAAAGAATCATAGATAATCAGTCCAACACGTTCAAGATTCAACGGATAGGAGTTTATAAAAGAGACAGGAAAAAAACAAAGGGAAGGAAATTATCAAACAATGCATTCAAAAGAATTTTCCAGAAATAAAAGATAGAAATCTCCAGATTTAAAGTGCTTCTAAGATGACTACAGTGAAAAAGAACCCAAACCTGTGCCTTACCTGTGTGCAACATTGTGAAATTTTGAATACCAAGAATGAGCAGGAAACTCTAAAAATCAAGGGCAGTATAAAACAAAAAACATGAAGGTGATGTTCTCATCCGTAACAGTTGATGCAGGGACAGCGAGTAATACCTTCGAAACTCTGACCAAAAATTACTTTCAACCTAAAATTCTATTCATACCTATCAATCAAGGCTGAAAGTAAAATACAAACATCTTCACAAACAGGAGGACTTTGAAAGTTTCTTCCCACACTCACTGTATTAAGAAACTATCTGGGGAGGTGCTAGAATATACCAAAAAAGTCAACCAAGAAGAAGAAAGACCCAGAATCAAGGAAGCAATGAGCCCAGACCAGGAAAGTAATAAAGAAAAGCCCTGCAGTGCACCTACAGAAAAATAAGTACAGATTGACAAAGGAGAGGAGAGAACCCTTCATTTGGTATTGGGAGGTATCTCTGGAGAAAATTAGATTAAAGGGTGATTTGATAGATTGGGAAAAATTGGTAAAAATTGAGAATGTGATAAACACAAAAAGGTAAGACAAAAAGAAAAGCAATTAGAAACTCCAGGAAAAACAAAAAGGTGTACCAGGAAAGAAACACAGAATTTTATTTGGTTCTATAATGAATAATATTTACATTGTAACAATAACAAAATGATACACTAGTATTCATCTTAGATACCCAGGCTATAGAGGATATATATTTAGGGTTATAGAAAAAATCAAAATGTTATTCATCTTGATATTATAAAAGAAAGAGATTATAGAAATTAGGAGGTAGAAGGGAAGAAAGGGAGCTGAAGGGTAAGATGGGGTACACATAGGGCCAGGTCTGGGATATGCAACCAGTGTGTTCACACAGGGGCCTTTGCTTACTTAGAAGGTCCCCATGCTTAGCTTAATAATTTTTTGTCTTCACATTGAAATTCATAATAATTTTGAACAAGGGGTCCTACATTTTCATTTTCCACTGAGTGCTAGAAATTCTGTAGCTAGTTCTGGAGCTGGGTGCAAAGTTAGAAGCTGACATACTCTCAGTAGTTAATGTAACAAGAAATAAAATCTACTTATAGTTCATAAAGTTACAAAGCAATTCAACAATGAAGGTACACAGAATGTGGTATGACAATATTGAAAGAAACAGTGATGAGGATGTGTAGATTAACTAAATCCTCATTTATCCCATCAGAATAAAGAAATAACAGTATAAACATAATATTTAGAGGTTGACAATAACTAACAGAAGAAACAGTTAAAAGAGATCAAAGTAGTTGTCCCTGAGGAATGAGACTTGAAATGGGGAAGGCTGAACCCAGGGACCAGAGCTTCTTATCATACATCCTAATACACTTTGTTTTATTATTTTAACCTTGTACATACATTACTTTCATTTTTAAAATTAACTTTAAAAGGTTAACAAAAATATCATAACACAGCAAAGATATGTCATAAACATATTCTATAAAATAATTCTACAAATCAACAAATCATATACATAAATGTTCAAATTTACTTAATACAAATGTTATATGATTGATATCTTAAAACAGAAATTAACAACACAGAACATGTATGACATAATTTCTGCCCTCTAGACATTTACTCATTTTATAAATCACGTTGCCTCTGCCAAGGTCAAGGCTGAATGGAGAAAGAAGAAATTATCAAAGCTGAGTAGCTTAACAGTAGTCACGTTTGCTTGAAAGCTCTGTTTGTCTCATTTTTGAACAAAACACTGTTTTCAAATGCAAGACATTTGCAGATACCAGTACAATTTTCAGCAACTGATCCTTAGTTTGGTAAAGGGCAAAAGAAGTGGAGCTCTTATTTCCTGAAAAATGAGGACTACTTACTTACTAGTCGTTCTCAGTAACAAGGGGGCAGTGGGAGGTTTGAGAAAATCAACTGAGACTCTGACCAATCCGCTGCCTTCCATGGATTTTTTTCCACTGCCTGATGCAGACACAAGAGTAATTGATTTTTGGCAAGACTGAGGAATGATCATCAGCAAGCAGGTTATAACTGCCGGTTTGCTGATGTAGACACAATGCATGAAAGCGACGTGTTTGGAAGCTGGACTCTGGTAATGCTACCAACATATCATGTCATAAACAGAAGCAATAGTCAGTACCACACAATCATTTAGTCTAGGACAGATTTGCCTTATAGGAAAGAGTATTTGAAGCAATACCTGTACCCCTGCTGAATAAAATAATTACACAGCTTAACCAAGTCTTAAAAGCTCTACAGTTTCCATCAAATCGTCCTCTTCAGCAAAAGTTTTAAGAAAGAACAAAGAAATGGTAGTGTAATAAGCATAGCCCTTTAGGTGCATAAATCAAAACTTCTCTTTCTCCAGATCTTAGTGACAATATTTCCATAAACTGTCTTAATGCCAACATGCTCAAATTCCCTTAATGTGAAAGAATTATCCTCACCAATCACATGGTACTCTTTCAGTGTTATTTTAATCTAGTTGATCTCATATCCAAATAACGATAGAGTGATAGAACGTTGTCAAGGTCTGCAATTGAGCCATTCTTCATGAACAAGTGATATGAAAAAGTGAAAGTTGTAAAGCAAATGCTTGGCCAGACTTTTACGGCCTTTGAAATTTTGAAGTCCTGCTACATTCTTCTGTGTAAAGGGCTTTTTTTTTTTTTTTTGAGGACATAGGTTTGAGGAAGGCCCATGGTGAGTGATTGTCTATTGATCCCTGAAGAAGTGCATCCCATCCCACCTAATTGACAGTGTTTCCTGGGGAAAAATAAATGGCCCATCCTCTCAGGTAGCATCTCAGGAGGAGATGGACTCTAACCTAAGAAACCACCTAAGTGGCACCGCACAGCCGGACAACAGATGCCCACAGCACTGGAAGGAAGATAATAGCTGCGTAGTGGGAAATAATACGGCAGAAAGCAAGTTGGAAGAGATGCAGGCACTGATTCTCTCACCTGTAGCTGAAAGAAGGAGGAGTTATTGGCCAGGCAGTAGGAAAGGATCACCAAAATACAGGAAGAACCAAAATACAGGAAGACGTGGCAGGACGAAGGGAGAGTACGTGGCTGGTCAGCAAAGGCGGTAGTGCATGGTGACCACCTGGAGAAGGGAATCTGGGAGCCCTGCCTCAGGCACACTGAGGCAGACATAGCCATTATAGATCCGTAAATCGTTTCAGCCAGCTGACTACAGAAAGAAAGCAGGGGAGGTGGGAAAATAGAAGAACTGAATTGAGATGGGAATATGGCTTTCTTACTTACCTCCACCCCCACATGAGCAACTCCTTTTACCAACTGTAACAGTATTAATAACTCCTCTTTCTTTTAACTTTTCATTATTGAATACAGCCGTCACCACATAACCATGTTTTGGTCAACCCAGACCACATATGTAACTGATCCCATCAGATTATAATTCCCTATTTTTACTGAACTTTTCCTATATTTAAATACACCAATACCGACCATCATGTTACAATTGCCTACATATTCAGTACAGCAATGTGCTGTACCGATTGTAGCCTAGGATCGTAAGCTAGACCACACAGCAGAAGGGTACAGCAGGCTGTACCATCTAGATTTCTGTAAGTATACCCTATGATGTTTGCACAACTACGATATTGCCTAACGATGAAGTTCTCAGAACAGATTTCTATCATTAAGTGACATATGGCTGTAATTTCTTAGGAGTTGCAATAATAGTACAAAGAACTCATATAGTCCTTATTCAGATTCTCAAATTTAACACTTTGCCACATTTGTTTTCACATTCCCTATCTATATATAACACATTTTATATATTCTACATATTTTATGTTACATTTTATGTAACATATAATTCTATTTTTTTCTAAACTCTTTGAGGGTTAGCTGATGATCTCCTGCCTCTTCACCAGAAAGTCCTTCAGCATGCATTTTCCAAAGACAAGAACATTCGCTTCCATCATCGTAACATTAAAAATTCAGAAAAGTTAACTTTGATAAAGTAGACGATTATCTAATCTACAGCCTGCATTCAGATTCCACAATTTGTCCCAATGGTATCTTGTATCCCTGTTTTCCCTATAAGTCGGAATTCAATCTAGGGTATGCATTGCAGCTAGTTGCCGTGTCTCTTTAGTTTTCTTCGATCTGGAACGACTGCTTCAGTTTTCCTCGTTTTTCATAATGCTGATACTTTTGAAGATTTCAGGCCAGTTATCCCTCAATTTGAATTAGATTCGGGCTATGCATTTCAGGCAGAAATGCCACAAAAGAGATGCTTTAAGTTCATCACAACAAGGGTTACATGATGTTAGTTTGCAACATCCTCACTTGGGATGCAAACCTTGATTGCTTGGCTAATATGGGTTTCCATAGGTTCTTCATCATAAAGTTACCATTTTTTCCTTTGTGATTACTAAGGAATCTGTGGGGAAGACTTTAAGACCATGTAAACATTCTGTTTCTCTCCAAACTTCGATCCAATCATTGAAGCACTCACTGATGATTCTGGCCTGAATCTTTCTTGAATCTGTTGGTTGCAAAATGAGGAATTTTTTTTTTTGACTATACTGTTCTTTGTAGAAATTCTGTTATCGGCTTCTTTTGTCATATGGCATTTAACTTTAGAGATCTTTCCTTTCCTCTGTGTGTTTATCGTCACTGTGTTCCCGCACCATCCCGCAAGTTGCAATCCATTACTGACTTTCTTTATTTGAATCCTCAACTTGTCCCTCATGGCCTGTGGGAGCTCCCCCAAGCCTTTCCTTTTATCCTTGGAGGTGTCCTCCCCATTCTGCCAGCACTTTCTTACTTTATGACATAACAAGATGTCCCAGACTCATCTTGCACTTTCTGAATCAGCCACTTCTCCAAGAAGTGTTGGTTTGTTTTATGGGACATAATATCTAGAAACCAAGATCTAAGCACTGAGGGTGCTACAGGCAATTTCTTACCAATAAGCACTCAAGGTCAGTCTCAAATTTTATTTTATTTTTATTTTTTGGAGCTTTGCAGAAAGAGTTCTATTTAGTTGTATGGTATTTAGAAAATCCAGAGAAAATGTTTCCATGTTGCCCCTATTTTTATCTTCAAATAAACTCTGTTGTGATCAGTATGGCCGAGGTTGCGGTGGTTGCTGTGCTAATATTCCGGGGTTGTCTGCAGAAAAATGCTGCAACTCTAGCTGCAGTTGGCCACTTCTCTGACCAGTCATTTAGTGCCCACATCTGTCAATAGGTTGAAATTAAGCCAAATTAGCTCCTCCTCTACTCCTACCTTTTAGCAAGAATATCATCACTAAACAGAGGCAGCTACACCTGCCCTCTACCAAGTATTCATGTAATCACAGATCCACCAGCAGCCGGGTAAGCCAGGAGGCTAAAAAGTCCTTCCTCAGCACATCAACAAGCCTGGTCTTTGAACTGATGGTCCAATCCATGTTCTCTAAAAACTGATTTCAAACTATTCACAGATGCTTTTCAGTCTTTTTGATGTCGATCTTCAAATCCAGCTAAGTTCTACTTCATGCTTTCGCTGGCTGGACTGTGCCACACAACCTGAATGTTCAGTGGCGTGTTATTTTAGCATATTACAGCAAAAAATTATTTGGGGAAAATAAAATAAGCAAAATCTTATGAGAGGAGCTACCATTGTTTCAGGCCAGCTTCAAAGTTGGAAGTGTTAGGATTAATCTACATTTCAGCAGCTCCGGGGCATGGATTTAAAAAAATATTTATTCTACACACTCATTTTTTAAAGCATTGTAAAAATTATGCTTATTATCTCCTTCCAATTCTTCATCTCCCAATTTAAGGCAGTAAACGGAACTTCAGAAAGGATTCAGTGGGAAATGGGTTCGATAAGATCCCTTCTCAGATACCCTAATTAAGTAGAAATTAATTAAATAGAAATTAAAACAAATAATTTCAACTTAAGATAATATAAGACATTATCTGCATCATAGCCATAAAAATATTTTCTACCAGTGTGTTAATAGTTTTTATTCACTGAAGGATAAGATTACTTTCATGTTCTTATAAGCATGGCCTTGTAATAAAGATATACGAAGCATTTGAGAAATGAGGCAATTAGCAGGAGTTGGCTTTATTATAACTGCACTAAACTAATCAGATACACTCTGCTAGATTCAGTGATAAACACAGTTCCTCCATTCAGATGGAATGGTTGCATGCTGTACATGAGATGGACCACGTCAGCAAATATTTTTGGAGTACCTGCTATCTGTAGCCTTATAAACCCCGTAGAAGGCTGCAGGTTCACTGAGATGTTAAAATTGAACAGCACTTTTATTCAACACTCACTGCTAGTGGCCAGGGGACATGCCACCTTCTCCAATTACCGCAGCAAGTAATGACTTCCCCCTTGGAACACCCCGTACTTTCCCCCCACACGTATGTGGCACTGACCTTCTCCTGCTTTGTATACTAGTGAAGAGCTATCTGTCTTCTCTCCTTGCTGGATTACGAGCATCTGAAACCTTTCTGTTTTTTCTCATCCAGAGTCTAGAACTTCACCCTGCCTTCTATTTAATAAAAAGGTGGTTAACTAATGAACTCATGAGTTGATCTTTGAGGTAATCATTTGGAAAGCTAGCCCAAGTAATTCAGAAGCGCAAGTGCTAATATCTCCATTAATCCTCCCAATTTCTACTGAGGTCAAACAACCTCACATTCTCTACCATTGTGTTTCTTTAAACACACTATATGCACATACTCCCATCCTTACCACCAACACCAGTAACAGTTGTTAAATGCACGTGAAAGTGACTGCAGCTGAAATGATCATTTCAGCAGTGACTGTCATGGTGGTAGGTACGCTCCATGCATGGAGCGCAGGTCCAGGCAACACTGAGAACACAAAGCCTGTCCTTAGTATCAATCGGCCTCTGCCTTCACCACTCCCCTCCACACCTGCAAGTGGCGGCCTAAGTTACTGATCATTTCATTGTAGATTCACAGATGAAGAAACTATGCCTCCGTGTAACTTGAGATACTCTGGTCATCCGAGTTCCTACAGATAAAGTACCTGGCCTGCGGTGAACACATCATTAAGTGATGACTCTCATTACATTTTAAGTCTCAGCCTTTGTGACCTACCCCCACATATCCCATAATCAGAACCTGGATGAAGCTTCCATCTACTTAAAGTCCTTAACTGTAACTCCAACCAAGCCCCTTTTGCCAGAGCGCTCATCAACTTGACGTATTAGAATATAGTCATCAGATCAACAAACATGTACTGAGCACTTACTATGTGGCAGGCATTGTGCGAGGCACTGAGCAAACCATGCTAAGGGGATCCACGCAGTGCCTGCTGTAGCTCTTCCCAAGCCTCAGAGCCCAGGAACCTAAAAGCCTCTGAAGCTCCTGGGCTAGGAAAGGCTGCAGACTGTCAACCTAAAAGAAAATACTAGAGAAAATTATCTGTAGGTATGTTGAGTTTAGTCTGGAATAGAAGTGAGGATTAGAATCCAGAATGCATGGAATGGCAAGCTACCAGTGCATCCACTGAGGGAAGGGTGAGGGGAGCTTTTATTAGCAAAATGAGATTGACGTAAACTGCTAAGAAACAGAGTTTATGGATCCCAGAGGTTCAAAGCCAGAGTTGCTTTCAGTTCATTGGTGAAGATGCCATCAGGGGGCAAATGTTCTTCCAAGAACATCTTATCTGAATTACTATAGTCCTAAACAATTCTAGCAATAAACCTTATCAGAACAGGGGATGCATAAAGGACGTGAAAGGCTTTTGGAAAGCAGTTCTCATCAAAGACATGTCAGCCTGAGCCTCCTCTCCTGTGGGCCTTTCTGGCCGGACCTCTTCTGTCAAGGTATGGCGAAAGCGATTTCATTTTGGTATCCGCAACTTTCACAGGATAAAAGACCCTGCAGCATGAAGACTGAAGTAAGAGGCTGTTTTTGGAGGGCCTGGGAAAGGACCTGGAGGAAGAGCTATAGACGCCAACGGATGAGCGGGTATCAGACAGTAACAAAGTGGAAAGGCTGCTCCCAGAAGAGGGAACAACATATGCAAAGGCCCAAAGCCTAGAAAGATGACTGTGTGGGAATTCACAGACATGTGGAATACATACTAGAAAGTGGCTAGAGTGGGAAGGCAGCAGAAAGCACAGCTGTATGGTGAGTAGCCTTGTAAATTTCATGAAGGTGTTCAAGCCTGAGGATGCCTACCATTCAGGGTGGTGAAACAGGGGCATGAGGAATACGATCAGATTGGAACCATCCCTCCGGCCGCAGGAGGGGAATAGAAGTTTGAGATGAGCGGAGCCGGGCAGGAGGATTAGGTGGCTACTGCAATGACCCAGGCAGGACCGAAGGGCAGCTCCAAGGCATAGTGGCAGTGGGAGGGAGAGTGGCCATAGATGGAACTGACAGATATTAAGGAGGAAAAATCGTGGGCTTTTTGCATATAAAGTTGTAGAAGAGGAAGGTGTGAAGGATGACTCCCAGATTTCTGACTTGAGCAACCGGATGAATTTTTTTAGATGGACGCAACAAGGAAAAGAGCACATTTCGTGGAAAAGTTCATGCGTTCTGTTTTAGATCTGATGCTGCAGAGGTGCCGGTAGGATGCTCGAGTGTATGTAAGCGCTAGATAGCTGAGTGGGACGGTCTGGCACTTGGAAGCCAGGCCTGGGTGAAGGATTACGTTTGGTGTGCTGGCGCATCGCTAGTGCCAGGCCAGTGACGAAGGGCACAGGAAGGGTGCACGGGGTGAGGAGAGGGCCCTGGCCAGGGTCTGTGGCGTATTAATGAAAAGATGGCCAGGTTCCATCTTAAGTAAGTGTGCACCTGGGACATTAGCAAAACAGGAACAAGAAGAAATGCTTGGGAAAGAATTTCATGTTTTCTATTTCAAAAAAACACAAGAAATGATCTTCTTTTGTGGGGAAAGACAGCACATGGTTAAACCATCATTATGTTCATTATTCAGTTTAGAACTAAGTTGAATTTTATGTTCTTATGGCCGAGGAAGAAGAGCCGCTAATGCTGTCCACAGTTAGGGCTCCTGGAGGTCCCGGTCCAGTCCTAAGGTAAATATCACCATAGGCCCAAACCTTCAGATGAGGTGAGCTTGTGGCTGTTCAGAGCCAGGCTGCGGTACAGGGAGGGTTAATGGTGAAGTGCCATTCACCCAGGCCTTCAGGACCCTGCAGGTGACATCTATTTGGTTAACTCATTAATTCATGGTATGTGTCCTAGGTGCTAATATGTTAATACCTTCCTCTTTTAAGTTGACTTTTGCATTTTTAAAGGAGAGGCTTTGGAGCCCAAGACCAAACCGAAATGTAGAAATCTCTCCGTCCAGACTTCAGACTCAGAGGTAAATCTTCGAGGGGAGAGGCCTATTCCATCAGGAGGCTGTTTTCCTGGCAACTTCTGAATCACACTACTTAGGTGGCCCAGCTCCTCCGCCTGCTCACGTGGACACAGTCCTGGAGCGGTCATCACTTCTCAGCTCTCTCTCTAGCCAAGCCCCAGATGGTGTTCAAACCTCACCCCACGACCAAGTTCCAAAACCACGTCTGGCTCTTGAGATTCCAGCCATTTGTAAAACTTCCGAAACGTCAAAATTGGCCAATTTCCGTGTAACCTTAAGATTTGTACTCAAGGAACAGCCCCCTGTTGCTGAAGTCCTGATGTTGGCAGGAGAATGCCCCCGGGCCCACCAGCCACCCTCCCATAACCGTGTTCTCACAGGGACCCTTGTAAACACTCTGTCCTCCACACGTGTAAATATTCTCAAGGTGTCTTAAAGAAACTGAACCACTTCCAGTTCAGCATGTTATTAATAGCTGTTGATGATTCTCTCCCAAGTTCTCATGTGCAGAGAGGGAGGTGCGGTGGAGAATTCTGTTTACTTGCATAGCGAGAGTTACTGCTTAACCAAGCCGTGCTCAGCATGTTTGATAAGAGACCAGAAAGTAAGAAATGGTATTTTTTTTGGTTTGGAAGTTAGCAATTAACTTATGAAAAGCAGGGAGATGGGCCAGCCTGATTCAACAAAGGTTCTAGAAGGTAGCATTCACCTGATACTCACCCCGTATCAGCAACTTGCTGGGTTTTAAATACAAAGACAGACGAAATCTTACTGAAATAATTTCAGGATGGGCTGCAGATCGACTCAGATAAAGGCCAGTTCAGTTGCTGGAATGAAGGAGCATGTGAAACCCAGAGTGAACTGGCAATAATACCTTCACCGTGCTCAGCACACCTAAGGGCCGCCTTCTTATTCTGCATTAACGACTACTGCTTGACCGAACTTTAGCCAGGCTCCCAAACCCTGCCCAGCAAGGCCCATCTGTGCACTTCCATGCAGAATCCAGTTTTAGCAAGAACCCTACTAAAGCAGTCTACCTAAAACCCCCTGTCCTCAATACCTAGCCGGGTTCCTCAACCCTCACCACCCCCAGGTGACGCCTGGTCACCCTGGCCTGTGTTTAGCAAGAATCCTGTGAGATCAGTTTAGCCAGAATCTTCCTCACCCCTGAAGGTTCCTCCTCGTGATTTTCCATCCCCCAAACCCACCCTGCTCCTTGGCTATAAATCCGCACTTGCCCATGCGGTATTCAGAGTGGAGCCCAGTTCTGCACGGAGGTCTCTTTTTCTGTACTGCAGCAACACTGAATAAAATCTGTTTTTACCCCGTTAACTTCTGTCTGACTCTGCTCTCGCCTTGGCAGTCTCCCCTGCCACACGTGGAGGTCTACAGAGAAACTCACAATAACCTGAGGCACGACCAGCTACCAAAGCAAGGCGGGGGGAGGAAGGCCCACTCTGGCTGTTCCAACCTTTATTTGTTCTTCCTATGAGAAACCGGGGAACTCAGTACAAGGACATTCTCTTTAAAGTTTCCCTCTGGGGATGTACAAGGAAACGGTTTCGTGGTATTTTTCTCCTAAGCTACTTTGGAGGTCTGAACTTTAAGTGCTATGATGTCAGGTGACATAATACGTGAAAGAGCCATAGACAGCAAGATAGATGGTTATAGCCACCCCTCTCAAAGGTCTATATGTTCACTCACTACTAAGCACGTCCAGCGGGAAATGCCAAGAATACATTTAAGAAACAAAGCCAATGGCCAATTGTGCAAAATGTGTTCCCTGGCACTTGCGAGCACTCAGTTGGCATGCTTTCGGGTGGGGGGTGTCTACAGGGGGCTATGAACTGTGCTTGGCATGCAGCATTGCAGGCTGGACTCCGTTTCAAATACTCCCTACATATTTTTCTTTCCTCCTAGGTTTAAAATTGCTTTTTAAATCCTGTTATGTTATCAGAGGGGGTTGTGAACTCTTAAAATGTCACCATCATCTCTCAATCTATTTTCTCTATGTTAAGTGTAGACCTTAATACATAACATATTCATTGAGAAAACCACTTTGTCAACCTGCTTATGGGCCTCTGTTACAGCATTTGTATTCTCTGTTTATCTAGGTGTGTTTCTTTGTGTCCATGTGCTATGGATAAGAATTCATAAATTCATAAAAAGCCAGATAAAGAATTGTGATGGCAGTGTATAACCCTCTCCTCCTTCACCTCCTTCTGTCCAGTGTGATCTGAGGAAAAACTAAGATATTTAAAAACATGAAGAAGGCGTATTTGTGGAATTTATTTTGAAAATTCAACCAGCCAGTGTTCTATATGAAGGACATACACACAGTTCGACTTCTAGACTTAGCAGCCCCCAAGCTTCCCTAAGCTTCTCTGGCCAGAGATATTCCCCAGCACACCCAGGCTGATTGATCCCTGCGGTTTCCAAGGTCCTGATCCACAGTGTCATACCCAACAGCACTCACCCTGGCTCAAGACAATGCCATCTGCCTTGGGCCATGGGTCTAAGTTGATTTCCAGCACTAAAGCCTGGCTTGCATTTTTCCACCAAATATATCATTCTTGTCTCTTTTTTTTCTGAGTCTTTGGGCTACATAGTCACATCTACCATTTTAGTCAACTACCTGTCCATCAGTGTCCCTCTGCAGCTTCCTTGACGTAAATCGGTACCTAAATGCACATGCCCTCCCAAACATAACCTGAAGCTCCCAGACCAGCCGAGTCCACAGGCCAGTGTGGGGTCTCTGGATGGTCACACACAGACATTCTCAACCTTTGTCCACATTCACCACCCCAATTCTTCTTCCAATTCATCCACTTTCAAAAACCATCAGTTCCTCCCCAGTGACCCCACAGTATCTGTCCTTTCCATGAGATCTCTGCTGAGGGCTCTGGAGCCCACAGAGCATCTGGTGCCATGAGAGCCACTGCTATAGCTGGGGCACTGCAAGCATAATAGTTTCATTGCCCGATGCACACAGCAAGTCAATGATCCAAGACACCAGGGCGCAGCGAAAAACAGGTTTAATCGCAGGGTCATTGAACGGGATGAGAGGGAACCTCAAATCCATCTTCCTGAGGAATCTGGGTTTAGAGTGTTTATGGGTTTTGGATGGGGCCAAAGTGTGGAGAATCTTTAGTGGTGGAAGAGTGCAAGGTGACGTCAGGGGACACTCTCGCGCTGATCCCATTTCTCCTTGGGGGTCCTCAAACTGGTTTCTGGAATTTGGGGTCTGAAAAACCTCTTACATGATCCTTAAACAAAGGCCTTATGATTCTAACGTCAGAGCTGCTGTCTAAAGGAACAATGGGGACACAAATGGTCAGACTTGTTGACATGAGGAGTTGGGCCATGGTGCAACCTGGCTACTGCTGAATTATTACTCTGTTTCCTTCCAGAACCCAGCATGCAGTTCTTGTCAACCCTGTAGGGGTGTTTTCAGCACCACAGACCTCACCATGAGGAAGATGGGCCTGCTGTATGTACAAAAGCTGTCCCTTGGGAGGGCAGTGAAGTCCCCATCAAGGGGCCACCCTCCATGGCTACCAAGCTGCTGGGATCCATCATCTCTTATGTCAGGAGAAGCCACCCAACCTACTGGCAGGGAATAAAGGCACACTGTGCTCCCTGCCCCCTGCCACCCAGGGGACAAGCTAATGCACACTCTGAATAACACACCCCTGCATGGATCTGAAGTCAGCTTCCCTTCCACAGCAGCATGCATGCTTTCCACATGTCCTCTGGAAAACAGCTCCCAACAGACCCACCACAGCACCCTCAGGTGGCACAGCACCCCCAAGCCAGCCCAGCCACACCTGAGTCCCTGAGTGAACTATATTCTCCAACTGCGATCCTTGCCACACAAAAAATACAGTGCTCTGCACACCCTGGCTCGGACGTATGAGGAAGCTCTGGATCCTCCTGTGTTTTTATGTCTGTCTATTGTGGGTGAATGAAAGCAGACTCTGTAAAATATCTAAAGAGGTTTATTCAGAGAGAGTATGAGTGACCACGGCCCAGGGAACAGTCTCAAGAGGGCCTGAGACAGTATGCCTGAGGTGATTAGGTTAGAGTTTGGTTTTACACATTTTAGGGAGACAGAGGTTACAAGCAAAGACATAAATCAATACCTGTGAGACATACATTGGTTCAGCCTGGAGAGGCAGGACATCTCAAAGTGGGGCTTACAGGTAAAAGTGGATTCAAAGACTTTTTGTTTGGCAATTGGTTGGAAGAGTTAAGCTTTGTACAAAGGCTTGAAGTCAGTAGAAAGAAATTGCTGCGTTAAGATAAGGAAAGTAGTGGAAGCCAAGGTTCTTGTTATGTAGATGAAGCCTCCAGGTAGCAGCTCAGAGAGAATAAATGAAAAAGGTTTCTTTTCAGGCCTTAAAAGGCATCACTCAGGTAATCTCTCCTAGATCTGGGAAAGGCCTGGTTGCATTAATAGAGATTCTCTACAGATGCAAATTTCCCCCACAAAAGACAACTTTGCAGGAACATTTAAAAATACATCAAAGAAATATATTTTGAGAAAAATATTTTTATATCCTTCAAGGTCTGCTATCTGGTCATATGAACTATGCCTGAATCAGGTAAGAATTGGTACTGATTGCCACCAAGAGTCCATTTTTTTCTGACTTATGATTTCCATTTTAATGTTAATGCTGATCAGTTGTGCCTAAACTCCAAAAAGGAGCAGGTAAGAGGTGGCACGTCCAACCCGCCTTCTGTTTGGCCTGGAGTTCAGTTTCTTGGGTTTCTCTGGGGTCCCCTTGGTCAAGAGGGGGTCCGTTCGGTTGGTTGGGGTTGCTTAGGATTTTATTTTTGGTTTACACAATGATTACTTTTTAAACTATGTTCTTAGTCTTGAGCGCAACAATTTTTAAAGGGAAAGCTGGATTAAAGGGTCAGTGAACTAATGAGGGGAAAGAGAAGCATTTGGGAAGGAAAGGAGTACTCTCATGCCATTCCTGGACTGTGGCCACTGGGCACCTCTCCTCAACCACTCTCTTTTTTCTGTGGCTGAGATAAAAAGCCTCAAAGGAAGGAGCTCAGCTCCTCCTCTCTGGCCTCCCCTGGAGATCTGTGCCAGAGCTGTCAGGTCACAGAAGGGCACTGGGGGGCATTGCCAGGCAAGTGGCGGAGGAGGCTGAATGCTTATTAAACACCACTGAGCACCAGCACCATGCACCCCCCAGCTACTTCAATCTCTAAACTACCCTAGGTGTCCACATCCTCAGTGCATTTTACAGATGAAGACACTGATGCCCAGGAAGGACCATTTGCCCCAAATTGCAGAGCAGATGGTGATGGTGAAGGTGACTAGGTCACCCTGATTCCAAATTCCATGCTCTTTTATTTAACTGAAGCTTTCCTCAAGATCAAAATTTATAGACTGGTGCAGGAGAATGGACAAGACACAGAAAAACCTCAGCCATCACGAAGAATATGAAGTAAATGGTGAATGTAACATTATAGCATCATAGCTTTCCTATATGAAGAGTATGTGCCTTTTGCTGGTGCTGTAAGGAGCATCCATCACTATTGGGAGATGAAAAACCTGAGAGGGAAAACCCCTACCAAGGGAATTCATGGCTTCTCTACTTTAAGTCTTTGGTACCTGGTCATGTTGCTAAGTCTCCAGACCACCTGGGATCGAGCGTCATAGGTACGAGTGTCATAGGTACGAGTGTCATAGGTACGAGTGTCATAGGTACGAGTGTCATAGGTACGAGCTCTAAAGCCCTTTACAAATCCATGCAACATGAGGAGTGAGCCTCTGTGAGTAATGGCAGTGGCATCTCCCAAGTACCCACCCTAAAGGGAAGTCCAAGCTAATTTTAAAAACCCTGCTCTTAAATGGGATCTACAGGAAAATCTCACTGCTCCTGGCCCTTCTTGCCTTGGCGGGGACATGTGAGCCGGATGGTTCAGCCACATCCTAACGTGGATGATTAGAATCTGACTCTTTTGCCTCTGGTCCCACATTCAAAAGCCCTAACGAAAGTACCTCTAGATTTTGTACTGAAGAGTTGATTTGATTAGTTCCACCCTAAAACTGTGTGCTAGTTCTCCAGTTCTGATGCCTTAACCAAATGGAATAATAATCAATGGCTTGCATGACTGTAATAAAGAGAAATATCAAAGTTTAAAAGTGTGCATAGTTTTTCCTCTATTTCAGTTATTTCATCCACATCATTAACTAACATGTTAACTATTAGTCATTTTAAACAATGTCCCCCTCTGTTTAATATTTTATCACATGTACTGTGTATCTCTACAACTAAATTTCAAGACACATGCAGGGAAAATTGCACATACTTTTCAGATTCATGTTACTAAAAAAAAAAATAGAGTTGTTTCGCTTCAGTTTTGATACTATGATTCTCGTTCTTAGGAGTTAGATGAAAATAATTACAGGTCGCCACGAGTATTTCTCGATTTAAAATGAACTCTATCCTCCACATACAAACTCAATTTAGCATTTGTTTTAATCCTCCTTTTCCGCTCCTGAACCCTATCTCTGTGAGTTATGCAATCTGTGTAACCTCACTCAGAGCAGGATGCTG
The DNA here is from genome assembly GCF_049354715.1 of Callithrix jacchus. Taxonomy (NCBI): domain Eukaryota; kingdom Metazoa; phylum Chordata; class Mammalia; order Primates; family Cebidae; genus Callithrix; species Callithrix jacchus. The sequence goes on along the minus strand of NC_133506.1, from coordinate 141,283,471 downwards.
CCAGTATCAGATACAACACTTCACAGACTCCTGGTTTTCTCATATTAGTCCAATTTCTAATCCCCACTCAACCAGAGAGAGATGGAAAGAGAGATAGAAGGCACTAAAGAAAGACTCTATTAATTTTATAGCCATTCAACTAAACGATTACTTCTGGGACTTCTAAGTTCTCATTTAGCCATCTGGGAGAGTATGCCAAGACATAACTCCAAGACAAACAAGTACAAAGCTTGTTTGCATTTTGCAGAAAGCTGGAAATCAAATACATGTTTACTGTAAGCTAAACTCCATGAGTGTTCTAATTAAACATTATATAAGCCTCCACATATATTCCAGCCCTGATTTGAGAGTAGGAAGGAGGAGAAAATGTTCTTCCTTCCCCACCCTTCATGACATTAAAATTCTGTTCCATTTAAACTATTAAAACAGAAATTGTTGAAATCTAACAGCAATTTTGGTTAAGAGCACAGATCCTGGAGCCAGGTCTCTTAGGTCAGAATCCTGACCATCTGACAAATTGTGTGACCTTGTGCAAATTACTTAATGTCTCTACACCTCACTTTCCTCATCTGCAAAATGGAATTATTACAGGATACCTAACTCATAGGAAGCTATGAGGATTCAATTATTTAACACTTATAAAATGTTAATATTTTTAAATATTTGATAAATAAAAAAGAAAACACTAAACGCCACTACTGGGCATGAGCCAGCTCCAGCCTTTAAGGAAATCAATGACTAGTTAGGACCGGGAAACAAAGGCAAACAGGGGTACAAAGAGACGTAAAACAACTATTAAACCATCACTGGCTTTTGATAGTGGCTCTGGGTCTTCAGTGACTTGAATATTTGCCTAAACACACACAATAGTTCTGAAGTCCTTTGGATTGATAAGGTAATCCAATATTTACTCTGAAAGTCATAAAGCCAAAAGTCGCCTTATTGATCACAATGGCTAGGTTTAACATGATGGTCAAGAAGGAAAATGATCCATCATCTTGGAGATTGCCATTCTGGGGTCCAAATCTGGGCTACTAGTTTTGCTGCTTCGTTTTTTCACCAGATGGAGTTAAATGCAAATAAGATGCCCTCTGTGTTTCCGGCCTGAAAGAAACAAATTCCAATGTATGTTACACATCATTAAAAATACTAAACAATGATGAGGGTAATACATAAAAATTTTCTCACCTTGAACATTTAAATAAGTGTAAAATTTGGAGATTCAACATAAAAGGCATTAGTGTCTTTATTTTTCTAACTTTTAAAAAAATTATTTTTGCTTTTTGTAGGTAGATAGTAGGTGTATGTATTTATAGGGTACATGAGGTATTTTGGTACAGGCATACAATAATAATCACATCCGGATGAATGGGGTATCCACCACCTCAAGCATTTATCCTTTCTAACAATCTAATTACACTCAGTCATTTTTAAATGTACAATTAAATTGTAATTGACTAAGTCACCCTATTGTGCTATGAAACAGTCAATCTTATTCATTTCTATTTATTGTACCAATCAACCATCCTTCTTTCAACATTGTAATAAAAATGAAAGTCTATTTTCAAGTATCCATTCCTCCCACGTGCCTAAAACATGACCATATCCACAGTAAATAAAAAAGATAGTGGGAGAAAAAAAATGTCTGTCCTGGAGGACTTTACCATCTCCCTAGGGAGACAAAGCACACTGATGCTTCTGAGGCAACCGTAAAATAATTATCAGGATCACACATGTGGAAGTGCCCAGGAGGGTGAGCCTTCACTATGGAGACAAGTCTTAAACTGAGTCTTAAGAAGGTGAGTTTTCTGGTAGAGGTACGCATAACATGAAGCTACAGACAGCCTTTGAAGACAATTTAGTGGTAAGGATTATAATCCATTTCACAGGGCTGTAAGGCAGGGGTAGCCCTCCGCTGGATGGAGCGTTCAGACAAGCTGCACTAGAGCATTCCATCCTGGCGTGCTGCTAGGATGAGCATGAGTGACTCTCACCTTTCTTGTGACTTACTGGATGCAGACACTAGTGGATGTTTAGATTTGGGAAAGTAGGAGCATATATTTTTTAACAGACCATGAAAAATAGCAGAAAAATAAGAAATTGTGTGCATTTGCTTTGGGCTACATGGGCAGCGGAATAAAGTGAACAGGTTAGGAAGCTAGCACCAGCAACACAGAGGAGCCAACGTCGGACAAATCTGCAGCGGCTCATGCGGAAGGATTTGGAACTGGTGGCTCGAAGGCCTTTGGGGGCCAGAAAAGTAAGTAATTGTGTGAAGCTGATCAGGATAAAGGAGAAGGAGAGAGAAGAACAGTTGTGGAGAAGTTCGGGAGCCTGGCCCAAGGCATTAAAAAACACTCTTCTTGCCCCAGTAAACCTCTGCAGGCAAGATTTGATGCTCTGGCTGTGTGATGCTGGGCAAGTTACTGAACCTCTCTGAAACCCTTTTCTATTTACAAACTGGAGATAATCATGCTTGCCTTGAAGAATTGTGGTGATATGTAAGTTAATAAATAACTTCCATTTTCAGCCAAATTACAGATTTCATAACTGGAAACTTTCCCACTATAATTAAATATAACAAATAAAATATGAGATTTCTTTTAAATGCATAGCTAGGTTACTGGAAGGAACTCCCCAAAGCCCACAGATAAAAAAGGAACCAAAAATCAAAGTGAGGATGGTGGCTGAGTGCAGCAGCTCGCACCTATAATCCCAACACTTTGGGATTAGATCTACACTTGGGTAGATTACAATTTACCCAAGGTGAGTAGATTGCTTGAGCTCAGGAGTTTGAGATCAGCATGGGCAACATGGTGAGACCCCCTGTCTCTACAAAAAATTAAAAATCAGCTGACACAGCTACTTGGGAGGATTGCTTGAGCCCAGGAGGTCAAGGCTACAGTGAGCCACAATAGCACTGCTGCACTCCAGCCTGGGCAACGGGGCAAGACCCTGACTCAAAAAAATAAACAAACAAAAAGAGCAAAGATGCTGTGAGCCCGCACTGTAGCAGCATGGAGTTGGTTGAGGGGGTGTGGCAAGGAATTATCTCAGTTACCCGGAGGAGACAAAACGGAAACTCCTACATAAACGCAAGACTCTTGAAGGTAACTCAGGAGAACAATGAACCCACCAGCACAGGCAGAGAAAGAGAAAGGCCTTCTTGACTGTGACTGGATGAGTATTTTTAAGTTCCCTCTGGAAATTCAAAACTGCAAGTTATATCTCATACACATTTGGATACCAAACTTGCTCCCCAAGATGATGCAAAAGTAATACAAAAAAGTATCTATGGACTGTGGTAACCTTAAATAGAAAACCAGTGTGTGACTCTCAAACTTGAGTTCACACACAGCACACAGAGAAAGAAACTACCATGAGTGAGACCCAGCACACAAAACAAGCAATAGGATTCAGTAAGAACTTCTGAGAATAGAACTCTTGCGTAAAGAGTAAAATAATAAAATTTTTAATGATTTAAGAAAAAGATAATTAAAACTGTAAGAAACAAGATAAATGATGAAAATGTAATAATCAAGTGAAAATGAACAGGCAGACTTAAAAATATGGAACTTATAAAAATAAAAAGTATGATTAATGTATTAAAATCATCTCAGTTGAACAGATAATTAGACAAAACTGAAGAAAGAATTAGCAAACTGAAGATAAACCTGAGGATATTACACAGAATCCAGCAAAGAAAGAGAGGGAGATTGAAATACATGGAGGATAAAATGGAAGTATTCAGCAAATATCTAACTGGAATTTCAGAAAGAATAAACAGAGATTGGTATTAAAGAAGACACTGTCTAGAAATTAGGCATACAGGATGCCTAGTACATTCGTTTCTATTTATTATATTTATGCAACTCTGAAGTTCAAACACCGTGAGCCACAAGAGCTTTCTGATTACCGTAGATCTTCTGCAAATGTGGTATAGTCATGGCTTGTTACGCACGGAAAAAACTTTAAAGGTAACCTAATGATGTAACCTAATGAACAAACCTGAGTTTTCATCCTAGCTCTGTCACTTATTAGGCAAAAAATATTGCTTAAACTCTCTAAGCTCTAGTTTCTTCAACCATTAAATGGGAATAAAAACATTTATCTCTAAAAAGATCAAAAGAAAAAATGCATGTAGAACACTTAATATAGAGTCTGGCACAGAATGAGATTCAACAAATGAGAACTATCATTACTTCTCTTCATTCACTTTCACTTAGGATGAGAAAACAGAAGTCCAGAGAAGCTTAATAACTGGTCTGGTGTATTAGCAATAGAACCAGGATTAGATTCCAGCTCTCCCCACCTGTATTCCTGTGCTTTTTCTCCCATGCTTCACTGCCTCCCAAATACAGAGATTAGGAGCTCCAGGCTGCCTTTGAACAGCCACATGAAACTTAGGAGCCATGGCCTAAGATGCTTCCCTCTTGGTTTAAGATGACTTAATATTCTGTGTGAAGACACAACAAGCCATCATCCAAGACACAAACAAATAGGCCAAGTGCGGTGGCTCATGCCTGTAATCCTAGCACTCTTGGTGACCCAGGCAGGAGGTATGCTTGAGGCCAGTAATTCAATATCAGCCTGGGCAACATAGTGAGATCCTGTCTCTACAAAAAGAAAAAAAAAAATTAATAAGCCAGGCATGGTAATGTGTTTATAGTCCTAGCTACTCAGGAGGCAGAGGTGGAAGGATCACTTGAGCCCAGGAGTTCAAGACCACAGTGAGCTATGATTGTGCCACTGTACTCCAGCCTGGGTGACAGAGCAAGATCCTGCCTCTAAAAAAATAAAAATAAAAATAAAAATAAAAAAATAAATATTCTGATGCAATTATAGGCCTGTGGCAAAGAAATTTCAAGCAGAGAAATTAGGAAGCAAATCCAATACCTCAAGGCATTTCAAGGAAGGGTCAATGGCAACCCTGCTTCCCAGATGTGTAGGTGTGCAGAGACACCAGTTGCTTGCTGTGACCACCCCAGGGAACAAGGGCACTCAGGTATTCCAGGGAGATGCCTCACCCCTGGTATTTGGCAAATAGCCTCTGGAGCGCAGCTGGAAAAAAAAAAAATCAGTCAGTATCAACTTTACAGAGATTTATTTGCTTCAGTAGCGCACAAAGAAAATTTGTAATTGTCTATTTTCAGAGATGGAATTCATTGCTGCCCCTGAGGGAATCTGCAAATGTGGCGGCCTGTGTGCTGTCAGGAATCTAGTCACTCCCTTCCCCTACAGCTTTGGAACTAGTCCCTTGTTTATTCACTAAGTATTCACCAGGAAACTGTGATGTCTTTATGAGCCTAATATTTTAAACATCATAAGAGAGAGATTATACTCTTTGTTTTCATGTGTTTCCTGGATGGCAGAATTCTAAGTACTTCAGGAGGTACTTAAAACCCTCTCAGTGAACCTTATGGGTTGAGGAAAGTCTTCCTCACTGTCTTAAAGAGGATCAAGCACTCTGCTGATAGAATGCCATATTACTATGTATGGGGAGAGTAATTATTAATAATAAATGCTAATGAGAATCCCACTACTGGCTAACATAGACTAAAAGAGACCAGATTAATTCTCTCACCAGAAACACTAAAAACTAGAAGAAGTAAAAGTAAAAAAAGAGCTTTCACAAATTAGATGTCAGACAACACAGGACTGTGATTGCTGAGAGAGATAAACACGTGAGGTGGGCTTTACAATTGCCCCAGCTTATTGCCTAGAGAGAGTTTCCAGGCCCCAGTGCAGTAAAGGGGAATGTAGATGATGCAGTGCACCCTCTCTCAGCTGAAGAAATGGAGCTGTAAGTCTGCAGAAGCCTAGACAGTTACAGTTTGCAGCACAAAGTACTTGAGAAGAGACGGCTGAACAGAAAGAGACCTCCGGAGACTTATTTAGTTAAGTACTGATAAGGACATGCATGTGAGAAAACCACCCAAAGCTTAGGAAAGACCACATAGAAGGAGCAGAGAAAACAATCCCTGAAGTTTACACAGAATCATAAGTAGTTCATATTCCCATCAGCCAGAGTGGAAAGCCTCATAATTCTTGGAGTATCAGGAATAGTACATATCAAGGCATTAACTCAGTAGCAAGGAAAAATTAACTCTAAAGGCTGTAGTGGTAACACCCTAAAAAAAAAAAAACTTAAAAGCAAACCTTAAAATCATCAAACCAGTTCTACATATTCTGCATCTCAGAACAAGCCTCAAGAATATTTCTAGGAATACAAATACAGCAATCATCCAAATAGATAAAATTACAATGTCCGACACCTAATCAAAAATTATCAGGCATGTTGCATACCCACTACATAGCGGCAGTATTCACAATAACCAAAAGGCAGAAGCAATGCAAGTGTCCATTAATGAACAAATGGAAAAGCAAAATGTGTATATACATACAATGGAATATTACTTAGCCTTAAAAAGAAGGAAATCTTGTCATGCTACAATGTGGATGAGCCTTGAGGATATTATGCCAAGTGAAATAAGACAGTCACAAAAAGGCAAATGCTATATTATTCCACTTATGTGAAGTATCTAAAGTTGTCAAATTCATAACAGAAAATAGAATAGTAGCTTCCCAGGGCTGGGAGTAAAGGGATATAATGGAGATATGCTCTTAATGGGTATAGCATTTCAATTTTGCAAGATGAAAAGGTTCTGGAGATCTGTTGCACAGCAATGTGAATATACTTAACACTACTGAATTGTAATACATATATATATGTAATAGGCTCTTAGAATTTGAAGGGGTCTTTTCTTTCATACAAACTGGTCTTCTACCTAAGGCAGGATCCCTCTCTATGCTGTTCCTAAAATACTGTCACTTTGCTTTGACCACAGGTTCTGTTGGAATCCATCTATCTGAAAATGTCTTTATTTTACCTTCCCTTTTGAAAGATGTTTTTTGCTGGATATAGAATTCTAAGTTTATAGTTGCTTTGTTGCTATTAGTGGTGGGGGCGGTAGCAGTGGGTAGTGTTTTTCACTTTTTAACCATCTTTAAAATGTCATAATTTCTGGCATGCCTTGTCCCTTATGAGAAGTCATTTACTTTGTTTCCTTGTACATAATGTTTTTTCTGCGGATGTTTTTAATATTTATAGTGAATTTTCAGCAGTATGACTATGATATACCTATGTGTGATTTTCTTCCTTTATTCTTTATGAGATTGGCTAAAAATCTTAATCTTGTGGAAAATGTCTAACCATTATTTATTTAAATATATTCTGTCATGTTTTGTTACTTTTCTCCTCAGGGACTCTAATAGTAGACTGCTTGATAGTAGACTGATTCTCTGATTTAATTTGTGTTGTTTCCTTGCCTTGCTTTCAGCCCTAGCTGTGTGGCACTGTTCTCAGCAAAACAGGTGATGGTGGTGGTGCAGTAGAGATTATTGTCAGGCCAAGTAAACTATGTCATTGTATTTTTGGTTTTGGTTTTGGTTTTGAGATGGAGTCTCTCTCTGTCACCCAGGGAGGAGTGCAATGGCGCGATCTCAGCTCACTGCAACCTCCGCCTCCCTGGTTCAAGCAATTCTCCTGCCTCAGCTTCCTGAGTAGCTGGGATTACAAGCACCCACCACCATGCCCCACTAATTTTTGTATTTTTGGTAGAGACAGGGTTTCACCATGTTGGTCAGGCTGGTCTTGAACTCCTGACCTTGTGATCCGCCTGCCTCAGACTCCCAAAGTGTTGGGATTACAAGCATGAGCCACCACACCTGGCTGCAAACTATTTTTTTAACTTCAGATCTTCTAGACTACAGTTATTCCTGCTTGTCCCAACCTTGACTAGTAGCTTAGCTGGCCTTTTTACTTAGAATGCCAATTTCTTATGGGTTTTTTTGGCAACCTTTCTCCTTTGCCTAGACCCAACCCAGAAGTTGCCCCAGAACTGCTCTCAGACTTGCTGGTTACATATGAGCCATTTCACTCCTTGGGAATCAGCTCATGAAGACTTTCTTGCATTGACTGGTCTTTAATAATTTCATAGATAAGTACAATTTTGTGTTTTATCTGGGTTTCCCTTTGTGTTACTACAGGAATGAAGGTCGTCTGTATCTTTTTACATTCTGACCAGAAATGAAATTCCCTTTCAATTGATTCTAGTAAAGCTGTAGTCCATGAGGTTTTTCCTGACTATTTCTGTTCTTCTATTTGAATCTCTGTTGCTAATACAATGAAGTTACTGAAAATTCTTTATGTTACTTTTTAAGTCACATTATCTTGGCTAGATTTTTTTGTTTGTTTCTGAGATGGAGTCTCACTCTGCTCAGGCTGGAGGGCAGTGGCATGATCTAGGCCCACTGCAACTTCCACCTCCTGGGTTCAAGCAATTCTCATGCCTCTGCTCCCAAGTAGCTGGGATTACAGGTGTATGCCACTATGCCCAGCTAATTGTTGTATATTTTTTTTTTTTGAGACGGAGTTTCACTCTTGTTACCCAGGCTGGAGTGCAATGGCGCGATCTCGGCTCACCGCAACCTCTGCCTCCTGGGTTCAGGCAATTCTCCTCCCTCAGCCTCCTGAATAGCTGGGATTACAGGCACACGCCACCATGCCCAGCTAATCTTCTGTATTTTTAGTAGAGACGGGGTTTCACCATGTCGACCAGGGTGGTCTTGATTTCATGACCTCGTGATCCACCCGCCTCGGCCTCCCAAAGTGCTGGGATTAAAGGCGTGAGTCACCGCGCCCAGCCAATTTTTGTATTTTTAGTAGAGATGGGGTTTCACCATGTTGGTCAGGCTGGTATGAAAGTCCTAACCTTAAGTGATCCACCCACCTTGGCCTCCCAAAGCATTTTGGCTCATCTTAAACTTGTAGTTAACTACTTTTATTAAGGTAAATTTAGTGTATTGTAACAGAAACCCAGAAGTCATATTTTTACTTACTCTTACAGTGACTTATTAACCAATTAAGAGATTTTTATAATGAAAATACATTTTTCAGAGAAAATTTTTTAATAAATTTAGAGATTAATTTCCTTCTATAGAACATAACAGCAACTAATTTGAAATAACTTATTCACATGTACTGCCAGACTTATAATCTTCAACCGACCTTTTCCTTTTTTTTTTTTTTTTTTTTGACAACGAGTTTCGCTCTTGTTACCCAGGCTGGAGTGCAATGGCGCGATCTCGGCTCACCACAACCTCTGCCTCCTGGGTTCAGGCAATTCTCCTGCCTCTGCCTCCTGAGTAGCTGGGATTACAGGCACGCGCCACCATGCCCAGCTAATTTTTTGTATTTTTAGTTGAGACGGGGTTTCACCATGTTGACCAGGATGGTCTCGATCTCTTGACCTCGTGATCCACCCACCTCGGCCTCCCAAAGTGCTGGAATTACAGGCTTGAGCCACCGTGCCTGGCCCCTTTTCCTTTTTTTGTTTAAACAATGTCAGAGGCACCAGAGGCAACACAACATATCTACAACTATACAATCTTTGATAAACCTGACAAAAACAAGAAATGGGGAACGGATTCCCTGTTTAATAAATGGTGTTGGGAAAACTGGCTAGCCATGTGCAGAAAGCAGAAACTGGACCCCTTCCTGACACCTTACACTAAAATTAACTCCAGATGGATTAAAGACTTAAACACAAGACCTGGGACGATAAAAACCCTAGAAGGAAATTTAGGCAAAACTATCCAGGACATAGGCGTAGGCAAGGACTTCATGAACAAAACACCAAAAGCATTGGCAACAAAAGCCAAAATAGACAAATGGGACCTAATCAAACTCCACAGCTTCTGCATGGCAAAAGAAACAGTCACTAGAGTGAATCGGCAACCAACAGAATGGGAAAAAATTTTTGCAGTTTACCCATCTGGCAAAGGGCTGATATCCAGAATTTACAAAGAACTCAAACAGATTTACAGGAAAAAAACAAACAAGCCCATTCAAAAGTGGGCAAAGGATATGAACAGACACGTTACGAAAGAAGACATATATGAGGCCAACAATCATATGAAAAAATGCTCATCGTCACTGGTCATCAGAGAGATGCAAATCAAAACCACATTGAGATACCATCTCACGCCAGTTAGAATGGCAATCATTAAACAATCTGGAGACAACAGATGCTGGAGAGGATGTGGAGAAAAAGGAACACTTTTACACTGTTGGTGGGAGTGTAAATTAATTCAACCATTGTGGAAGACAGTGTGGCGATTCCTCAAGGCCTTAGAAATAGAAATTCCATTTGACCCAGCAATCCCATTACTGGGTATATATCCAAAAGACTATAAATCATTCTACCATAAGGACACATGTACACGAATGTTCATTGCAGCACTGTTTACAATAGCAAAGACCTGGAATCAACCCAAATGCCCATTGATAATAGACTGGATTGGAAAAATGTGGCACATATACACCATGGAATATTATGCAGCAATCAGAAATGATGAGTTTGTGTCGTTTGTAGGGACATGGATGAATCTGGAGAACATCATCCTCAGCAAACTGACACAAGAACAGAAAATGAAACACCGCATATTCTCCCTCATAGGCGGGTGATGAAAAATGAGATCACATGGACACAGGGAGGGGACTACTAAACACTGGGGTCTATTGGGGGGAAAAGGGGAGGGCCAGTGGGAGGGGGAGGTGGGAGGGATAACCTGGGGAGAAATGCCAAATGTGGGTGAAGGGGAGAAAGGAAGCAAAACACACTGCCATGTGTGTACCTACACAACTGTCTTGCATGCTCTGCTCATGTACCCCAAAACCTAAAATTCAATTAAAAAAAAAAAGTCTACATTCATCAATATTCCATCTTCTACACTGCTCAATGTCTGTTATATCTAAAGGATTACCACCAGTGATGATTACAGTTAAACTTTCAACATCTAAATTTTTTCAATGTTCATCAATGCAATTATATTAATACCAGAAATTCATAGGAATTTCCTTCTATGGAAGCAAAAAACAAAAAGTAGTAATATTCTATCTCTATCTCTGCCTATCTCTGTCTCTTCTCCCTTTCTTTCTTCATCTTATCTGATAATTTTACTTCCTTTGCTCCAAATAGTAATTTTTTCTTGTTCTCTATGTTCTGACTATAGGCTTAAAGCATTCATCATTTCCTAACATCTTTTAAAATTTATTGTCTACAGATTTTCACTCTATTTTTGCAGGACATTTTAAATTTATAATATTTGTTGTGGTTATATGATACCTCTTACATCATTTGCAAATGCACATTTAAAGTCTGAGCACATCAAAAGCCCTGTATGCAACCACATATACTTTTCTTAATTGAAATAATTTAGTTTTGAAACACTCATATTTTACTTTTTAAATTTGATATTTATTTAAAACATGTTAACATTTGAAAATGAAATAAATATATATGTTAAAATATATATGTAAATATGTTGTGAAATATATACATAGAATATAGAAAATATATATAAATAAAATTTATATATAATCAGTCATGCAAAAAATATACATATGTAAAATATATGTTTATAAAATCAGGCATGCAAAGAACTCATACTGAGAAGAAACAATCAATCAAAACAAACTTGGAAGCAATAGAATTGGCAGACAAAGACATCTAAACAATAATTTAATTGTATTTTATATGTTTAGAAAGCTAGAAAAAAATAAGCATGTTAAATAGCAACATGAGATCTGTTAAAAATAAGTTCCAAGGCCGGGCACAGTGGCTCACGCCTGTAATCCCAGCACGTCGGGAGGCCGAGGCAGGAGAATTGCCTGAACCTAGGAGGCAGAGGTTGCAATGAGCCGAGATCGCACCATTGCACTCCAGCCTGGGTAACAAGAGTGAAACTCCGTCTCAAAAAAAAAAAAAGTTCCAAATCAATCTTCTACAGTTGAAAATACAATGTGTGGGATGAAAACCATGCTGGAGTGGATTAACAGCAAATTGTACACTGCAAATAAATAAAAAGATTAGTGAACTGGAAGACAGGGCAATATAAATTACCATTTATATGAAAGAAACACAAATAGAAAAAAGCAAAAAAATAACCAAAGAAAACCATCATGAGTGAGCTGTAGGGCAACTTCACTGGCTTACTGCAGGTTTATCTGACTTTCCAAACAAGTAGAGAGAAGAAAGAAGATAGAAAAAAGAATTTGAAGAAATTACACCAAAGACCTAGTTCAATGAAAACTGTAAACACACATATTCAAGTTGCTCCACAAGCCCTATCCCCCAAAATATGAAGAAAACTATACCAAGGCAATCAATTTTTTTTTTTTTTGTGACAGAGTCTTGTTCTGTCACCCAGACTGGAGTGCAATGGCACAATTTCAACTCACCGTAACCTCCACCTCCTGAGGCAGGTTCAAGTGATTCTCCTGTCTCAGCCTCCCAAATAGGTGGGATTATAGGTGCCCACCACCACACCCGGCTAATTTTTGTATTTTTAGTAGAGATGAGGTTTCACCATGTTGGTCAGGCTGGTCTTGAACTCCTGACATCAGGTGATCTGCCCACCTTGGCCTCCTACAATTCTGGGATTACAGGCATGAGCCACCATGCCCAGCCCAAGGCAATCAATTTGAGCTACAAATTTCTCAGAACCAGTGACACAGAAAAAAAATATATTTAAAACAGATACACAGACACACACACACACACACCATATATATGCAGAGGCATAAAGATAAGAATGTCAGTGGATATCTCATTGGAAACAATGCAAATCAGAAAACAATGGAGCAAAATCTTTAGGGAAAAGAAGACTGACAACTCAGAATTTTATGTCCAACAAAAATGAGAGAAAACAAAGACACTTCCAGACATACAAAACACTAAATAATTCATCACCAGCAGAACCAAACTACAAGAAACATTAAAGAAAAACCTTCAAGCAGAAATAAAATGATGCAAGATAGAAATCTAAATCTACACAAACAAAAGAACATTCAAATATTTAAAAAGTAACAAAGAATTTTAAAATGTGTATAAATAAACATAATGTGAGCACAATATGATAAATGCTAAAAGTAATGAGTAAATAAGTGTTCTAGGACACACACACAGGGAAATGACTAATTTTAACCAAGAAGATTGAGTGAAAATGAGTGAAGATTTACCAAGGAAATGATATCTGAATGGACTTTTGAAAGACAGGTAGGGTTTCAACATACGGAAATGAAGGGAAGGACATTCTAGACAGATAGAAGAGCATGAGATAAAAGTACCAAGTGTATATTGGCAAAGATAAGTGACCTTAGATGAATAAGTCATAAAATGCCAGGCTGCTCTGGGGCCAGGAGGCTCCAGTATGTGTGAGTGGACAGAGTTGGAAACATAAATAAGATCTTGATCATCAGACCCATGGTGCTCTGTGCAAGAACTTCCTCTTTCTATGAGAAATGGGGAGCTCCTGAAGTCTTTTGAGCAGAGATATTTTATGTTTCAATCTGTTTTAGGAAAACGACTTTTGTCCAATGTGATAGATCAAAGGAGGAGGAAGGGAAGACCAAAAAACAAATTCAGAAGTTAATAAAGCAATCACAATGAGTGGTTGAGGAAGTCCAATGTAAAAAAATAAAAGTTTGGAATGTATATGAGAATATCTCAGAGGTAGAATCTAAAAACATCTTAATTAAAAGAATGTGGGATATGAGAATTGGGGAAGAGCCAGGTCTACCTAAAGACACTAACCTGGGTGGTTGAAGAAGAAATGGAGGCAGCAAAAGAGAAAGAGTTTATTTGAAGAGGAGAAGAACTCTGATTTGTTTTTGGAAATATTGAGTTTAAGATAATGTCCAAGTGGAAGGGATTCACAAGTTGTTGAGATACTGAACTAGTTATCTGAGGGAAATTCCAGGCTTAAAGATCGAGATTTGGAATTATTTGTATAGGGCTGATGACTGAATCCCAAAAGTGTCTGCAATAACCCTAGATGGAAGTATGTGGCCATCTCACAGAAAAGGACATCAGGAATGCCTGTATTCAAAGTGAGGGCACACTGTTGGTGGGAGTGTAAATTAGTTCAACCACTGTGGAAGACAGTGTGGCAATTACTCAAGGACCTAGAAATAGAAATTCCATTTGACCCAGCAATCCCATTACTGGGTATATATCCAAAGGACTATAAATTGTTCTACTATAATGACACATGTACACGAATGTTCATTGCAGCACTGTTTACAATAGCAAAGACCTGGAACCAACCCAAATGCCCATTGATGATAGACTGGACAGGGAAAATGTGGCACATATACACCATGGAATACTATGCAGCCGTAAAAAGCAATGAGTTCATGTCCTTTGTAGGGACATGGATGAACCTGGAAATTATCATTCTCAGCAAACTGACACAAGAACAGAAAATCAAACACCACATGTTCTCACTCATAGGTGGGTGTTGAACAGTGAGAACACACGGACACAGGGAGGGGAGCGTCACACACTGGGGTCTGTTGGGGAGAAATAGGGGAGGGACAGCAGTGGGTGGAGAGTTGGGGAGATAGCATGGGGAGAAATGCCAGAGATAGGTGATGGGGAGGAAGGCAGCAAATCACACTGCCATGTGTGTACCTATGCAACAATCTTGCATGTTCTTCACATGTACCCCTAAACATAAAATGCAATAAAAAAGAAGTGAGGACTAGGACCCAGAAAGGAGGCAGAAGTCAAAAGAAGTGAGAGAGGAGCTGAAAACTCACCATTTTCCATGAACCAAGAAAAAAGTAGAATCCAGGCTCTGAGCATTGCTACCATTCCCTGCCATGTCTGCTGGGTAAGCACCTTTCCCCACCAAGGACCAACTAAGGCATCACCTTCTGTGATGCTCTCCTCAACTCCCTTGCATAGACTGAATCCCTGACTTCCTTGGGCTCCTTTGACTCCTGTTACACATTGTACACACCTTCACTGTTGCACTTATAACATTATTATAATGTTTATGTTTATATTATAATGTAATGTGTATACATGTCTTTCCCCACTAGACTGTGAGTTCCCAGACTTGCCCAACACATAGGAGGATTCCAATAATATTTGTGGAATACATGCATACATTCCAGCTCTGTTGACTTACACACACTGGAGCCTTCTGGCCCCAGTGCAGTCTGACATTTTATGACCTATCCATCTAAGATCACTTATCTCTGCCAGTACACACCCTGTACTTGTTTATCTCATGTTGTCCCATCTGTCTAGAATGTCCTTCCCTTCATACATGCATTGAACAAGTATTTAGCATGTTATGTGCTAGACACTTTATGGATCCTAGGGATGCAATGGCGAAGAGGACAGACAAGGACACCACTCTTGCAAAGCTTATATTCTAGCATTGAGGATAGGGATAGGAAACAGATAAAAAGCAAACAAATTAGTGACAAAGAAAACTGTATTTTATTCTGTAATAAGTGCTATGAAGGAAAGAGCACTGGCTGGTGTTATGGAATGTGCTGCGATGGAAGCCAGGTGCAAATTTAGGTTGTGTGGTCAACAGAGGACTCACTGAGTAAGTGGTGTTTGAGCCAAGGCATGAATGAGAAGAAAGCAGCCTTGCAGAGTGCAGAATCAGCTGTCCTGGCAAAGAAACAGATAGTGTACATTTTTCTAAAGAGAAGATGCTCAAGAAACAGAAAGAAGGCCAGTGTGGCTGAAGCATATGGACAAGGGCACGTAAGAGGAAATGAAGTCAGGAAAGTGAGCAAGAGCCATATCATGGGATGCTGACATGATCTTGAAGGTAATAGTGAAGAAGGAGTTTAGATTTTTTCTCTTAAGTGCCTTGCAAACAATGAAATGAGCTAATTTTAATTTGTATTTTTTCAATGCCATATTGAATGCTATGTAGAGAACTTAAAGAATAGATGGATGGATGGATGGAGGATGGATGGATGAATGGATGGGATAAATGGATGGATAAATGGCATGGATGGATGGATGGATGGATGGATGGATGGATGGATGGAGGATGGGTGGGATGGATGAGTGGGATGAATGGATAGATGGGTGGGATGGATGGATGGATGGATGGATGGGATAAATGGATGGATAAATGGCATGGGTGGATGGATGGATGGATGGGTGGTGGGATGGATGAGTGGGATGAATGGATGGATGGGTGGAATGGATGGATGGATGGATGGATGGATGGATGAGTGGATGGATGGATGGATGGATGGGTGGATGGATGGATGGATGGTATGGATGGGTGGGATGAATGGATAAATGGGATGGGTGGATGGATGGATGAGATGGATGGAAGGGATGGATGGGTGAGAGGGATGGATGGATGGGATGGGATGGATGGGTGGGATTAATGGATGGATGGATGGATAAATGGGATAAATAGATGGATGAATGGGATGGGTGGATGGATGGATGGATGATGAATGAATGGACGGGATGGATGGATGGATGGATGGGATGGGTGGATAGGATGGATGGATGGATGGATGGAATGGATGGTTGGATGGATGAATGGATGGGATTAATGAATGGATGGATGGGATAAATGGATGGATGAATGGGATGGATGAATGGATGAATGGAATGGATGGATGGATATGATGGATGGATGGATTTTTGTGGAAATTTGAGGAGAAAGTATTATGTGGAAATAAAAGTTTTAAGAAGGGTCAGATAGAAGCCTGGTAACAGTTGAGGAGATGGAGTCTTTGAAGAGAAAAAGGTCAAAGTTAAAAGAAATTATAGCTAAAACCAAGTGACAGAGGGGACCACAGAAGTTGCAATGGAGAGAGGTTGTACTTAGAGAGACAGCAACGAGGAACTAGGAGAGGTGATGGAAACCTTCTCAGATGACCAGCATCTCTCTGAGCAGTGGTTGGGATAAAATGTCAGCACTGCTGCAGTGAGGAACACATTGATACCATAAAGCATAAATAACAATGGTTTGGGAAGCACAGAGGTTAGGATGCTCAGGCTGGGATGAGTTCAGTCATCACGGTTCTATGATATTTCTTCTTCCTGGAATTGTTCAGAAGCCTAAACACAAGAGCTGAGAGAAAAGAAGTTGGCCTCTGAGACTTACCAGGGGCCAGGACCGAAGACTAAGTGGTGGAGCTGAGAACATTTGTTTCAAAAGCATCAATTCAAAACATATCTACTGAGCATCTGTTGTGTGTCCTACGGTGTGTCAAGTACTGAGAATACAACACCAAGTAAAACATTTTCCTTGTCCTTGGAGAACACACAGACTGGGGAGAGGTGACAGAAGCAAGCATCCATCCAGTGACGCAGGATGCAATGAGGGTAATCAGGGGTTTCACAGTGCACATAGGAGGACCCCAGCCGAGCCTTGAGAGTTAGGAAACTTTCCCCAAAGAAGTGACCTCTAAACTAAGAGAACGAGCAAGACAATCAGCCAGTAAATTGGTTGAAGGCGTTGGGCGCATGGGGAACAGCTAGTGAGAGGCTGGGGAGAAGAGGCCAGAGAGGTGAATAGGGCCCTCTACAAAAACCTCTTGCCATGCATCAAGTTGGACTCGATGGAAGATGGTCAAGCAGAGTCAGACTTGTGCATAGAGACATCCCTCTGGCTACAGAGTGGACTGTAGAGGAGGAAACGCAGGAGGCAAGTCAGAGAAGTTGGTAAAAAAATTCCTAACTCCACTGAGTTATATCCTTAAGTTCAAAACAATGTCCCCCTTCCCCCACTGGGTCAATATTAGAATGTTAAAGATAAAGAAGGTAATAAAGATAAGACGGGGTGTGAACCTGAACGCAGGCCTCAGAGTCCAGACAGGTGTGCAAATCACAAGAACCCTTATCCAAGACACTGGCTTAACCCACTTGCCTTGAACACCCTCTTATAAACCAGTAGCATCGATTTCTTCCTTGTTTTTTTTTTTTTTAATTTATCATTTACAGGGACAATTGAGTGTATTTTGATCTATGAAATCAATTTACAGAACACTCTATAGTCTTGATGCTGAGGGCAATGGATGTGACCTTGGATATATTACACTCCCTGAGTCCCATATAAGCATCGCCTGGCTTTTTATGAAAACACTTCATAAGCCCTGCCCAGGAGTCAGAATCTATGAGTGTGGGGTCCAGATATCAGCATTTTAAACAACCTTTTTCTAGTCATTTCCCAGGGCTGCTGTAATAGTCACTACTAGCTGAGTGACTTAACATGACAGAAATTTTTTGTCTCTCAGTACTAGAGCCCAAAAGTCTGAAATCAAGGTGTCAACAGGACCGCGCACCTCTGCAGGCTCTAGGGGAGGCACCTTCTTGCCTCTCTCCTGCCTTCTGATGGTGCCACAGATCCTTGACATGGCCTGGCTCGTAGACAGCTCGCATCAGTCTCTGCCTCCGCCCTCACGTGGTGCTCCCCTGAAAGTCTCCATGTCCAGCTCCTCTTCTTGTAAGGACATCCGGCATTGGATTAGGTCCTGCTTTAATCCACTTTGACCTCGTCTTGGTTACATCTGCAAAGTCCTTATCTCCAAATAAGGTCACATTCATAGCTCATGGGGTTAGAAATTCAACATGTCTTCAAGAAGACACAATTGAACCCACAGCAATTCCCAAGTGAGTTTCATGGCAAGCGAAGTTTGCAATTGTCGCTGCTCTGGGAACTTGGATGAGATCCCATCTACGGCCCACAAAGGCACGAGTTCACAGTCACATCGCATCCCAGTAGGCTGGGGGTTCCGCCACCCGGTCTAATCTAGGAGAGAACAGGCCAAGAGAAACACTCTGGAACACACTCTGTGGGACACATGCAAGGGCCCTGGACCCCACATCTCAGCTCAAGCCACCCAGCTTTCCATTGGCATGCGCAGCTCACTTTTCTGGAGGCAGCCTCACAAGGAACCCACATAACAAACAATGACATGGAATTTTTACCTGAAGATTGAAACCAGAGGTGGAGGTCTTTTTCATCATGATGTGGGCTGCCTGTCCCAACAGCCTTCTTCCACAGCTCTGCCTGATTAAAGTGGACTCCAGCCATATACGGGCATGATGACATTTTCAGGGAGTAGCTGTTCTTGCAGGTTCTGGGGCCAGGCAACCTAATTCAGATCCTTGCTCTGCCAGGTACTGAGCAATCTTAGACAATGTACGTGAGCCTCAGTATCTTCATTTCTAAATTGGGCCTAATAATTGCAACTACCTGGGAGAGCTAAATGAGATGACACAAGGAGGGTTCTTGTTGCATAATCAGCGTTTAATTCACGTGAGCCATTCTGTCTACAGCCCTCCCCACCATCATTGTTCCTAACACACTTAAGCTGATGGAGCTAGACTTTTGGGGCTCCAGCATGATGCCTCATTCCCCCATAGGACTATGTAACTTACAATCTGATGCACGGATAAACCAAAACTTTCCTCTGATATTGATGAATCAAGTAAAAACAATCTTGAGGTAGTGCCGTGTGTTTTTTAGAGAAGACTTCTTCCTAAACCAAAGCACCAGATGTTCCCTTGGGGACTCCAGAGAGATGGCCCAGCCTTGGCAGAAATGTCCGTTTTATTCTCAGTAGCCTACTTAACATTGTTATTTATTGAGGAGTTCTATTAAATGCCCATGAAATGTAATAAGTAATATGATTTACTCACATATTTTTTTAAATAACTGTGCTGCCTTTTAAAAAGAGATGACTCCTAGGGGATTCTGTCTTCTCCCCAAACCCAAAAGAATCCGATCAGCACAATCTCAGGTCAAAAAAATAGAAGCCAGTTTGAAAGAGAAAAATTGCCGTTATGATCCGGAAACATCAGGTTGCAAAAGCGTGGGGTTTGTTTGCTCGCTTGTTTAAAATCACTGAAATTTATATAGAATGAAGGCAGAAGGGCCCCTCAGCACCATTTCCACATGGGCTGCTGTGGGTGTTATTATTCTGTTGACTCACTGCATCATCAATCATAAAAATCAAAACTGACACATCAGACAAAGGGCCAAGGTCTCCCAGAAGGCCTGCATCTCGGTCCTTTTAACATTGCCGTCCACGTCACAGTAACATGGCCTCTGCTATCAGAACAACACGAGAGGACCTAAATTATCTTTTTGCAGAGGAATCACCTACTCTGTTTTCTACCCACATTTCAATGACCCACTTTCTGGTGGGGGCAAGATGAAAGTCGGGTTACACAATACTGCAGATGTTTATTTCCCTTGTTTATTTCCCAAGATAGCGCACCTTTATGGAAACAAGGCTGCCTAGAGATGCCAGCGCTCCGCAACCAGAGATCTGAACTCCATGCCAGGGTACCACCAGCACACACATGAGTCCCTGGAATTGTCAGTGTCTTTGTGAAGTTCTTCTCGTCCATGGCACTGTGCCGGGCACCAGGCAGTGCAAACAGGTCTATGTGTCCTCTGCGCTTTAGGGGCTTAAAATAGAATGCTGCATACACTCATGTACACAGTCAGCTGCCAGGCTATGGTGTGGTCCTAGGGATAAAATGGGAATATGGGTGTTGTGTGTATATTCTTTGTCATTTCATTCTACTATCGCCATGTGTATGCACCCACAGTTCCTTGTACATGCCCCTGCCCCCTACCCTTGCTTCAATTCAATGAGCCCTAAGGAGAGCTGTTGAGGCCAGATAGCAATTTGCCATGATTCACGCAAACATGATGATTCGTTAGCGTAAAACCACTGGAAAGCATGTGTTTTTGTGCCTACTCCATACTGGGCCTTTTGTGAAGTCATTGGTATACAGAGTGCACAAAATGCATGAGTGGAGAGCAGTCGTGCTGCCTCAGACTTTATGGTGCCATGGTGCCAAGGTGGGTGATCCAGGCCTTCAGGGCACCAAGCAGGAATGCAGAAAAGGGTGAGTGATCCAGTGGAGAGGGCGAAGGAGGTAAAGCAGCAACAGACACTAAAGTGCAAGCAGTAGCTAACCCAGGGGATGAGCCAGGCCAAGGCTGTTCCTGGAGAGGGTAGCAGGAGCCCTGGGTGGCTGGCAGAGCGGGAGTCAGGGAGAAAGGGAGCCTGGGGCTGGAGACAGACCGGAAAGGCACTCGGGACTAGATAACATGGGACCAGGAGCCTTGCCTAGGAGTGTGGATTCTACTCTGAAAATGGGAGGTTTTACTCAAGGCAGCAGTCAGATTTTCATTCAAGAAAATTCCCTGGAGGATGAAAGGCAAACCAGAGGAAAGCAAGAACAGAAGTAAAAAGACCCCAGGATGAGCTGTCGGCCTGATCCCAAGGAGACATCTCAAAGCCCTGGACTGAGGGGTGGCGAGGGTGGAGAGGCGGGCTGAATCCTGGAGGCACGCAGATGGGCTCGTGGGGATTGTTTGGATGTGGAGTGAGCATTTTGTTGGTTGAAGGATTACTAGGCAGTATGTAAGCAAGAGATGACCGCATCGACATCACTGCCTGTTCTAAGAAGCTCCTGGGCATGGTGTGTGAGAGGGAGGGGGAAGCAGCTTAAAAATGTGAGTGTATGACATGCAGCACTTCCCACATGGTGCACATATAAATACTGTTCTCTGATATACAGCTGCAGCTGCTCCTTCCAGCACCTGGCTCTGTTTGTCACCATGCCCCAAACTCACTCTTGTAGGCTGGCCCGGGGGCCAGCCTCCATCTCTTGCTTCAGGCCTCTCTAGGGCCATGTCACCAACTGGGCTTCAGGTGGTCTGAGGGCTTGTCCTCTCCCTGCCTGGGCTTTCATCCCTGGTTCCAGTCCCAGCCCTGCCCTGCCCTGCATGGAAGGAGTTGTGCCCCCAGTCCATAGGATTTCAGATGATGGTTTCCCCATGCAGACAGGCTCCATGAGGTCCCTGTGCTTTGCTGCAGGGCAGAGCCCCAACCAGCAGGGCAGTGGGAATGAGTCCTGACAGTTGGCTCCATTCTTTGGCCACCATTTACTGAATGCCTGCTGTATGCAAGTCCTCATGCTGGCACATACATACAGGACACACTGAGGCACCAGCTCACAAAACAAGGCAGGAGAGAGGCACCGACCAGACAGGGGTGAGAAATGGGAGGCCAGCTGTGCATAGACATTGGCTCATAACATGAAGCACACTTCTGACTGCTCACATGCAATTTTCAGTGTTCAGATTTTCAGGAACTTTGGAAGCCCATTGTTAAGCCAGGGGTAGTTTGACATCAGTCACAATGACAATGTTTACACTAAGGAAATGAGCAAGTCCTATACCCTGGGCCTCTCCCATCCCATCATTTCCACCTCCTGGACAGGTAGGGTTGAGGCTTAGCAGTCCTCACCTCTTCTCCTCCTATTTCTGGGACCCCTCCCCAGTGGAGACTATAGGACACCAGCCCATATTATCATGGAGTTGGGTAAATGCTGTGCTAAATCTTGGGTTAGATTTGGAGCTTGACACTGTGAACAGCAAAGGCATTGGAATATGGGGGGTCCTAGCTTCCTGCTCACCTATTCTCAGTCGTATAGGTACAGGGGAAGGTCAACTCAGTAGCTGCAGATGGTGAATAAGACATGGTTGGGGCCAGGCACAGTGGCTCATGCCTGTAATCCCAGCACTTTGGGAGGCCGAAGCGGGTGAATCACCTGAGGTCAGGAGTTCAAGACCAGGCTGGCCAACATGGCAAAATCCTGTCTCTACTAAAAATACAAAAATTAGCTGGGCATGGTGGCTCATGCCTGTAATCCCAGCTACTCAGGAGGCTGAGACAGGAGAATCGCTTGAAACCAGGAGTCAGAGGTTGCAGTGAGCCAAGATCGCACCACCACACTCCAGCCTGGGAGACAAGAGCAAAACTCTGTCTCAAAGAAAAAAAAAAAAAGACATGGCCAGGACGTCACAACCCAAGCAGATACTGAGGCAAGGCAGGAAAGAGTGGCTGGAGCCAGGGTGTCCACTGGCTTCCAGCACACAACTGCACACCTCTGGCCCTGAATGGGATAACTCCACTCCTTGGTTTCCTAATTTATAAAAATATAAAAACTCCACTCCTTGGTTCCCTAATGTTCCCTCACAGACTGTCAGAACCAAGACGGTAGTGTGAGGAACAGTATGACAGAGCCAGTTCCTGCCACAGTCACTGCCCGTCCATCTTGCCACTTGACGTTCTCAACATCCTTACAAAAGAAGCAGGAGAGAAGAGCAGGGGTTCACCTGGGTCGTCTCCTTCTTTTCCTCTTCTCTGAAAATTCCAGTCTTTTTTATCCCATGACTAGATTGGGCTTCCAAAACTCTCAGCCAGGAGTTCTCAAACCTGATTGGTCATTGGAATCCTCTGGAAACTCCTCAGAACACAGATTCAGGCTCACCAGATAAGAATACCTGGGCAGGGCCCAGGAATGTGCATTTTTACAGCTCCCTAGGGAAACTGCTGCTGACCTGGACTGGGGAGACCCTCTCTCCACAGTGTGCAGGCTCCAGGTGCAAATCACACTCAAGGTGGTTGGTGTCTGGAGAATTCAGATAGGGATAATCCCTTTATTTGGAGGGGGTTTTTAAAATCTTGAAATCCAGAGATCTTTGCAATAAACAATGTGCGTGCCTCCTTGCAAAGTAATGTAAACCAATAACAGTCTCCAATAATGCTATTTTTAAAAGGCTTTAAATAACTTTTTCAATGCAAAACAACCCACTTCAGTGGACTTAATTCATTTTACAGCCAGTTCTAAAGCTGACCCACTAGCGTCCTGAGATCGTCACTGTACCACCTGGGGCCATTTTATGCCACTACCACACAGGCAACTTGCTCTATGACATAAAACCAATAGATTCCACATGGTGCCGGCCAGAAAGAGTAGTATTTGTGTGGCTCCCCTCACTGCCTCAGCGGCCAGCACTGCCCTAATAGAATTCCCAGTGTTCTTGACCATGCCTCTTTCATGTACCCAAAAAAAAAAAAAATTCTTCATCTGAGCCTCTGGCTCCTGGTGAACCTGGAGCTAAGTTCAGCTGATGTGTTTTTCCTGATAAGTTAGTGTTACAGGCTTCACAATGATGACCTCAAATCCACATTGCGATGGACAGCAGTTCAGCCAATGCACCGAGCTTGATAGCCCACTGCCTGCCTTTTAATTAAAATTCCAAGTTGGTGTTTTTGTTTTCAAAGGAAGGATGGAGCCCATCAAGGTCACTCAGTGCAGCCAGGCGCTGCTGGGAAGAATGCCTCGCTGCATATTTACACTTCAGCGGCTCCTGGGAGGGCAGCACGCTGCCGCAGGAAGGATTTCTAACAACTTTCAGAATGGTTTCCAGATATAAATAGCCGCTATGGCATGATATATTCTAGCAAGAAAGACTGGAACAAAAGTAGGTTATTGACTGGCAGAAGCTTGCCTGCCAGTGGGCACTGGAGCCTCCGGGACTGGGCCGTTTCCAGCTATAATTAGCATCCACATTAATGTACTGCCTGCCGAACAATGCCCTCTAGAAGAGCCACATAAATCAGAGGAGGAAAGATTACTCAGATTTATGAAGCAATCACGGGGAGAAACCCCTGGGCACAATCACTGTGATAAATACCTTGTTAAGCCCCCTGCCCATCCCCACCTTATGCTTCCTGTTAACACGAGGGGTCCATTACTGAGCGCTGCTACTTCCCAAAGGAGAAGCCATCTGCATTGAGGAGCTGTGCGGCAATCTGGGCCCAATCCAACCTGGCAAAGCCATTCTTAGAATTAAAGAGATGGAAGAGCCCGCTGAACAAGCACGCTCCCTCCCTGGATTTTTCAGGGTGATCATTTTGTTCTTTTCAATCACAAAATCTTTTTTTTTTTTAGTCATTTTGTTCTTTTCAATCGCAAAATTATTAAATACAGAATCAAAGAGGGTTTCATGTTTTCTCCTTGACACAATTTTTTTATGTAAAGAATTGTCAGGGAGCAATCCTGACCGAGAGAGGTGACTCAGGCCTGTAATCCCAGCATTTTGGGAGACCAGGGTGGGTGGATCACCTGAGGTCAGGAGTTCAAGACCAGCCTGACCAACATGGCAAAACCCTGTCTTTATTAAAAATACAAAAATCAGCTGGGTGTGTGGTGTGCGCCTGTAGTTCCAGCTACTCAAGAAGCGGAGACAGGAGAATCGCTTGAACCCAGGAAGCAGAGGTTGCAGTAAGCCGAGATCATGCCACTCAACTCCAGTCTGGGTGATAGATCGAGACCCTATTTCAAAAAAAAGAGAATTGTCAGGAAGCAATCCTTTGTTGAACTGTGTGCCCTGGTTCTGGGGTCAAAGATGAGGAGCCCTCATGTGCTTTGAACTCCCCATTTTGAAAGTGAAATTGAAAGGACCTCCCCCACAGAAGAGCAAGCAGGGCCACATGGGAGGCAGTGTTGGGTCTTACATCAAGAGATGGCACCAAGGGCCGGAGACGGGATCATTACACTCATTGATTCTGGCTCCTGGTGAAGCAGCTGATTTCATCGTGGGCACGAAGTGCCATGGCTAAGAGTAAATTTAATATCAGCTCCATCACTTACAGATGCATGATCTTCAGCAAAACCCTCCAGCTCTCCCAGCCTCTGCTTCCTCATCTGCAAAATAGGGATAGAAGAGACCCCACCAGGAGGAGCTGCTGCAAAAACAAAATGAGAAAATGTGAGTTGTAAAGCACTCATTGTGGTACCTGGCACATGGTGAGTGTTCAAGGAAGATTAGCCATTATTTTGACAGGTGTTGATGATTCCCCAAACTCTGCCTGCATTTTCCCCAAGCCGGAAAGGATATAGGATAGACAGGTGAGGTCAGGGCTGTCCTGCCAGTTTGCCATTGGGAGTGCCATTCACTCATTCAAATATGCACTGAGTCCCTACTGTGCAGTGAGTATTCTGTGACTGAGCGTCATGTCTGTGCCTTTGTCTTCCCTTGTACAAAGTAGAATTAAGTATTCTGACTATATTCAAAGATTCTAATTACATAAATCCAATCCACTAATTGGCTGATTACATTCGCACAGATCATTTTCCTTTTTCATGGTGATAATGTGAATATCATTCATGGCACACGATTTTCAGAAATAAACTGAGCCTGAGAAACATTAATGTCATTGGAAAAAGCAAAGACTTTCCATGTATTAAGTAATACAGACAGACTGAAAATAAGCTATTTATTTCTGCCTTAAAACTCTGGTGTCTTTTAACCACTTGGGGCAAGATGTCACTATTGAATGGAGAAATGCTAAAAAGTGGTGAGAGAGGGTCTTTTGCTGATGTAAGTATGACTGTAATCTAATGTGCTAAGGTCTAAATCACAGAGAACAAAGGGGTGCTCCCCACTCCACACTCCCCAAAGACAATGGAACTGGCTCCCAACTCTTCAGCTGCATCAGGGTGTGAATCACTCCCAAGAAATCATTTCACCTCTGCAGGCTTCAGTTTCTTCATCTGTAAAAATGCTAATAATGACAGCTAACTCCAAGGGTTTTGTGAAGCTTAACTGAGGGAACCTGGTGCTTAATGATATGGGACACAGAAGGAGAGACTCTCCTATCCCCGGGGACTACCCCTCACCCCATCCAGTCTCTACCTGGGGCTCTCGAAGTTTCCAGCAAGGCCAGTCACAGGTGGGCCCTGCCCTCCCCTGTACCCCAGTGTCTCTACATGGATGGGCTCAGATTACTAGGAGCATTGGCGAGGGTTTGAATTTGACTTCTGCCCTTGCCACTCCACTGAATCTCGGCAAGACCTTCTCATCTCTGAAACTAATGACCTTTGGCCGGGATGCCTTTTCCTTTCTCTTTCTGCAGCATTTAGCACTGGCTGATTTCTATCTTGCAATCCTTTTCTCTTTTGGTTTCTGTGATATGGCGCTGCTCGAAGTTTCCTCTTACCTCTCTGATGCTTTCCCTCCAAGTCCTCATTACAGGTCCCACTTGCCGCTCTGACCCACAAATATGCACAGCCCAACACCTTTAGACCTCTTCTCCTTCCAGGCTCTTCCCTTTTATCAGCTGTATTCATTTCCACGGCTTCAACTCTCTTCACATCTCTCTTTCTAAGACAAAATCTCTATCTGTGGTCCTGACATCTTTTCCTCATTCAACAACAGGTGATTGAGCACTCAAATGCCTACAGTGGCCAGGCAGGTGATACAGCGGCGTAATAACGAGAACAGCCTGGACCAGAGGATTACAGGGAACAGCGAGGGCTGCAGCAAGGTGGAGAGCATGTAATTCACTCACAGTCCCAGCCGTTGCAGCTTTGTGGGAATGCAGGCCCAGTGATCCCAAAGCTTAATATTTTTCAAGAAAAGTCATAAATGCAGCTACAACACACAACTAACTTCCAACTAATTTACTTTTTAGATGTACAGATCAACCCCATGCAGGGCAAAATGCCCCTAAAAGGCACATGTGGCCCACGAGCAACTAATTTACCTTATCTTTCTAGTCTCACAAGTTTAACTTCCCATTTTATGCCTTATTTTAAAGTCTTGCTGGAAATTCAAATTTCACATATTCAAACTCACCATAATCTTCCCTAGGCCAGTTCTCCTTACTCACGCCTATAATCCAAATGTTGCCAATCCCATTCACCCCAGCACACAGGTCTCAAATTCCCACATCATCTTTAATTTATTCACGTCTACTCTTCACTGACCCAGTCTGCTACATCAACTTTGCAATGAGTCTTGAGTCTAAAACCTCCATTATATGATCACTGGCACCATTCATTCTCCACTGCAGTGTTACAGTAGGCTTCCTGGTCTCCCCATTTTCTCTTTCTCCCCCTGTTAATCCGTCTATGTACTACTGAACACCTTCCTTTAATACACCCTTTCATGCAACTCCCCTGCTCAGGAGCTCCACAGCTTCCTATCAGCCCATCACCATGAAGTTTAGTACAGATCCTTCTCAACCTGGCATTCAAGATCCTCCAAACTCAGATATGACCAATTGTTCTTTAATGTACATTCTCTTCTTCTGTGACAATAGAATTCCCAGTGATTTGCTGGGAACATAGACACGGAAAACACAGAGTCTGTTTCCCAGCCTCTCTTTCAACTAGGCACACCTGTGTAACCACATTCTAGTCAATGGGATGGACATAAAATTTTATACGGCTGTTTCTGTAAACCTGCAATAGGTAAGATATATATGCCACTTTTTCCCCTTCTTCTTTGTCCCCTTCTCCATTCTGATGTCTAAAATATGATTATATTAGTCGGGGTTCTTCAGAGAAGCAGAACCAGTTAGATATAGATATACATAAAAGAAGGTTTATTATAGGAATTGACTCATGCCATTCTGCAGGCTGAAAAGTCCCAAAATCTGCCATCCGCAAGCTGTAGAGACCCAGGAAAACCAGTTGTGTAATTCAGCCCAAGTCCAAAGGCCTAAGAACCAGGGGAGCCAATGGTGTGAGTCCCACTCCAAGGCAGAGGGGCTGAGAAGGAGGGTATGAACCTTGATGGAAGTCTTAGGGTCCAATGGCGCAAGAACCAGGAGCTCCAATTACCAATGATGGGAGAAGAGAAATGTCTCAATTCCACCTTTCTGTTCTATATGGGTCTTAACAGAACAGACAATGCCCAATCACGTAGGTGAAGGCAGATTTTCTCTCTTCAGTCCGTGATTCAAATGCTAGTGTCTTCTAGACATGCATCTAGAGATGATGCTTTATCGGCTATCTGGGCATTCCACAGTCCAGTCAAGTTGATGCCTAAAATTAACCATCACAATCTTGGACCATCAACTAAAGGCCCACACTATAGAGCAACGAGGTAGAAGAAGCCTAGGTCCCTGACACAAGGAGCACCTTGCAGCCTGGTCCTGCTGACCTTCGCATATTTGTATCTCAAGTCATTGTTGCTTTTGGTTTTCTGCCACTCTTAGCCAAACTTTATTTTCACTAATACAGATTGCCCAACCTACTTCTTCCCACTTCCCTAACCATATCGTATCCATTATATCAAACTATTCCTCAATATGCACCTGCTCTTCTGCCTCTTTTTTTTTTTTTCTTTTTTTTTTTTTTTTGAGACAGAGCCTTGCTCTGTTGCCCTGCAGTGGCATAACCAAGGCTCATTGCAACCTCTGCCTCCCAGGTTCAAGCAATTCTCTGCTTCAGCCTCCCAAGTACCTGGGATTACAGGTACATGCCACCGTGCCTGGCTAATTTTTTGTATTTTTAGTAGAGACAGGATTTCACTAACTTGGCCAGCCTGGTCTTGAACTCCTGACCTCATGATCCACCTGCTTCAGCCTCACAAAGTACTGGGATTACAGGCATGAGCCACTGTGCCCAGCCTACCTTTCTCTTTCCTCATACTACATCTGGATTGCTTTTCTCTCATTGAAATTCTATCCCTCTCTCAATATCCATCTCAAATTTCATGTTTCACTTCAATGAAATCTTTTTTCTTCTCTCTCTCTCTCTCTCCCCCGCCTTTCCCCAAGAGGCATTTAGTCTGTTTCTCTTTCTTCCCCTTTCACATATGTATCCTAACACATGCTCATACACACACAGCCAGCCTGACACCTCAACACTGCTGGCCTGTTGAACAGAGTAGGTCTATGATAAAATTTGTAGAACTGAATAGAGAAAAGTCAGCCACAAGGGA
This sequence comes from Callithrix jacchus, assembly GCF_049354715.1. Classification (NCBI taxonomy): domain Eukaryota; kingdom Metazoa; phylum Chordata; class Mammalia; order Primates; family Cebidae; genus Callithrix; species Callithrix jacchus. The sequence goes on along the minus strand of NC_133506.1, from coordinate 141,254,017 downwards.
ACAGCAAGCAGCTGAAGAGTGGGTTCAGAGGAAACCCCTGCAGGTCTTAGAGTGTTTGGGGACCAGGGCATGTTGTGAGTAGGCTCTCTGTATGTCTATGAGCTGGGGCTGTTTGATGCACCCGCTGACAGAGCCATCTCTACATCCCTTCTCAGAGCAACGGCGTGGAATCCCGCCTCGCACAGCTCTCCCTCCGCCTTGCTCCTTCCCGGTAAACCCCGGGCAAGAATAGCCCTGGCATTAACTTCTTGATCAAAAGACCATTTTGATTTTATATTTGATCAGGCACGCGTTTTACAACTTTTCACTTGGGCAAATCTCCACTGCACCCTAAGATCCACACGCCCTTCCAGATTTGTCTTTTGGAAACGGCTCTGAATGACAATAAGAATAGCTTGGCTTGGCAGAGGGTCCAGGTTAGGATTACATGACATATGGCCCTGTTGGATGCAAGCCACACTTCTCAGATTATCCAGGGGGCTGGTGTCAGTACCCATGAGCTACCTACCTAAGAACCCCCTTTACCTGTTCTCACCAGAGAACTTTGATGAAAGATGACATTTGAATATAAATAGCAAAGAAAGGAGTGGGAAAGAAGACAGAAATATCCTCTCCAGGCTCCAGGTTACTCTGGGGCTGTGCCTGCCAGGCAGTCAGATGATCTCCCCAATGTCTCTCCCAAGTGACATATGTTCTCTCAGGAACTGCGGGCTCTTCATCAGGCTGGGCAGGAGGCTCGCACCATCTCTGCAAACAGAGCTGCTTGCTCCTGCCTCTGTCCTCCCAAGCACATGCCTTTAGATTCCTAAACCTGGGCTAGTGCTGAGGGTGACCACAGATGGGAAGAAAGGACAGCGCGTCTGTGTCACAGGCTGGGAGCACAGTGAGGACGAGTCAAACACGGCAGAAGAGGCAGGGGACGGGAAGGGGAGAATGGCAGGGAGCGTGGCCTGCCCAAAGCTGCTTCTCACTTCTTGAAGCCTCTGTTCCCAGCCACCGATCCCACCGTCATCACAGACTCAGAGAGCATTTATTCAGGCACATTCAAAGGGATTAACTTAGACAAAGACCTTGGGTTGGACCTTGAGTTTATTGTTTTTTGTACTTTGCTTTTACTATTTTTTCTATCCTTCTTTTCATGTGCTACTTTTAACTTAGTCTTTGTTTTTATTAACTTAGCTTCCTCATTTACCTACATATTTTTTTTTAAAGTATCCAGCACCGTAGGATGGTCCCTCTCAGATGTCTCAGATCTGAGGTCAGCAAACTTACACTTTTTCTGGAGAGGGCCACATAGTAGCTATGTTTAGGCTTCGCAGAGTCTGTGGTGTCTGTAGCAGTTACTCTGCTGTTACTGTGGGAAAACAGCCATAGACAAGACATAAACATGAGCGAGCGTGCCTGTGTTCCCATAAAACTTTATTTACAAAAACAGGCAGCAAGCAGATTTGCCCTGGGGGCTGTAACTCGTCAACTCCTACCTTAGATCCAGAACCCAAAGCAGATATCAAGAAGCCAAGAAGAACAGCTTCAGAAAGAGCCAAGTAAGAGAACAAATCTCATCGTCCTTTCAGCCAGGCACCCATTCCTGTTCCCAAGCTTCCAGTTCCTGGTACTAGGATCATGGAACCTCTTTGCTCATGTCCAAGTCGCTCAGTAACCGTATTTTTCAGTCTTCAGTAATCACCCAGAAACCCTGCTAGTGAGACCGTGAACTGAACCTTTCTCATTCTCACTCATTACTAGCACTGATCCTATACGTACCCAAGTTTTCATCTCTACCCAACATCAGATTATGAGGCTTCTTTCCAGACAAAATGCTAAAGAGAGCGTAAGGCATCAAAAATGTATCCATGAGTCAGCGGGGGCACTCATGCCTGTAGTGGTAGCACTTTGGGAGGATCACTTGAGACCTGGACTGCAAGATCAGCCTGGGTGATATAGCAAGGCCCCCATCTCTGCAAAAAGATTAAAAATTAGCCAGGCATGTTGGTACACACCTATAGTCCCAGCTACTTGGGAGGCTTAGGCAGGAGGATTCCTTGAGCACAGGAGTTTGAGGTTATAGTGAACTAATTGTACCACTGCACTCCAGCCTGAGTGACAGCAAGAGACTGCAAAGAGAGGTAAACAAATATATCTACGTTCTCATGAAAGGCACCACAGAGGAAGTAGCATATGAGCTGAGCCTTGGCCAGGCAGAGAAGAAGAAAAACGTACATTTCAGGTAGAGGAGAAAAAAATGACTAAACAGAAAACAAACATGATCAGATTTTAATTTTAGGAAACTAAATGGCTTCAGTATGCAAGGGAAGAGTTGGGCAGGACCAGAGGCAAGAAGACGAAACAGTAGGTTGTTACAAGAGCCCAGGCAAGGGAGTGGTAACAGAGTTGCGATGTCATCTCACACATGAACAGTTTCTGCTATGCTACTGAGAGAATTGAGTGATCAGCTGAATACGAGCAGTGGGAGAGAAGAGCGTGGGGTTAGGTAGCATTCAAGTTAGGATTAGAGAAGGGTTTGGGACAGAATTAAGGCTATCACTGGTTTATTCCCCATTTGAAAACATGATTCAAAAGATTCTCATAACCCATCGTAATTCACCCCTTCTAAAACACATTATTTTTCCCATTTTAATATCTTTAATTATAAGAGGTGTCTTTGAATATTCTTTGTGTCTTAGTTTAATTGGCAGTATATTTTATCTCCTAGTGATAACAGCACAATTAGCCACTGTGGATCTTCAAATCGATGGCAGCTTGGATTTTATGAAATGTAGTGAATGTGTTCAAAACACAATCGAAAATCAAATGATTCACATTAGATCAGAGGGAGCAGAACCTTCACTGGTGTGTATTGTTTGCTAATCAAACTCACTTATGGGTTCAGAGTACCACGTTTTCTGGAAGGACTGTAGAGAGTCAGGTAGTCAGTTACCTTGGCGGTATTCAGGAAGCGATATGTAAGAACACACAAAAATTAATGAAAACTGAGGTGGATTCTCAAAAATAAAACTAAAAATGGAGTTCTTTTTTTTTTTTGAGACGGAGTTTTGCTCTTGTTACCCAGGCTGGAGTGCAATGGTGCAATCTCAGCTCACCGCAACCTCCGCCTCCTGGGTTCAGGCAATTCTCCTGTCTCAGCCTCCTGAGTAGCTGGGACTACAGGCATGCACCACCATGCCCAGCTAATTTTTGTATATTTAGTAGAGACGGGGTTTCACCATGTTGACCAGGATGGTTTTGATCTCTTGACCTCGTGATCCACCCACCTCGGCCTCCGAAAGTGCTGGGATTACAGGCGTGAGCCACCGTGCCCAGCCAAAAAAATGGAGTTTTTAAAAAGAGAAGGTAAGAAATGCAAAAGAATACATAAGAGTAAAACTATGATATTCAGAGTTATTGTGCGAGTTCAGTTCAGGAATCTATCAATCAAGTGAATTTGGTCAACAAAACAGCTATTTTTAAAATCACTTGTGACTCATTACCAACCTAATGTATGATTCAAGTTCATTCAAACAGGTTTTTTGTTGTTCAAACTGGACCGCCTGAGTATCTAATAAACAAAGTGTCATGTGAACCTGTTCACTGCCTAAATCCAGAATACGGCTAGAAATCCTAAAAGGTGTCTAAGAAAAGAAACTAAAGTCTCCCTAAATAAGAATTCCGTTTTCTGTTACCCATCTGACAAAGGGCTGATATCCAGAATTTACAAAGAACTCAAACAGATTTACAGGAAAAAAACAAACAAGCCCATTCAAAATTGGGCAAAGGATATGAACAGACACTTTACGAAAGAAGACATATATGAGGCCAACAATCATATGAAAAAATGCTCATCGTCACTGGTCATTAGAGAGATGCAAATCAAAACCACATTGAGGTACCACCTCACGCCAGTTAGAATGGTGATAATTAAAAAATCTGGAGACAACAGATGCTGGAGAGGATGTGGAGAAAAAGGAACACTTTTACACTGTTGGTGGGAGTGTAAATTAGTTCAACCATTGTGGAAGACAGTGTGGCGATTCCTCAAGGCCTTAGAAATAGAAATTCCATTTGACCCAGCAATCCCATTACTGGGTATATATCCAAAGGACTATAAATCATTCTACTATAAGGACACATGTACACGAATGTTCATTGCAGCACTGTTTACAATAGCAAAGACCTGGAATCAACCCAAATGCCCATGATGATAGACTGGATTGGGAAAATGTGGCACATATACACCATGGAATATTATGCAGCAATCAGAAATGATGAGTTTGTGTCGTTTGTAGGGACATGGATGAATCTGGAGAACATCATCCTCAGCAAACTGACACAAGAACAGAAAATGAAACACCGCATATTCTCACTCATAGGCGGGTGATGAAAAATGAGAACACATGGACACAGGGAGGGGAGTACTAAACACTGGGGTCTATTGGGGGGGAAAAGGGAGGGCTAGTGGGAGGGGGAGGTGGGGAGGGATAGCCTGGGGAGAAATGCCAAATGTGGGTGAAGGGGAGAAAGGAAGCAAAACACACTGCCATGTGTGTACCTATGCAACTGTCTTGCATGTTCTGCACATGTACCCCAAAACCCAAAATGCAATAAAAAATTTTAAAAAAGGGCCGGGCGCGGTGGCTCAAGCCTGTAATCCCAGCACTTTGGGAGGCCGAGGCGGGTGGATCACGAGGTCAACAGATCGAGACCATCTTGGTCAACATGGTGAAACCCCGTCTCTACTAAAATTACAAAAAATTAGCTGGGCACGGTGGTGCGTGCCTGTAATCCCAGCTGCTCGGGAGGCTGAGGCAGGAGAATTGCCTGAACCCAGGAGGCGGAGATTGCGGTGAGCCGAGATCGCGCCATTGCACTCCAGCCTGGGTAACAAGAGCGAAACTCCATCTCAAAAAAAAAAAAAAAAAAAAATTTAAAAAAAAAAAAAGAATTCCGTTTTCCTGCTTCCTGGCCGCACATCTAGATGAACAGAACTGCCTCCTGTCTGGAATCCCTGACTCTGGTCTTACCTGATCCAACCTATGCCTCATGCCTCTCTCTCCCTGATTCTTCTTAAATACCATTTCACGTCGCCATTGTACTCCAAAACCCTTACCAGCCTCCTAGTACTTCACAATTATTGTCTAACCATTTCTGCTGGACTTGTAAGACCCCTGAGCTGGTCCACGTAGCTGAACCAAATTGCCACCCTTTCCCTCCTTGTGGCCTCCATTACCAATAGCTAATCTCAGTCCATCATCTGTACCTTTTCTAAGTTGTTTTCTCCCAAACTGATATCGCCCCTTTAAAACTCCTGCCTATCAAGGTTCATTCCTGCAGGATCTTCCCCTGACACAGTCAAAAGGTCAGTAAAGACACTCGCAGTACCCAGAGTTCCCCATGACACAAACTTTTAGGAACCCAGCCCTAAAAGCAGTCCCAAGGGGCTCCTTCTGCATAGGTGATCATGCGCCATATGACCAAGATACTTTGGCCAGAGCTGATTGGATAAGGGTAGGCTCCTAACCTAGGCCGACAGTCAACAGGCTGGTCAAGGTCCCGTGAGCTTGCCAGATGCAAAAGTTCTGCTTAAAAAAGACAATGAAGTGTGCCCAGACTGATGGGATCCCCTCTCTTGGAAACCTCTGCAGAAGACACAGAGAGTAGGAGTCCTTCCAGGAGCAGGAGTGGAAACACCAGCTAGCAGTCAGGTTACCCTCGCAGTGGGGCCTGAGAGGGAGTCAGGACCCTGCTGCACCAGGCCACAAGACCTACCTGTTACTAAAGTGCTTTTGCATCTGGTGCAGCCTCCCAAGTCTAGTTGCCATGGGGCCAGGTATAACATTGTTTTCGTTTTCCCAAAGAACCCTGTCTGTAGGACCTTTTCTGGGATCTTGTGAAGTCTGATAACTGAGGTTCCTGATTCCCGTACATAACCATACAATACCTGAGGGAACCTGAATAAGTATAAATTCCATAAAACAAACCTGATGCACACACTGATCCTCACTGGTCCCTGTTCTCTGAATGTCTACAGAATTTCCCGTCTGAGCCCACACAACCTGGCACTTGTCTGGAACATCTTCTAAAAGTCTCTGATGTTGCCTTGCATTAATTTTGTTTCCCAAGAAATTATATACTACCTTAGGGCAGGGTTCATAGGTCATGTTTCTTTTTCATTTCTCATCGCTTAATGACCTTAAATAAGGTATTTAATTTCTCTAAGCATCAGTTTTCTCGGCTTTCTCATTTTCAAAATTGGAATAACAATAGTACTTACTTAACAGGCTAATCATGAATAATAAATGAGAACACATCTATAAAGCAATTGACGTAGTGCTTGACATACAATAGATGCTCAATAAGTGCTGCTGGTGGTGATAGTAATGGTGATGGTAGTGGTGATGGTGGTAGTGATGGTGGTGGTGGTGGACATAGTAGTGGTGGTGGTGGTAATAGTGATGTTGGCACTGGTAGTGGTGGTGACAGTGGTGGTGCTGGTAGTGGTAGTGGTGATGGTAGTGGTGGTGGTAATAGTGATGTTGACACTGGTGGTGGTGATGGTGGTGGTCTTGGTGGTGTCATGATGGTGGTGGTGCTGGTAGTGGTAGTGGTGATGGTGGTGGTGGTGGTAATAGTGATGTTGGCACTGGTGGTGGTGATGGTGGTGGTGGTCTTGGTGGTGATGGTGATGGTGGTGGTGATGGTGGAGAAAAACTTTATAGTTTTTCTCTGATGGGGCCATATTTATGCATACTAACTATATCATTTGGTGGTCGTGGTGCTGGTGGTGGTGGTGGTGGTGGTGGTGGTGGTAGTGGTGATGTGTTGGTGATGGTTCTGGTGGTGATGGTGGTGGTGGTAGTGGTGGCGGTGGTGGTAGTGGTGGTGGTGATGGTGGTAATGGTGATGGTAATGGTGGTGGTGGTGATGGTAGAGGTAGTAGTGGTGACGGTGTTGATTATGGTGGTGGTGGTGATGGTGATTATGGTGATGGTGGCAGTAATGGTGGTGATGGTGGTGGTGATGGTCATGGTGGTGATGGTGATGATGGTGGCAGTGATGGTGGTGATGGTCATTGTGGCGATGGTGGTGGTGGTGATGGTCATGGTGGTGATGGTGGTGGTGATGGTGATAATGGTGGCAGTGGTGGTGGTGGTGGTGGTGATGGTGATGGTGGTAGTGATGGTGATGGTGGTGATGGCAGTGGTGATGGTGGTGATGGTGATGGTTGGTGGTAGCAGTGGTGATGGTGGTGATGGTGATGGTGATGGTGGTGATGGTGATGGTGATGGTTGGTGGTGTTGGTGGTGGTGATGGTGATGGTGGTGATGGTGGTGGTGATGAAAGTGGTGGTGGTGGTGATGGTGGTAGTGGCAATGGTGGTTGGTGATGGTAGTGGTGGTGGTCTTGGTGATGGTGATGGTGATGTTGTTACTATATGCATCATCTACTTCTGAATACATAGTAGATAATTTAGGAATATTTATTGATATGTGAGTTGTCTGGCACACTATACACTACATGAGTTATAAAGGGGATAAAAGGTAGAGATAACTAGAAATGAAAACCAAATTTTGAACCAACTCCTTGAATATGAAGCTCTGTGCAGGATACATTATCTCATCTACACCTCACAAAAACTGATTGGTAGAAATTCAGATTTAAAGATGAGAGAAGTTAAAATAAAATAAATCTAATGACTTGCCCAATTTTACAATATTAAGAAATAACAATGGCTGTGTTTGAGATCTGATGGCTCTGGTAACAGCACCTTTCCCACTGTCCCATGCTATTGCACAAAGAACCCTCTGGGTAATTAATTGCCAGAGAGAAGAGAAGCCCAGCAATATTTTTTCAAGACCATAATGGTTTTGGAGTCTATACCCTATGGTTTTTTTCTGAAGGGACCATCTTTATGCATACTAACTGTATCATTTGTATCCTAGTCTCCCCATCGAACTGCATTTTCCATCAACACCTGATCAAGGTTTACGTAAGTGTAAGTGGCAATAAAACTCAATTACTCAATTTCAGCTGTGATGTAAAAAGAAGAGGTAACACAACAGTGAGGTGTCAAGAAGCGGTGCTGTGGCTGGGAGCTGGGAAGCCACCATTAGGACGAACTTTGAGTGAAGCTTCATTGAGAAACATCCTCAGATATATGATCAGTGAATTCTCTTCCTCAGAATTAAAATGATGGAAAAATCTGCTCTGTTAGGGTGTGTCTTACTGAGCTTTGCATTCTGATTCTAATCTGGGTGACTCCTGAAGCTACTTACCAGGCCATCGGCGTCTAGGAAAGCGAGAGAGTGCTAACATTTACTGAGCATCTACACCCAGGAAAAACTCGATTATTTCAGGAGCTCCATGGTACTCTGAGGATCTGTGTTTTCTCAGGATGAAGGAATGAGGCCCAGACAGTGCTTGCTGGGGTTCCTCCGTGAGCAAACGCTGAAGCCAAACCTCACTGCCGCATCTGTCATTTCTACCTACCTCCCACTTCCCCTCTGGAGAAGAGCAGAGGATTTGGAGCCAAGCTAGCTCGGATTCCAACCCAGCTGAGCCACCTTCAGCTGAGTGACATCTGGACACCTACCTAAATGTCTCTGAGCCTCAGTTTCCTCAGTCTGCTAGATAGAATTCTTAGGAGCATTAAATAGGAGAATCCATAAGCCTCAGCACATAGCCTAGCATAGTTGGCCCTGGACACAAGTGGCAAGTGTTACTGTCAATAATCATACAGCTAGGTCTGCTCCCTGGGTCTCCATTCTCAATTTTCTCCTTCTCAGATTCTTGTTGCAGAGGCCTAACAGCTAAAAGCTAGCAAAACCATTGTAGAAACACCAAAGTCAGCACTACGCATCAAGCAGCCGCTCTGGCTGTGTGGAAGAGCTGCCAGGGTGATGGAGAAAAGAAAATGAGATATGAGTTAGTCAGGCCGATACAGCAGCAGAAGGGCTAATGCAGGTTTGGGCTTTGTTCCCAACGGTTTCATCAGCGGCGAACAGAGGTGAGAGGCCTTTCTAATAGCCTTTCTCCAACCCCACCTGGAAAAATTACATTAAATTCCAGGCACTTCAATACCATAAAGATGTAGAAAAGCTGAAGGGAGTTCAGAGAAGAGTAATAAAAATGATGGGGAGGTTGGGAGACTTGATTTACTAGGAAAGATTAAAATAACTAACTATGTACAGCACGTCTGGGTGGTGATGCTTGGGAGGAGCGGGGGAAAGCTCGCAGCCTATAAATAATGGGGCCATGTAAACACCCGGGCAGAGCTATCTACACGGTGCAAGGAGGCACAGCCCCCGGGGAGGAGAAGATGGGAAAGGACAATGTATGAAGAATGCTGGAAAAATTGTGTCGCTGCGTTTGGGGTTTTGATGTTTTAGATTTTTTGTTGTTGTTGTTTTTAAGACAGTAAGAAAGGCAAGAAATTAAAGATACCTAGAAATAATGTTTCAATTCAGCAGAAGAAAATCCTATTTTTCTAAATCGTACGGGTTTCCGGCCTCTGCACAGCTACTACACCAACTTATATAACATTCCTTCCCAGTAGATTGTAAACCCAGCAGCAGGGCAAACGCATTGTTTTGAACACTGTTGACTCCATAGCCCCTGATGCAGTACTCAGCTCACAGCCATTATTCTATAAACCATGGCTAACAGAAAAACTGAAAGAATGAACAGTCTTCAAAGAAATCGAATGAAATAATTGATTACCAAAAGTGATATGTAGTACTGGTCATTTGAAAGCACTAAAGACCTCGCAGTATCATTGCTATGGATTGTAAGATACAAAGTTTGGGAGTGAGAGGGGCCATTAAAAGTCATATTTCAATAATTCCCAACTTTTTCTCCCAAACCCAGTACATGACATACCTATATTAATGCACAGTTTTCAGGACATTAATACATTTCTCTTTCTTTCTTTCCACCTCTAGAAATGTGTATTGGTCAATGAACGGATAAAGAAAATGTGGTATATACATACCATGGCGTACTATTCAGCCTTTTAAAAAACAAAGGGAATCCTGTCCTTTGTGACAACATGGATGAAGCTGGACGTGATTCTAAGTGAAATAAGCCAGACACAGAAAGACAAACACCGCATGATCTCACTTATGTGTGGAATCTAAAATAGTCAAACTCATGGAAGCAGAGAGTAGAATCTGTAGTGGCCAGAGGTTGTGGGGAGAGGAAAATGGGGAGCTGCTGGTCAGAGGGTGCAAAGTTAGAGTTTGCGAGATGCCTCAGTTCTGCGGCTCTGCCATTGTATGGTGCCTATAGCTAACAACATTGGATTGTGTGCTTGAAATGTGCTGAGAGGGTAGATCTTAAGTGTTCTCACCACAAAAAAAGAAGAAAATGGTAACTATGTGAGGTGATGGACATGTTAATTACCTTGATTGGGGGATCATTTCACAGGGTATCATATATCCCAACAGCAAGTTGTAAACCTTAACTATATACAACTTTTATTTGTCAATGATAGCTCAATAAAGTTGTTAAAACAATTTTTCTACAATGTGAAAAAAAGGAAAATGAAAAAAAAAACCACTCATCAGAACACAGCCAAATGAGAGTGACATTATTACATAAATAACCTTGAAGCCACCCTTATCTGTTAAAAACAATTAAGTAAATAAGTCATGGGCTGTTTGTATTCCCCTCGCTGCCTGCCCTTGTGCATTGCTTACTTCAGTCTGTCTCCCGTCCTGGGCCGGACACGCCCTGCAGACACGGGCTACCTGGTTCTCTGCATGTACTCAGCCAGGATACAGGGCCCAGCACATTCCCAGCTGCCCGAGAACCTTTTTTTTGTTTTGTTTTGAGTTTTGAATAATAATTGTATTTGCTCCATTAGTTATGTGACTGTGACTTGTGTTTTGGGGTAAATAGAGGGCTGGAGACCACCATTCTAGCTCAACATCTTCCTTTTCAGATTAGGTGGTTCCCCCAATAACCCAATTCACAGCACAGCCAAAACTATAGTGATCCCTCAGATTGACTGAGCTTACCAGGCACTGTTCTTAGTATGCGGTTGTTATTTACAAATGAGGAGACTCAGGTTTAACAAGTGAAAGAGCTGCCTAGAGCTAAAGGTGAAGGCCAGCTTGAGCACTTACAAAGCCCCCTTGCCCAATGCCCTGCCTGCCCTGCTTCCTCACAGAGCCTCACCCACTCCCCAGATTCCTCTGCACCTGGGCATCAAACAAAAGCTACCAAGCACAGGATCATTGAGATTCCTGGTGAACAATTTCCTTTGTCAATCTATCCAATGCTTAGGACTTATAGTTATGAAATTCAGAGGCAAAGCTCAGGTAACCCTTGATACACACATTTGTTTCTGAAAAAGAAAACTTTAAAGCCTAAAGTCCATCTTCGGAATTCTAGCTCCCGCATTAACACCCACAGGAAAGAGGGAAATACATCCCAGAGAGAAAGCAAGGAGAGGGAGCCCTTTATTCAGCTTGCTCAGTACTGGGCCTAGTGGCCCTCCCGCTGTAGACCCTTTGAAAGCACTGGGAAAACAAAGGTAAAGGAGACTGAACCTTTCCCTCCACCAACCTACGGGACAAAAACAAACCACGGTGCACCAATGTGCTGCCAGGCTAGTGAGGGGAAAGGTGCGATCTTCCGGGAGCGCAGCAGGGGAACAGGGGAGCGGGGGAGGTCCTAGGGAAAGAGGCTGCATGAGCAAAGGTGAGCAAAAGCATAAAGAATTGGTGGGATGTGCTGGGGAGCTGCAAGCATTTCAGGGACACCGGGACAGAGAGAAGGAAGAACAAATGATGACCCCCTGCACCCATGGCGATCCATCAGACTGATGGGATGTTGACCCTGAAGAATCATTTCTAACACGCTGGGTGAAAAAAAATCAGACTTGATCTAAGCTCAGGACATAGGCAAAACCTGACCTGCCTTGGTCTGAAGCTATGTATAGCCTTTATCCACTTAATGTGGTCGATTTTTCCATGCAGAAATATTAATGTGTTGGAACATAAGGTGCTACTCAGACCCTACTAGGGTTACATAATATACGGTGTGCATTCTACACCACCTTTCTGAAACCTGGACTGTTCCAAAACCCCGCAGGCCCCAGAGGTGTGAGGCTGCAGCTCTGTACTGTCCTGCATCTCTGTGAAGGATGGATGGGAGCTACGAGCCGAGGTGGAGAATCCAGTTCAGATGATGTAGGGGAGCCTAATTGTGGCGTGGCAAGAGAGATAGAGGAAAGGAAATGATTTTGAAAAAGAATCTGGGGATAAATGTACATGATTTGATGATTGTGACATGCAAGTTTGGAGGGTTGGGGACAAGGACTCTCGTTTCTCCCTGACTGCCAGGATAGATAATGGTACATTGTTGAGACGCTTCTCTCAGGAGTAGGTTTGGAGAGTACCATCATATGTTCAGTTTGGAATCCACTGAGTTGGAGGCACCAAGGAGACATCCAGATAGAGCTATCCAACAAGGAGCTGAACATACACGTCATAAGCTAGCTCAGGGGGATGTTTGGCAATGCATGGTGGTAAATTAAAATTGCATAAATTGATCCTGAGCAAGAAAAGAGGGAGGAGAGGAGAGGCAATTCAGAGAATTCTTTTCCACCTACCAAGAAGAGAGGGCAGAGAAACTCCAGCCAGGCTCTCCAGCAACTCCCTAAAGATGATCGGTCATCTACGCTGAGACAGGTGCCGGAAGTCAGAGAAGCAGCTCTTGAATTGCCCCCAACTTTCTGTTCCTCCTGCCTGCCCTGGGCTGGCTTGGTCACATACAAAGCTGCTGACTCCCATCAGCAGGTCAGCACCCAAACACGTCTCCTTGGACTAGACAACCTCCATTACCTCCCAAGAGTTGTCACCCCGAACGGCCTCTTTCATTAATCCCAGAGAAGAGTTATTAGGTGAGCAACATGGTAGCGATTCAAGCTCCATTATATAACTAAATAAAAACACATTGTTGGTATTTTTGATTTGTTTTGTTTATTTGTTTTGAGTTATAGAGGTGGAAGAATGTGGGTTTGGGTATGTTTTAAAATTGGCGGAATAAGAAGTTGCGCGACCTTCGAGGGAATGACTCAACATTCCTGTCTCCTCCCACCTGCACTTCTCCTTCTGCTCGATTCTATGTATACAGATTTGTGTACTCTTCTCTAGATATCTCTGACTTGTTTTTTAAAGTCATCTATAAAATGCAGGCATGCTCCTTAGAACAAACACCCAAATTCCAAACGGGAGGCAACACATAACCGTATACCCAGCAAAGGGTCACTGACAAGGTAGTTTTATTCAAATGTGTAGCTCTGGAGAGAAAAACAAACAACAAATTTACCCAAGGCTGCAAAGCCATTTTCTATGAAATAAATTATTCTCACTCAGTGACTGTACCTGGGCACCACTGTTTAGGGACTATCTTCTGTTTTTGTCTTTGGAGTTTGTTACTCACTTAAAGTGGGCAAAACTTCATTGTGAAAGACGCAGCATAAAGCCAAGCTTAAGGCTAAGATAAAACAGAACCAATATTACAGTCTCAAATAATATATATGTTCTTGTGGGTTTTTTCCTTTATTTTTTAATTGATGAATAAAATTTTATATATTTATGTTTGTTTTGAAAAATGTGTATATAGGCTGGGCATGGTGGCTCATGCCTGGATCACTTGAGGTCAGGAGTTCAAGACCAGACTGGCCAACATAGTGAAACCCCTATCTCTACCTAAAATACAAAAATTAGCCAGGCACAGTGGCACGTGCCTATAATCGCAGCTACTTGGGAGGCTGAGGCAGGAGAATCGCTTGAACCCTGGAGGCGGAGGTAGTAGTGAGCTGAGATCGTGCCACTGCACTCCAGCCTGGGTGGCAGACCAAGACTCTGTTTCAAAAAAAGAAAAAAGAAACATGTATATATTATAAATGTTATATATACTAATATTGTAAATAACTAAATCAAGCTAATTTAACATAGGTATTATGTCACATTAATTTTGTGGTAAGAACACTACTCTCCTAACAATATTTAAGTGTACAATACATTATTTTTAACTATCATCATCATGATATATAATAGATATCTCGAACTTATTTCTCCTATCAAACTAAACTGTTGTGTCCTTTAACCAGTATCTTCCCAATTCTCCCACCCCACCCCCTTTCTACTCTGCTTCTATGATTCCAAATATGTCCTTGTGATTTTCTCTCTTCCATAAGGACATTTAGGGAACTTTTCCCTCTCATACCTCCATCATGCCACCAGCCACTAGACTGCAAGGTCAAAGCTGAGTCTCAAGGTCAGATGGTTTTCATGGGCTGGCTACCCACCAGTTGGAAAAAAAGACCCCACCTTAATGTACAACCTGAAGTCTTCTGCCCTCATGCCCAATGAAAAGTTTGACCCAGGTCATTGCTGCCTCTGGATCCCCTGACTACCTATGTGGCCCAATCTCAGCATGGAGGAGGGAATAGAGGGATTTAAAAAACTCAACAGAAGGGAGAAGGCATGTTATCGGAAGACATATGTGAGTACTGGATGATCAGGCTTCAAAGGCGGACTGTATCTCACTCCCAGTGGCAACCAAACCAAATCAAGTCACATCCTCTCTCGAATTTCCATTTGTTTTCAATTTGGAAATAAAGGAGGCTCTGCAGGGCCATTGCATCACCTCTCTGGAATGTGGTGAAGGTAAGTGAGATTGTGCCTGCCCACTGCTTTGCATTCCAAGAGGCACCAGAGCTTGCAAAGAACATCATGGACTCCACATTTGAACTGCAGAGCAGAGGCAGGAGGGGCAACCCAAAGACCATTACAATGCAAGAAAAACGCTACGTTGGACTTTCTCAAAAGTAGAAATCTTAGTGGGCAGCACCCCTCAGGTGCTATAATATAATATAGAGAAGAAAGCTAAGACCAAGTCAGAAAGCCTAAGTACAAGTACAGATATAATATGAACTACATAGTTTGTTATCCATAAAACAGGAATAATCACAGCTCCTTCTTATGTTACTGTAAGGATTCCAATATGAGGTATGTAAGGACAGCCAATATCTGATGAGTGCTTACTGTGTACCAGGCATTATTGAAAATGCTTCACAGAACTTCCCTTAGTCCTGACAATCCCTGCAGAGGCAGGGATAGAGGACTAAGCTAAGGCACAAAGAGATAAGTAATTTTGTCCCAGGTCACAAAGAAGAAACAGTGAAGCTGAGATTCAAATCTAGGTGACCTGATTACAATGTCCATGCTTTTAAACACTGCTCAACCACCTGGTGGAGAATGGGTGTTTAACAGATGTTGAAGAATGATCCTACAATGTTAGCTCCACTATCCTTAAAATATTGATCTCTCGGCTGGGCACGGTGGCCCACACCTGTAATCCCACCACTTTGGGAGGCCGAGGCAGGTGGATCACGAGTAAGGAGTTCAAGACCAGCCTGGCCAAGATGGTAAAACCCCGTCTCTACTAAAAATACAAAACTTAGTGGCCGCGGTGGTGGGCACCTTTAATCCCAGCTACTTGGGACGCTGAGGCAGAGAACTGCTTGAACCCGGGAGGCGTTAGTGAGCCTAGATTGTGCCACTGTACTCCAGCCTGGCCAACAGAGCAAGACTCCATCTCAAAAAAAAAAAAATTGATGTCTCACTGACCTGCATCAGTCAGCATCCCATGAAAATTCAAATAAATATTATTTATAAACTATTATTACCCAAGTGTGAATTTGTACCAGAACAAATGATTAATATTTTAATGGGCTCGATTCTCCTTTTTAACTATTAATAGTTAAGCAGTAATTTTTAAGTCCAGAAGATTCCCCTTTAGTGTTGGATGCAATGCTAGATAATGCAAGGCAAAAAAAAAAAAAAAAAAAAGACCCAGTTTCCATTGAGACAAACCACAGTTGATTTCTTTACTGCCCTCCTAATAAAAAGTTGTAGAAAGCAAAATACAGCTTTCATGTCCAGTTGTAGAAAGCAAAAATACGACTTTGATTGGATCTCCTCTCTTTTACACATAACTTGTTTTCAGACCATTCATTCATCATTCAACAGTCTTGACCTTTCTTTGTGTCATATTTTAAATATAAAGTCCTACAACCCTAAGGATGGGTAATTCAGTAATCATTGTATTAATTTTTCCCTCTCATCTCTTATGAACTTCACAGCATACATCTGAACTCTGGTGTTTGCTTCAAATGCCCAGCCCCTAATAGAGAGCATACAAATCAAGCGGATTTGTAATGTGTTCATACATTTGTCACATGGTCCTTAATATAGTTCCTTGAGTGTGCTCAGAACCATCGGGTGTGGTTCCGAATTTAGCCTTCTGACAGTCACGTGTTTCTGTGATTAAAAACAGCTAAACAGGAATTTTGAAACTTAACTGCTGTTCTGAACTAAAAATACAGAGCTAATCATTCCAAGGCATGTCAAAAAGATATTCCATATGACGTTACACATATGACTTGTTCTCCTTTTCCGATTTGCTTCCACATCTCCTTTACTATATGTTGCAAGTCAACCCACTTTGTACCAAAAGGCTGTATTTCCTGTACCCAGGTTTGGCAGAACCCAGGTGGAGATCTATTTGAAACTTTACCCTGAGGAATGCTCTGCCTTGTCCCCAGATTCATCCACCTGTCTCTGGCAGATCACTCCACTCCTTAGAGCTGAATTTTAGAAAATCAGTCAGGAGCAAATATCCCAATACTGTTTCCCTTCCTCTGAATTCTTTCTATCTCTGCTATTTAGCAATTTGAGGAGAGCTTCCTTGATGGGAAAACACTAGTCTGTAGTTGTAAGGGAAAAGGGCTGACTTAGATTTAGACTCCCTGACATGCCAGGATCACACCAGCATCCCTTACCTCATTTTAACTACATGACAGCTCTGGAAGGTCATTATGGGTTGTGATCATTTCATATTATTTGTTTAAAATGTGTTATCATGGTACAATTGGCATACAATAATCTACATACAAATATATTTTGACAAATTTGACATGTTCATACGCCTGGTAAATCAAGATTGCTAACAAATCCGTCACCCCCAAAAGTTTTCCCATACCTCTTGGTGATTCCTCCTCCAACCCTGCCTGTCCTTATCTCGAAGCAACCAATGATCTTTCTAGAACTCTATATTAGCTTGAATTTTCTAGACTTTTATGTGCATAGAAACATGCAATATGTACTATTTTTTTCTCTAGCATCTCTCCTTCAGCACTATTTTGAGATCCATCAATGCTGTGGTGTGATTCAGTAATAAATTCTCTATTACTGCTGAGCAGTATTTCACAGTATAGATATACTGCAGTTTATTTATTTATTCACCTGTGGTGTTTTGCCCAGTTTTTTGGCTATTACAAATAAAGCTGCATGTTTTTGTACAACCATATGCTTTTAGTTCTATTGGGTACAAACACAGGAGTTGAATGGCTGGATCATACAGTAGGCATACGTTTAACTTTTTAAGAAACTGGCAAAATGATTTCCAAAAGTATTGTACACTTTTACATCCTAGTTTCTGTGTATGAGAGTTCCTCCAAATCCTCACTGACATGCAGTAAAGTCAATTGTTTTTTAATTTTAGGTGTTTTAATATGTGTGTTTTATGACTGTGGTGTTATTTTACATTTCCCTAACGAGCAATGACGTTGAGTCTCTTTCCATGTGTTTGTTTGCCATTCACATATTCTTTGGTAAAGGGTCTGTTCAAATCTTTGACTCTTTTTTTGAACTGAGTTGTTTATTTTCCTGAGTTTCAAGAGTTCTTCCTATATTCCGAAGGTAAGTTCTTAACAGATACGTAATTTACAGATATCATACTGTCTTAATTACTGCAGCTTTACATACAATGTTGAATTTATGCAGTGTCAATCCTTCAACTTTGTTCCTTTTCAGAGTTATTTTATCTATTCTAGATCCTCCACACCTCTATATGAATTTTAGAATCAGTTTGTTAATTTCTTAAACTAAAAAAATTTAATTGCCTGTGAGATTTTGACTGGAATTGCCTTAGAGTATAGATCAATTTTCAGGAAATTGACATAATAACAACATATAAACATGATATATCTCTCCACTTATTAGATGTTCTTTAATTTTTGATTTGCTTCCACATCTCTTTTACTGTATATCATAGAAGTCAAGCCACTTTGTACCAGAAAGTGGTACAAAGCAAGCTTTTAAAAAGCAAGACCCAATTATATGCTGAGATTTTTTAAAAATCTCATCTGACAATCTCTGCCTCTGAGTGTCTAACTCAGCCATGTTTTGTAGTTTGTACTATATTGGTCTTGAACATCTCTTGTCATTTCTCATCTCTATTTCGTTCTTATCCTATTAAATGGTATTATTATTTTAATATCCAACTGTTCATTGATGATAGAATTGTAGAAATATAGTTGGTTTTTGTACAATTGATTGCTCTTGCCTCCAGAAGCCTTGCTAAACTCTCTTTTTAATTCCAGTAGCAACTCAGTAGATTCTATCAAATTTTCTATATACATGATCGTGCCATCTGCAGAAAACAAAAAGACAGTTTTTCTTCTTAGTTTCTCATCTGGATGTCTTTTATTTCTTTCTCTTGCCTTATCACATTGTCTAGGATCTCCAGTGCAATGCTGAGTAGAAGTGATATTAGTACACATCTTTCTTATCTCCCTGCGTTTTGCAGTAAAGCACTCATTCTTTCGTAAGTATGATGTTCACTGTAGGTTTCTCATAGACGCTGTTTATCAGGTTGAGAGAGTTTCTTTCTTTCTTTCTTTCTTTTTTTTTTTTTTTTTTTTTTTTTTTGAGACAGGGTCTCATTCTGTCATCCAGACTGGAGTGCAGTGCTGCAATCTCAACTGACCACCACAACCTCCACCTCCTGGGTTCAAGCAATTCTCCTGCCTCAGCCTCCCAAGTAAATGGGATTACAGGCACCAGCCACCACGTCTAGCTAATTTTTGTATTTTCAGTAGAGAAGGGGTTTCACCATGTTGGCAAGGCTGATCTCGATCTTCTGACCTCAAGTGATCCGCCAGCTTTGGCCTCCCATAGTGCTGGGACTACAGGGGTGAACGACCATGCCCAGCCAAGAAAGTTTCTTTCTATACTAATTTACTGAGGGTTTTATCAGGAATTATTTGAATTTTGTCAGGAATTATTTGAATTGCTTTTCCTGTTTATTGAGATGTTAATTTTTTTTTCATTTTTAGTTGGTTTTTGTACAATTGATTGCTCTTGCCTCCAGATAGATTACACGGATTAATTTTTTATTGTTAATTAGTCTTGCATTCTTAGGATAAACTCCACTTGGACATGATGTATTATTCTGCTTATATATTGTTAATTCAGTTTGCTAAAATTATGTTTAGAATTTTTGCATCCATATTCATGAGGGATATTGATCTGTACTTTTCTTGTTATGTATTTCTCTGGTTTAATTTATAAAATGAATTTAAAAGTATTCCTTTCTCTTCAATTTTCTGAGTGTATCTTAAAATAGCACTTTTTTCTCCTTAAATATTTGGTAGAATTTATTGGTAATGTCATTAGAGTTTTCTTTGTGGAAAGGTTTTAATTGCAAATTCAATTTCTCTAATAAAAATAGGGGACTCATAATTCTCAGCAAACTGACCCAAGAACAGAAAATCAAACACCTCATGTTCTCACTCATAGGTAGGTGTTGAACAATGAGAACACATGGACACAGGGAGGGGAACATCACACACTGGGGTCTGTTGGCGGGACTCGGGGAGGGACAGTGGGGGAGTGGAAGTGTGGGAGGGATAACATGGTGAGAAATGCCAGATATAGTATGGATGATGGGGGGATGGAGGCAGAAAACCACAGTGGCATGTATGTACCTATGCAACAACGCTGCATGATTCGCACATGTACCCCAGAACCTAAAGTACAACAAAAAAAAAAGAAAGAAAAATAGGGACTCATGTTATCTACTCCTGAGTTTTGGTATTTGTTAGTTTGTGTTTTCAGTTTGTGCATTTACCTAAATTTTTGAATGTATTCAACATGAAACATTAGCATCAATTTTTCTTAATATTGTCTTATTTTAACATCTTTAGAATCTGTAGCAATGTCATGTCTAGTTTTTGATAGTTGTAATTTGTATCTTCTTTCTTTTTTCCTAACCCGTTTGGCTAAAGGTTTATTATTTATATAAATTTTATGGA
This sequence comes from Callithrix jacchus, assembly GCF_049354715.1. Classification (NCBI taxonomy): domain Eukaryota; kingdom Metazoa; phylum Chordata; class Mammalia; order Primates; family Cebidae; genus Callithrix; species Callithrix jacchus. The sequence continues at coordinate 141,233,850 of NC_133506.1, read as the reverse complement.
TTATGTCAAAAATTTTTATATCACTGTTTTTTCATTGTTTTCCATTTTCTATTTCCTTGATTCCTGCTCAGATCTTTATATTTCCTTTATTAGGCTTACTTTGGGTTTTATTTTCTCTTCTTTTTCTAGTTTCTTAAGATGAACATTGGAATTATTAATTTGAGAACTTTCTTCTTTTCTCAAATATAATTCACTGTTGTAAATTTCCCCCACAGTATTAATTTAGCAGTGATTTTTGATATATTGCATTTCAATTTTTATGCAATTCAGATTACTTGATAATTTTACTGTTGATTTCTTCTTTGAGTCTTGGGTAAAAGGGTATCATTTAGTTTCCAGTATTTGGTGATTATCTCCAGCTCTTTCCAGTAATTGAATTCCATTACCAGAGAACACATTTCTATTAACTCTTTTAAATTTATTGAGATATGTTTTATGGCTCAGAATATCTTGGTAAATGTTCCTTGTGTGCTTGAAAAGACTATGTAATACACTATTGTTGGGTGGAGTGTTCTATAAATATCAATTAGATTATATTGGTTGATACTATTGTATAAAACTTCTATAGTCTTATTAATAATGTGTTGTTTACTTGTTTTATCAATTATTGGAAGAGGGTTATTCAAATGTGAAATTGTAATTGTGAATTTGTCTATTTCTCCCTGAGGTTTTATCACATGTTGCTTCATGTACATTAAAGCTATGTTTATTAGGTACACAGTTTGGATTTTTATGTTTTATTGATGAATTGACTCCTTTATTATTTTAACATGATTTTCTTCATCCCTGATAATATTCTCTTCTGTGAATAATCTTGTCTGGTATTAACATAACCACTCCTTCTTTCTTTTAATTAGTGTTAGCATGGTGTATATTTTTCCATTCTTTTACTTTCATCCTATGTGTCTATATTTATGTATGTCTTGTAGGCAGCATATAGTTTGGTCTTGCTTTTTAAAATCTCATCTGACCATCTCTGCCTTTGAGTGTTTAGGCTATTTACCTTTCATGTGTTTATTAGTATGGACAGGTTTAAGTATATCATCTGGTTATAACTCTTTGTTTTATTATTTTAGTGATTGATTTAGGATTGATACCACACATCTTTTAACTTAGTGTAATATTATACCACTTCAGGTGTAATACAAGAACCTTACAATAATATATTTTCATTTATACCCTCCCAGGTTTGTACTAGGGCTGTCATCTATTTTACTTTTACATATGCAATAAATTTCACACCTCATTGTTTCAAATTTCACACCACATTGTTATTTTTAAACAGTCAACTATCCTTTTAAATGATTTGAATGAAAAGAAAAAATTATGTATTTATCCACGTAGTTATCATTTCTGGTGTTCTTCATTCTTTTGTATAGTTCCATATTTTCATGTGGTATTTTTGTCCTTCTTCTTAAAGGATTTTAACATTTTAACATTTTTAACATTAATAATTAACATTTACAATTTTAAATTTCTTATAGTATGTCAGTGTCAGCTGATGAATTTTTTCAGTTTTCATATGTCAGAAAAAATTTTCACCTTTGTTTTTGAAATATATTGTTGCTAGGTATATAATTCTAGTTTGACAGCTTTGTTCTTTCAGTACTTTAAAGATATTACTCCTTTAATAAAGATATTAATTACTCTGTTTTCTTGTTTGTATTGTCTCTGACCATAAATCATCTCTCATCCTTAACTCTATTCCTCTGTAAGCAGTGTGTTTTTTAAGGGGCTTCTTTTCAAATTTTCTCTTATCAATGGTTGTCAGCAATTTGATTATTATGTGTGTTGGTATAGTTGCTGTTGTTTTCATTTTTTAATACATGAGGTTTACTGAGCATCTCAGATCTGTATGTCTACAGTTTTATCAAACTTAGAAATTTTCTGACCATTATTTATCCAAATATTTTTTGTCTCCTCCCTGTACTCTCTTTTGGAGACTCCAATTACATACATATTGAGCTACTTTATGTAGTCCCACAGTCTACTGAGGCTCTGTACAATTTTTTTAAATTCTCTCTTCTCTGCTTCTCATTTTAGTCTCTATTGGTAATTTAAAGAGAATTTATCTTTTCTTTTGCCTAAATTTGTCTAAATTGCCATTTTTAAAATATACTCATTCTAATGTATTTTTCATCTCACACATTGTAGTTTTCATCTCTAGAAGTCAAATTTTAATATGTTCCTGTAACTTCCAGGTCTCTTCTTGAATATGTAGAACATAATTATAAAAACTGTTTCCATGTATTTTTCTACTCACTCTAACATCTTTCTATTTCTAGGTCAATGATATAGTTTGATTTGTCCCCCCAAATCGGATATTGAAATGTAATCCCCAGGGTTGGAGATGAGGCCTGGTGGGAAGTGTTTGGGTCATGGGGGTGGATCCCTCATGTCTTGGTGCTGTTCTTGTGATAGTGACCTCTCATGACGTCTGGTTGTTTAAAAGTGTGTAACACCTCTCCTCCCCACTTTCTCTCTCTTGCTCCTACTCTCACCTTATGAGCTGCCTACTCCCCTTTCACCTTCCACCATGACTGTCGTCAGCTTCCTGGGGCCCTCACCAGAAGCCAAGCAGATGCCAGCACCGTGCTTCCTGTATAGCCTGCAGAACTGTGAGCCGGATAAGCCTCATGTCTTCATAAGTCACACTCTCAGGTATTTCTTTATAGCAATACAAGAATGGCCTAATACAGTCAGGTTGAATCGACTGATCCTTTTTCTCCTTATTATGAGTTACACTTCCCTGCCTCTTTGCAAGTCTGGTGACTTTTGGTTGGATGCCAGACATTGTTTATCTTCTTGAGTGCTGGATTTTTTTATTCCTATACCTATTATTGAGCTTTGCTCTAGGATGAACTTCTTAAATATACTTTAATCCTTTTTGGTGTTTCTTTTAAAATATGTTAGATGGGGCTGGAAAAGTGTTTAGTCTATGACTAATTGTGCTCCACAACCAAGGCAAAACCCTTCTCTGTATTCTACCCAGGTCTCCGTGAATCTTGAAGTTTTCTAGTCTGGCTGTAGGAACAGGCACTATTCCTGGCCCTTTGTAAGTGCCAAGCACTATAACCTCTCATGTTTAAGGGTGGTTCTTTCCCTGTCCTTAAGTAGCTTCCTGATACTCAGGCACTAATCAGTACACAGCCCCTTTCTAGAGAGTTAATCAAATATATTTATAAATTGTTCATACATTTGCCACATGCTCCTTAATATAGTTCCTTGAGTGTGCTCAGAACCACTGGGTGTGGTTCCCAAATAAGATAGCCTCATGACAAGCTGTCACATGTTTCTAAGATAAAAACAGTCACATAGGAATTTTGAATCTTAACTATTGTTCTGAACTAAAAATATAGAACTAATCATCATAAAACATGCCAAAAAGGTATGCTAAATTACTGCATATTGACTTTATGTATGTTTTATTTTTCAGATGCACAATTCAAAATCAAACCAAAAAGGAATTCTTTTGGGAACAATTTTAAGCACCCTGTTGAATGAGAAACAAAATATTTCCAAATGGCCTAGGTTCTTTAAAGTGCTTACTTTAAAGAGAGGGTCTCTACTTTAAGTCATATCCCAGTCCCTTTCCCCACCAAGAAGTGATATTTTCCAGAAAGGAGACAAGAAAAAAAAAGCTCATGAAAATTAGTTCACTTCACTTTTACCAGAGATGTGCAAAAACCACATAGGTCAATATATATTTATATTGTACATGAAAACAAATTTTAATAATTCTGCTTTTACTTTAATAATCTTGGAACATAGTATTTATCAATAATTGCTTGCTGAATAAATTAATAAGTTTCAGTGAAAAGTTCCCTTCACTTGAATTTTGCTCAGGTTCTAAGCTATATGGGAATTACAGACATGTTGAAAAATCATGGGTTTACCTAAGATTAAACCTCAACTATTGGCCAGTTTTCAAAGGATTGTTGTTGCTGTTGTTGTTTTAAAAAAAATGCACCAAATATAATTCATGACTACAAAAATAACTTTTATTATTCATACTACAATATTTGCTATTTCTATTTTAATTATCCTATAAGCTGAGATTTTGGTATTTGAAAAAATAGATACAACCCAAGTGTCTATTAAAATCAGTTCACTAGGACATAAAACAACTAATTTGAGATGCAATTTGGCCATTTCAAGGTACTGATTCTTCTGAAACACATTTAGGACGACATGGAATACAGAATGGGGCCAAAACACAGAAATCTGCTTTTGGGCTCATGGATATGGACTAGAGGTGACCAGAGCATATTTTCAGGCAGGTAAATTTATCCACTTCAACAGAAAACATTGTTAATTCAATACAACTCTTCTACCCAATAATCTATATTTTAAAAGAAATAAGCATTTTGCATCTGGAACAAAATGAATTCTCTGAGAAGAAAATAGTAGAATTCAGCCTGCTCGCATAGGAAATATGCCAAGAGGAAGAAAGAGGAAGCATATATTAGGCACAGTAGAGTCACTACAAAATTTTAAGTTGCTTCTTTGAAGCAAATAATCAGAAGAAATGCCCTGATTTCTAATTTTGTGCCCACTTACCAAAGAGTCATTCATTACCCTCAACTATCCCCAGATGGCACTTCAGATGCTAGGTGAATGGCAGTATCATGGAAATATTTAGGCTTTACCCAACCAATGTCAGTCATGAAGTATCTCCTAAAGGATGGTGAGTTTCTTTGCTTACCAAGATGCCCTGCTTTGAATACTGCTCTAATTCAATTTGCTTTTATTTCCTAAGCCAAATTTAAGATCATAAGACTCTTCTGAGAAAATCCTAAAGACCGTCCCTCACACTCCATCAGTTCTGCTTATTCTGTAATATGCACCTAAACATGTCTACTCTTTAAACATGGGATGGGGAGGGCAGACCCAAGAGAGTAGGAATCGATGGTACCCTCACAACTAGGAAAGGAAATCAAAGCAAGCCACAAGGAATCCAGAGACAGATTAATTACACATTCGTCATTTGGTGAAGATGAGCAAAACGAAACGTTTCATCTCTCTAATCAAGATGTACAATTTCATCTTTCTGACATTCAAGCTATGACTATATATTAGATGTCCATTGAAATTCCAGTGAGATGGATTCAATGGGAGGAGATGAGGCATTTTCCAAGCTTTATCAGTCCCTTTAGCCCAGTCAGGGATGTCTCCACTGAGCTCTCATATCCTTGAAAGTCATCACAAATCTACAACTGAAAAATTTGGAATTCCATTTCCTTTTCCCTTGAATTTTCTCAAGGAGGGGAGGTCAGGGAACAGGCTGGCCTACATTCTGTTTATTTCAAAAGAAACTCATTTTCTTCCAAGCAGTGGCTCATCTACTGAAACCATCTGTGTCATCAAATCTGAGGACGTTCTTTCAATGCCATTCTACGTAAACCAATAGAACTTGAATAGGGCTACTTCAAACTGAGCTCTTACATATCAAGGTAAATTAAATACATAGTTGAAGAAGAGCAAAGTTCAGGAAAAATTACCAAGGTGTCCTAATTTGCTTTGGATGTGGGCATCCCAGTCCTACAGTTTCTTGAGCAGGTACCATGTGTCTATAGATTCATTGACATAGAACCCAGTTTGGTGTTTAAGTAACAAGATCGGAATGTTGTCTTATTTTTTACTACTATATCCCAACCCTGCTTCATATCATATAGCAATTTCTCAATACAAATTTATTGAAAGAATGAACTGGATGTTTTAAAGATTATATTTTGCCTCTTCTATTTTCCTATATTTTAATTATTTTTACACTGCAGATTTTGCCTGTGACATGAGGTAAATGGGAGAGGGATAAATAAAATAAGTGATGCTAATAAAAACATGTAGGGGCACAATGGCACATGTTTGCAATTTGGGGAGACTAAGGCCGGCAGATCGCTTGAGCCCAGGAGTTCGAGACCAGCCTGGCCAACACGGTGAAAACCCGTCTCTACAAAAAAAAAAATTAACTGCATGCCTGTAATCCCAGCTACTCAGGATGTTGAGGTGGGAGAAGCCCTTGAGCCTGGGAAATGGAAGCTGCAGTGAGTTGAGATCGTACCACTGCACTCCAGCCTGGGTGACAGAATGAGACCCTGCCTCAAAACATAAAATTAAAACAAAAATGAGTAAGATAACCTTTCTCTGGAAAGAAACCAAGGGCAGCACAAGAGCATTCTGAACAAGGCCACAGGTGAGCCCAGGGCAACAGAGCTGATCTAACGCAAAGACTGGTTCTGATCATCTCCCCACACCCCCACAGAAGGCATAGGAAACCCTGCAAGACCAAAGCTGGTCCATCAGCCAGCACTTTCCACCTCAGGCTTTTTACATCTGACATTAGGCTCAGACAGTTATCTGGGAAACATCAGTCAAAGATAGAATGAGCCCAAATTCACAATGGACAACGCCCTTTCTTGACACATAGAACACCAGAGAATCGATAGCTCTCTTCCCTATAACCCTTCTCATCCTTTGCAGTTCACCATAATCATCACAATCCTGCACCCTCATAAGTCCGAATCGGGTGCAGCTTACTTTCCACAGCTCCCAGCACCTTCCTTATCCCAGGATTCATCACAATGCACCATGATGTCTATTTGTCTAAACTCTGTGTGCCACCAGTGACATGTCTGCCTTCTTCATCCTGACTCCAGCTCCACATAATAAAATGAAGGAAGGAGGGAAGGGAGTGAGAAGGAAAATAAGCAGGCAGGCAAGAGGGAGAACGAGTGTGGTCAACCACAGAGCAAGGGGACATCTGGAGGACTGCTTCCCTCTGAAACAGGAGTCGTGATTCTATTATCTTCACAGCCTAGGAAGAGCCCTCTTATTAGTAAGTGGTAAAAAACAGAAATCTCACCAGGCTGCAACCCTGTGCCCGTGCATACACTAGGAGCCAGAGACAACAGCCAGGAGGAACTTACAGAATGTTTTGCAACATCATAAGGAGAAAGCCTGCATGAGTGTTTCCAAAAATAAGTTTCTCCACTCTGGGCCATGAACATTGTCAATAATGCCTGCCCTTCCCCCATGCAAGGAGGGCAGCACCGGTTGTTCAGCTCTGAACGCTCTCATACTCAACTTTTTCTTTTAACTCCTTAGCTCTTGGTATCAGATCTTCCTAAGTCTACTAATATCAATGGGAATCATAACCAAAACAGCAGAGCTAGAAGGACCTTCAGCAGGGGACAGAAAAAAAAAAAAATAGCAAGAACCAGTTACAAGCACAGCTTGCCAAAGGCTATTCAGATATCCAGTTATGCCTACAAAGTTTGTAATTAAAATTAAAATTTTAAAAACTTTTTCCAATATGTAAGCTGGAATATGGTTGAAGAATAATGAGAATTTAAGTAAGAATTTTCTTTTCCTATTAACCCAAACAGCAAAGAGGCCTTGTAACTGGCTGACCTAAGAGCCAGATGTCTGCCTAGCAACCTGGTGACTAAGCTGGTGGGGAATACATATTAAGAATATTCATTTTCAATTTATTCCAAAAGAAAATTATCGAAGTGTCTATTTCTTATTTCTACATGTTCCTCTCTGATGAAGAAAGGCTACATCAAAATTTTTTTCTAAAGACCTAAGAGCAACGACAGAGGCACGCTGCAAGTACAAATCACATTTTGATCCATTTATTCACACATTTGTGACCAAACCGTGTGTGGCCAGGGTCCATGCTACAAACCTGAAGCCCTGAATTCTGGACTGTGTCCTAAAGAATAGACTTACAATTCCTCCCCATTCTGCTTTTAAGAATAAAGTATAATTTTAAAATGTGAAATGTCTATGGATACATGTGGGCATCATAGATCATGTAGACCACATGAGTACACATGTACATTTGAGAGGGGCTCGCTGGCTAATATTTCTTTCAAATTCATCTGGCAAACTCCCCCACCCCCAGCATTTCACTGCTTTTTTGTGCAAGTGACCACAAACAGTGGATCTAAATTTGGCACATTTCAAGGTCAAGTGATGCAGCAAACAGAATCTGACCTCAAACAATATGCCTTTGTCCATTCACCCATCCACGTAAATGTGCACACACACTTAGCTTCGCCTGCTCCAAGTTCATAAATCTTCATCCCAAAACATTACTTGCTTCTTCATCGAACGCTTACAGAAAGAAGACATCTGGATATGTTTGTTCCTTCCCTTTCATCCGCCATAACCCTCACCCCCTCAACACACAGCACTGCTGTAAGAGCAACGAGAATATGCTTTTTAAATTCCACTGGCTCAGGTAGGCACAGAATCTGAAGCAGCTCCAAAATGGACATCAAGTAAGAAAATACCGGTTTTCAAAAGTCTGTAATTCTGTATTTACACAAATTACATAATCCTGTATGTATTTACATACAATTACAGATTATCAAGTAAATAACACAAGGTTGTAGTGTTAATGAGATGAAATAGAATCAAAACACCAGAAGGAAGTCACTTGTGTATCTACAAAACAGGACCTGGCAGGGCAGGTTCCCCAGCACTGACCTGGCATGTCCTTCAACACTGCTCCGGGACATTCGCATGACAGATGGGAAGGCTGTTCAGTCTTTGACCATGGTGCAAGTGTTGGCACCAAAAAGACAATGGTTTGGCTATCTGAGCATCTGTGAAACTGGAACCCCCCATTCCACAATGGCTCAGGGCTGCCATTCACCGGGCTTTGGGTCTCAAGACAAGAACTGGATGCAAACCCATGAGCTGGGGATGACTCACTCTACTGCCCAACAGACAATGCCCACACGGAAACCCTGAGCCATCCACTCTCCCAGAACTCCTATTTACATAAATTGCATGAGTCAGCATTTATTTATTTACAGACCATTTCAGTTTATTGTATCAATTGCCAAAAGCATGTAACAGTTTGCTTTTCTTAAAAAACAAAAGCTACTAAAACAAAATTAACTCCAAAAGTAGACATTAAAGTAGCATTTTCTAGGAATGCATGAAGATTTTAGTCGTTTTCACAATTTTCTTTCTTTTAGGTTGATTAAGGTCTCATGCTACTTTTAAGACTACTTTTAGTGGTGGCCTAAAATCAATTTTTTCAGTGCTAAATAGTATACCTATAATGTTCTAGAAACTTGATTCTTCCCTGTGGTCAAATGTTTAATATTTTTATCCAAAAAAAATGCCTTTTGGAAAAACAAAGCCTGAATATGTGCACATTTTAGCAGCAGCAAAGGGTTAAATAATAAATAAGAATACTACTTCTTGGAATTAAATGCAGTTTCTGTTTAGAAAGGAAAAAAAAAGAAAATAAATGAAGAGGACATTCTGAGCTTTATCATAAATCAACTATTTTACATTGCTTCTGTCCCCCAAAATATCTCTTAATTCCAAATATTAGGCTTAGATTTTCCTTAATGCATATCAGCAGGAGGGCATTGCCATGTACCCCAACTTGGACCACAGAAAGGCAAGACATCGTCTCGACAATAAGTCATGCGCTTCTAGCTCGTGACAGCTGTCACTCACCAGTGACATACTTTTTCTTTTTCATAGAGAATGTGCATCAGAGCAAAACAGTTTGAATATTAAATTTTTAAATTAGTTCCATAAATCCCAACACACGTTTAAACTGTCACTTTCCACTTCTCAACACCGCCGGCTAGAAAGTGTCATATGTAGATGAGAATTTGTTATAAATTCCTTTTTTCTTAAATATTGCTTTAAGAGTTTGGCTCTTTTCTCCTTAGTATATAGTTAAGAAATAGTCTCGCTTGCCCAAGGGCAAGTTCCAAAATTATTGCTACTAGAGAAATATGTATTCCTATGCTTTTCAGCATAAAATGTTATAAAAGCCTTGTAAAAGATATTCTACATAGTAACATCCCCTCTACAAAAATTGAGTGCTTGTGGAGACCATTTTAAAAAACAAAACACAGTCAACAAGTATAATACTTTCCCCCTCATTGTCATTATTGATAACGATTTATTAGTTTCATTTTGCAAGTTTTACTAAGGGTGCTATTACCACGTAATTATGACAGTTCATACTGAAACCCATTTGCTCTAAAAGATGCTACAATGACCCCTATGATACTTCTATAATTTCATACTTGATAGCCAAGTGAACCAAAAAAAAGTTTACAAGATCCTGTTAATGTGATTCTTATGTCTTTAAAAAAAAATAGTCTGTGCTACATACTTTTTTTTCCTTTTTCAAGAATTCTAAATCAATACAATGTTTGATGTTAATACTGTCATTCTGGAGATTAGCTAAAATAAAAGCAGAGTTATCATTTAGCTTTGGTATATTCTGCGATAGATTTAAACAAGTAAGACATATACCAACCCTCATATTTTCCAACCATGAAGTTACAATAGTGGAGTCACTTATGAGAGAGGAAATATTACAGACACAGAATCAAAGTTTGAGACCCAGTTTATCTTTAATCCTCTGGGATAAGCTATGAAACAAGCAGTCTGAAGAGTGAATACTCAGTGTCATGAGCGATGTGCATAAGTTTACAATAATACGGGCACAAAAGAGATTGTCGCCTTTAGTACATCAGGGTCATTAGAATTTCTCACATCCATGCACCGTTATATCTACTTGCATGAATTTACCACAGGTTCATAGCGGACTTTGCCATTTAATGCTTACAGAGCCTAAAGCTTCCAAAATGCCTATCTGGCCTGTACATATTTCATTAAAAATAAACTCTATATAATAAATAAATATATAAAATAAATAAAATGTTGCCTTTGGAATTTCTATAAATAAATTTAATTTTTTTGTTTTTTTGTTTTTTGTTTTTTTTACTAAGAGGTCTTTGCTTTAAGTTCACTGGGATGATACCAGTGAGAATTAACTGAAAAAGTCTTTTAAGTAAGACTGCACCCTTGCGCAGGCCACCAGCCAGAATCCTGATGAGTCGAAGTATGGCAGCTGTGCTGATATAGGATGAAGTACAACTGATCAGAAATGTAAAAGCGTGTCTATTTCCAGCATGCATCAGGCCGCAGTCCTTTCACTCTCGCTCTGCCCGTATCTCCTGCTACACACACACACACACACACACACACACACACACACACACACGGTCTCCTAGCGCTCAATCTCTCCTCTTCTCTCATGATAAATCAAGCAAGTGGCCCTAGGCGGTCCTCCAGGAGGAGAAGCCTTTAAGTGCAGAACAAAATCAGCATGTTCCCATCCAAGCCTCCATCATACATTATGCATGCGACAAAGTTTGGCAACAGTGGAGCTGATGTGATGACACAGCTAATCAATAAGAACCCACCACGTGAAACCTTTATAGTGGTTACTTTTTTAAGGGCTCAAGTGAAGAAATTGTCTTTGTCAACTTTGGCTTAGAATATCCTTATACAGTTCAGGTACTTTGTCGGGGTCCACTGGTCTAGGTAAAAAATGTGTGAATTTCTGGTGCCGTTTAGTCCTAGTCCCTTCTCTCGGAGTCCCATCTTTATTTAATGCAACATAGTATCGCCTTCCAGTGTCCACGTGCTTATATATGTTTGATGAGTAGGTATTATACCAGTTTTCTTCGAACTGTTCTCTGAATACACACTCTTGGGTTAGTTTTTCCTGTAAAAAGAAAAAGAGGGAGAATATCAGGAAAAATAGCTAATGCATTCTGGGCTTAATACCTAGGTGATGGATAGGTGCAGCAAATGACCTTGGCACTCATTTACCTATTTAACAAACTGCACATCCTGCACATGTACCCTAGAACTAAAAACTAAAATTAAAATTTTTAAAAGGTAAATAAACGTTGCAAAATTAGCTACTTTCAATATTAAAAGTAATATTTCATTGCTACACAATATAACCACCATGAGAAAATACTGATGTTTTAGCCCATTTTAACCATTTTAACGCATTTTGCAAAAAATGCCTAACCCTACAAATTTAACTACATTCTAATTTCTAATGGCAAAAGAGTCTACATGTTTTCTAGTTGAACTCTTGCACATACCAATCATTTAAATCAGTCAAATGCAAAGAACAACTAACGTGATAGGTTTTTCCCATTTTTTCCTAGAGCGGCTATGTGACGACCGTGCTGGGAGGGAGAGCCTGTGGCTGTGCCAAGGCTCAGATAATGGCTTTGTCTTTAACACCAGTATATTTTGTATAAAGTACTTGCTGCAGAGACCAACAGTAGCAATCTGACCAGTGACGTCAGATATGTTCTGCCCTTTTTAGCAGCGGCATTTACTTACTACTCTCTAAGAGTGGTTCTTAAACTCCATTCAGTGTGTAGAAGAATCACCTGAGAAGCCTTTTCAAGATGCAGCTTTCTGTGCCCCAACCCTTGAAAACTCTGATTCAACAATTCTCGAAATGCATTTTTAATAGGCCCATGGGAGAATTCTAAATGCAAAATTCTAATTTTCAATCTACATTTTAAAACATAATGCTTCTATCATGACTGAGTGAGTCTTCCTGAATCCGAAGTAAAAACAAATGTTCTGGCCTTCCTTTTCCTTGAATGTAGATAGAAGAGACCCCTAACTAAAAAAGCTACATTCTCAGCTTCACAGATCCCAAGAAGAAATGTGCCCTGAACCAGATCAGAAAGGTTCTGCATCTTCTCTCCACTTGAGCTTTATGAAAGCTGGGGTCCAGCTGAACCTCACAACCTAGGGCTCCTGGGGCTGTGATCCTCACGGGCAGCAGCAACCAAAAATAACCCACACACACCACATCCCAAAGCCATGAACACGCCCCAGGCAAAAATGTGTGCATCGAAGCCGGCCCCTAGAGAAATAAAGCAAAAGGACTTACTGGCCTTTTTCCTCTTCTCACCGTTCAACTGAAACTTTTAAAATGAATATATTTAGTGTTTAAAAATAGTAAACACTACAATAACTTGTTAGAAGTAGTTTCTTTTCTCTTACCTACCTGGCACCTTATATAAATAAGAACACAAATAAGCAAATACAGAAAAGGGTGTTCGTTTCTGTCATTCAGTCCCAGGGCACAGACAGTAAATTTTATATATCACCACAATACAGACGTTCTCTTTTCACGTGCGGAGTTAAGGACAATTTAATACAATGAATTCATAGATATCAGTTGGGTAGAATCCATCATCCCCACTCCTTGCAGAGTAAGTCAGAAGAGCAAAGGAGTAGACAAAGGGAGATAATGTGACAAAATCAATCAATAGTCTGTCGTGAGGCCACCTTTTCTATATCCCTTCCCTAATCCAAAGGCTTAAACCACACTCAAGAGCTCATGAGGGCTGGCACTTCCTGACAGGTGCTCTTCTGTGTGTTCGGAAGCACTGAGTAGGTTTTTAAAAAAATACTATCACACTGGACAAATTTTGCTAAGTGGGCTGAAATGAAAAAGCAGAGGAAAAACAATATATCAGGCAAGGACAAAAAGGATGGGAAAACTTTAGACTTCTGGTGCTGGGTTCATAAGGAGAGAATGAATTGCAGAAACAAGCTCCACCCCAAACTGAACTACTCCCATCTGAGGGTGGTCGGGAGAAGCAGCTCTACCCGACAGGAGGGGCGCACAGGAGAGACGCACTCCTGTACCCTCCTCTGCATGTGGGCCCAGAGGGGTGCTCTTCTGGGGAAATTCAACCTCCTCCTAGGCTGAGGAGATCAGGCTGAATGTGTGAATGTGACTTCTTTCTCATCTCTATTGAAACTGATAAAAGTTTAAGTGTGTTAAAGACATTAATGGCTATTTTAGTCTTACTTCCATTTGCATAATAGTCTCCTCAGAAAGATCATTCCTAGCTAAAAATAGCTGGTTTCAGTTTGCTGTAATCAAGTGAAATTTCTAAACAAATGATGTGCATTTATTTTATCATTAATAAAACAAACCAAAAGATGGAATTGGATGAGCCTTTAGTTCTAGAAAGGACAAAAAAAAAAAAAAAAAAAAATTCAAAGTAAGCTGTCTTTTTTGCAGCAGGAAATCAAGTCACCTACAAACACTATGAAATTAAACTTTATTTTAAAATGTAGAACACTTGCTCCCCGTTTTTTGAGCAATGAGTGAGGTGCTACCTTATATTTCCTCTGCATACCCAGCATACCCATAGCACAATGGTTTTTCTTGGATCAGAAATAGATACACAAAAATCCCGGCAGAATATAATGAGTTTATGTGATGGGAAAGCCCGACTTTGGAGTCGGAAGCCTGGTCCTATCCCAGCTTCACCCATCACTAGCTGCAGGGCTTTACAACTGGTTCTCTCACCTCTCCAAGTCTCAGGAACCTCATCTTTAAAACAGGTTAGTGATAAGTATCTTGAGACAGGGTTGTGATAGAGATCCAGTCAGAGAACAGCACTGAACATGGAGTAAGCTCCCAGTCAACAACAGTGTTCTTAATACCATGTTAACGTCTTAACATCTTAGAACCTGGTACCAGTACCATGCTGTTTTGATTACTGTAGCCTTGTAGTATAGTTTGAAGTCCAGCAGTGTGATGCCTCTGGCTTTGACCAAAACAGAGACATCTACCAATGGAACAGAACAGAGACCCCAGAAGAAACACCACACATCTACAACCATCTGATCTTTGACAAACCTGACAAAAACAAGCAATGAAGAAAGGACTCCATGTTTAACAAATGGTGTTGGGAAAACTGGCTAGCAGTGTGCAGAAAGCAGAAACTGGACCCCTACCTGTCACCTTACACTAAAATTAACTCCAGATGGATCAAATATTTAAACATAAAACCTAACACCATAAAAACACTAGGAGAAAATGGACATAGGCTTAGGCAAGGACTTCATGACTAAAACACCAAAAGCAATGGCAATAAAAGCCAAGATAGACAAATGGGATCTAATTAAACTCCAGAGCTTCTGTACAGCAAAAGAAACCATCATTAGAGTGAATCGGCAACTAACGGAATGGGAAAAAATGTTTGCAATCTACCCATCTGACAAAGGGCTAATATCCAGAATCTACAGAGAAATAAAACAGATTTACAAGAAAAAAACAAACAACCCCATTCAAAAGTGGGCAAAAGGTATGAACAGACATTTTTCAAAAGAAGACATAGATGAGGCCAACAAACATATGAAAAAATGTTCATCATCACTGGTCATTAGAGAAATGCAAAGCAAAACCACACTAAGATATCATCTTATGCCAGTTAGAATGGCGATCATTAAAAAATCTGGAGACAACAGATGCTGGAGAGGATGTAGAGAAATAGGAACACTTTTACACTGTTGGTGGGAGTGTAAATTAGTTTAACCATTTTGGAAGACAGTGTGGTGATTTCTCAAGGATCTAGAAATAGAAATTCCATTTGACCCAGCAGTGCCATTACTGGGTATATACACAAAGGATTATAAATCGTTCTACTATAAAGACACATGCATACATATGTTCATTGCAGCCCTGTGTACAATAGCAAAGACCTGGAACCAACCCAAATGCCCATCAATGATAGACTGGACAAAGAAAATGTGGTACATATACACCATGGAATACTAAGTAGCCATAAAAAACGATGAGTTTGTGTCCTTTGTAGGGACTTGGATGAATCTGGAAACCATCATTCTCAGCAAACTGACACAAGAACAGAAAGCCAAACACCGTATGTTCTCACTCATAGGTGGGTGTTGAACAATGAGAACATGTGGACTCAGAGAGAGGAACATCACACACAGGGGACAGTTGGTGGGGGTAGAGGAGAGACAGCCGGCGGTGGGGAGGGAGGGGAGGGTGGGGAGGGATAACATGGGGAGAAATGCCAGATATAGTATGCACCTAAAGTAAAATAAATAAATTAATTAAAATTAAAGTTAAAAAAAAAGAACCTGAATACACATTAGAAAACAGCGAATGCAACTTTTCCAGTTAAATACATGGGATAGCAAGGCCCAGAGGTGAAGCAATTTGCGCCTGTCTGTGCCACAGGATCTTGTTATTATATAATGAAGCCATCAGAGCAAGAACTTTCCAGGAGCCCTAGTACAGCCACCACTCTTGGGACCAGGCCCTTCCATTTTTCACTCTTCACTGACGAGGCAGTATGATGCCCGCAGCGCCACTCTTCCAGTGACACTTGTGCCATTTCCCTCGGGGAAGGTGCTGGGGAGGGTCGCAGAAGTAAAGGCTAAAGTTTGCAGGCTATGCTCAGCAATTCAGTGAAGCAACTCTTCTCAGAGTCCTATGTGTCTTTCTACTTCAAAAGGTAATTTTGTAATAATTCTATTCATTTTCAGGAGGACTAGGTGGAGAGGGAAGGAAAATAGCAATTATGAACAAAATTCCACAGTGGTAGAGGTATGACGAAGAATAAAACGTGAAATAGTTTTCAGTGCTTAAGGAAAGATTCTCATTTTATACTTTTTTAAAGAATACGAAAAATCCCCTTTTAAAAAAGTAAATATACTAAGAAATTGAACTGACCTTTTCACTGCCAGTTAACACTGCCCTATTTCCCTGGCAAGCTATTCCAGCACCGTTCATACACACATAACTTAGAAAATAAAGCGAATTATTCAATGTAAACAGTACAATCGGCCAGGCACAGTGGTTCATGCCAATAAACCCAGGACTTTGGGAGGCCCAGGCCGGAAGATCACTTGAGGCCAGGGGTTCAAGACCAGCCTGGGAAACACAGTGAGACCCCATGTCTACAAAACATAAAGAATTAACTTGGCATGGTGGTGCACACCTGTAGTCCGAGCTACGCAGGAGTCTAAGGCAGGAGGATCGCTTGAGTCGAGGCTGCAATGAGCCATGATTGTAACACTGCACTACAGCCTGGGCAACAGAGTGAGACCCTGTCTCTAAGAACCAAACACAAACGAACAAAAGAAAAACAGTATAATCTATAGCCAGCATTTTTCGTGATGGCTGAGTCCAATTCCAGTTGTCTCATATACAAGAGGGTTATGTAACTTCAGTCAACAAGTTAAATGAGATTGTGCAAACATGACATTGCAAAATCACTGGTACATTTCAGCTCCTGCAACTACACCAATTATGCCACAGAGATCAGCCTAGATACGTTAAAAATCAAAATTATCATGAAGAGCTAAAGACTGTGTTACTCATCTAAATCATACATATGCTTTTAAATAATTTCTTCCTCTTATTGGGGATTATGCCAATGTGTGATTTTTATTTTAGACAGAGTAGCAAGATTTACAGAAATAATCTCTTGATGATCACACTTCAGTACTTAGTGATACCATATTTAGTCGAGGTGAAAATATTTATGTTATATATTTCTACTCCAAAATTATTTTTCTAAAGAAAAAATAAGTCAATAAATGCAAATTTGGATAGCAAAAAATATTAACCTACATTCTTATATAAATCTGGGAATAAAAGGAAGGGGTGGGGGAGGGAGTGTCTGCCTTCAAATAAACTATACACTCTAGAATTATAGAACTCAGATGTTTTAAAACTCACCACATGTTTCTAATGCAGACAGTTTATAGAGTATTCCACTATAAAGTGATCAATTCTTGTTTTATTGTATTTCCATGTTTTAATTTTTTTTTAGATTATTTAACTATAGCTGTTTATGGCATACCTATCTTTGAACTGTTGGATTATATCACTAGGCTTGGGTGGAGAATGTGGATTTGATTCAAAAGTCTACTGAAGTCCATGCTTTGGAACAAAATCTGGTGACTGTTAGCAACTATGGAAACGTCTTTTCATTTTTTATCATCAAATTCCAAGCAGGGAAAAACTGAAATTAAAACTTCAAAACTCTTACCAATCCCATTAAAACCAAAGTATGAGATAATAACGTGAAAATTATAGTACAGCCCAGAGAATGCTTAGGAATGGGTTATAATACATAAACTTATAGACACTATTTTAAAATATAAGACAATTTGAAAATGTATAATCCACGTGGGCAACATTATGCTGGATTTGTATCTCTGCCCACTTAAAAAATGAAGTCAGAGTTGTTTCAAAAGTCAAGACTTAGTAATAGTTATTATTGAAAACATATAGACTTCTGCCATGCTGTTATTTTAAAACATAATTTCCATATTAACAAACATATGGTGTCGCTTTGTTCACATGGTTGCATTTATTCTACTCAATGGGCCACTTAGACTACTTGCTGCTATGTTATAAACTACTACAGCACGTCGACTTATGATCAGCAACTGTACACTGACTTCACTGCAGAGGTCCCAAACATGTCATAAGTTAATGGCTTCAGTGTAATCGTTCATTCTCATATCTATGTTTATTACAGTCATGATATTTAAACCTCCCTGAACCACAATTACTGTACTCATACAGATGTACTCTTCCTCACTAATAATCTAGCAGTAAAGCCTTAATGAGAGTTATCGCAAGGATCAGGGTGATTAAATATAATGACTAAAGGACCATTAAGAAGAAGCCAGGTCTTTCCACTCTACTCTCATGGGAGAAGTCCCCAAGTAGACAGAAAGCAACAAACACAGAGAGATTAGGCAAGAGGGCACTACTTACTTTATCAGAAGCTCTGACCCAGACCCAACCAGACGTGGCTCACCTTAAGCCCCACTTTCTAATTCCCCAGTGTTCCAGATGGGCCTGCTTTTATATCCACATTTCTGGCCATCAAAATTGCCACCAGAATTGTGGGAACAACGGAATCAGTTGTGTCTGGTCCACATAAACAAAATGAACCAAGTAGGTAGACCATTTCTCATTTTGTCTCATCAAAGTATACAGGAAACTAAGAATTCCTAAATTCTCTCCACTCTTCCTCCACCTAAAATAAAAAAGGAAAAAGTAAACACAAAAGACCTTTGCCCAGAAGGTACTTAACGTCAGTATTTGGGAACTCAGCAATAGGGGTCCCAGTCTGAATCTAATCACATATGCACAAAAATACACACACACACGTACACAAACACACACGCACATCTTCAGTGCTGCTCACCAACCATGTGGTACTCGGTCTGCTGCTAAGGACAGAACCTGCCAAATGTACCACCGGACAAACTACTGAGAGGTCTTCCTTGGAAGCTGCCTATAAAAATGAATGTTTGTTTAGCAAATAATATTAGCTCATAAACTTTTAACACATGTTCAGAGGTGTATTCTCACAGGGAAGAGAAAGTCTTGCTCAGAGAATAACAGAATTCAAACTTTCAGAGTTCAATATTTACTTTGAGAAGTATTTTTGCTCGTGTTAATGTTTAGCCAATGTACATTTAATTGTTCCATAAACAAACCTATAGGAAAAATTCATTGAATTTCAAATCTTATACCAAGTTGAAAAAAAAAATCACATGGAACATTTTTCCCCCACAGACTAGTATCTGGTAAGGGTAGTAATGTAATTCAGTGACCACTTAAAATGCACATCAAAGATACGCAAAAACTAAAAATACTTCAAATTAAATATTACTCAGTAAAAACTGAGAATAGAGTGTCCTTGAAGGATCAGATTGGCAGACAATGGAGGAGAAACGGAAAGCTAAAAGTCTGAGAGGTAAAATTGCAGGAACAAGGATTCCAGAAAGACGTTCTACAAAGACAGCTGACTCCATCTACCTTGTTTCCATGATAATCATGGGAGATACTGGAGGGGCAGAATTTTTTTAATGTACCAGACCTTCTATGATAGAGAAAGCAGACTAAATTCACCACATGATTTGAAGAAATAAAAGGACAGAAAATGACAGATTAACAAATCTAATGACAGTATATGCTCAAAGACAAATTTTGAAGAAGTAAAAGATGCACAGAATGTCCCTAGTAGAGGCATGCTGACCTTCTAGGAAAATGCACACATAATCTAGTAACTGTGGATGAGTCGATTAACAGTCCCAGGGCTCCATTTTCTCCTCTGTAAAAATGAAGAAATTGGACTAAGATTTCTAAGGTCCCTTTAAGTCTAAGATTCTAGTGATTCAGTTTTGGAAACATCAAAACCAAACTTATCCACAGTAACCCTGGAAGGATGTATTGAACAGGAAATGGAAAAAGAGACTGCAGTGCAGTTGGGAAATAGAGAGATAAACCCAATGGAATGGGCTGCATCACTTCCCCACTGCAGTGGGGAGTGGGGAGAGGATGGGAAACAGAGACTGAGTTCACGCTTCCAGAAATGGGGGGAGAATGAGATGCTGATTCCGGGAGGAAAGGACGAGGAAGGAGACAGCCACGTTGGACTGCGGAGCTCTCCTTCTCTTCCCTGGGAGACCACTTGGGGGATACAGTCCTCGAAGGCATCACTACTTCCTTGCACTTTGGGGACTGCCACATTCTCTTCCCAGCGTTGGCCTCAATAAACATGGCTCGTTCATGAACTTTCTGCCTGATCAACAAACCCTACATCATGAACTGCCCAATCCCGTCAAAGTTAGAGAAGAAAAGCCAAATCCCGTCAAAGTTAGCAATCTCGGGCCGGGCGCAGTGCCTCACGCCTATAATCCCAGCACTTTGGGAGGCCGAGGTGGGCGGATCACGAGGTCAACAAATTGAGACCATCCTGACCAACATGGTGAAACCCTGTCTCTACTAAAAAAATACCAAAATTAGCCGGGCGTGGTGGCGCGCGCCTGTAGTCCCAGCTACTCGGGAGGCTGAGGCAGGAGAATTGCTTGAACCCGGGAGGCAGAGGTTGCAGTGAGCCAAGATTGCTCCACTGCACTCCAGCCTGGTGCCTGGTGACAGAGTGAGACTCTGTCTCAAAAAAACAAAAAAAAAGTTAGCAATGTCATAGGACACTCAAATCTGGAGGAGCAGCTGGGCATGAGCACAAGGCAGAGAAAATGCAGCTCAAAAATCAATGAAGCCAGGGATCCCTGGGTACTATGTGATAGTTCCACATGGCTCTTGAGTTTCTAATTTCTCAGACAGCCATAGCAGATACCCGTGTCCCCTCAGCACCCCCATATCCACCCAATACCCACAGAGAAGTCCTGAGCAAGAATGCAAGGAAGATGAAACTGTCCCTGGCACCCTCCCCACTCCTTGGCCCCCAACTCCTAGCCCCCGTACACTCACATCAGCCCGGATTTCTTGGGAACTCAACCTTTATGCTGACCCCACCTTTTGATAGATTAATAGAAATGGCCCTTTCCTCCTCAACACCACAGTGGGACTATCTCTAATTCTCTGTAATTCCATTCCTCTAAGACACCAAATGAATATGCTGGCATGGACCTCTTTAAAAATTGTGCCTTCACCCTAAGAGACCGTCTCTAACGATAGCATTTTGGATGCTATGGCAGCCTGTGAGGTTACCATTTAAAAAATAATAAATAAGTATAATCACCAAGTAAATGAAATACCTCATAAATGTCTTTAACTGAGCAGATAAAATAATTGTGAGCAGCATATGAGAATAAAGTATGTAAAATTAATCTTGGTAAATAAGGCTTCATTGTTGACATTTTAACATATAACTTGAGGAAGGGCACCTCATGGGTTTTAATTTCAGAATTCAAACTCACAAGAAACACAGTGTCAGTGTGTCTCTCGCACGAGTGCAGCATTTCTGTCATCACCACACGCTTGGGAGCACGAGCATGTGCTGAGCAGACACATAAGCCAAGCACTACATGGGCCGCTCTGTAGGCATCATCTTCTCTAATCCTCACAGCCTGGCTTAGAAGTGCCTAACCCTATCCCGTCCTATAGCCACAGCTCAGAAAGAGAAGATTACCCACGGCTACAGGGCCAGCGAGCAATGAAGTGGTGATTCCAGGGCCTGTGCTTCCACTAGCCACGCTTCATCTCCAAGTTGCCACTGTTCAGCCTGCAAGTATAGACTAGAGTGTCCCATCTAAACACAGCACAATGAAAATGAGCTTGAAAGAGAGAGAAAAAAGGAAGAAGAATACAAACCAAGTAAATACAGCCAGAAGAAAAGTACCTGAAACACAGAAATTCCCATGGAAAACAAAAGAAGCGGGAAAAGGAAGGGAGGAAGCAAAGTGGAGAAGGAGGAAGAAAGAGAGCAGGAGAACCTAAAGCTGAGGGCGGACAGCTCATTATGTGCGAATACACAATGCAACATGGCAGCTAAGTAGGCAAAAATAATGCAGGGCTACAGCACTGCAATCACGCTATGTACTGTGGGGACAAGGACGACTTCGGTATGACCTTGGCGAGTCCGTTCTTAGAATATTGCATTGAACTTTGGGCACTTCATTACAAAGAAGCAACAAACTTCAACAGAGATTTCAATAAAGAATTACCAAAAAAAAAAAAAGATTAAAAGGGAATCAACTAATGTCAGATTGTAAGCATTTACGGAGAGCATGAAGGAAGACAGCTCTGAGCGTGGCTCTCGCACTTAGCGCCATAACCTTTGAGTCCTCAGGGGAAGCCCTCTGCAACGGGGGTGTCAGGAATGCAGACATTTTCCTCAGCCAGTTGTCACAGTGCCGCTGAGGCACACCAGGCCAGCAGGGTGACAAATAATGCTTCCGTGCAAGTTTAATTCAGTCCCTGGTAAGGGGGAGACAGGAGGGGTAAGGCGACCAGGACACAGCTGAAGCTGCCCCAGGACAGTAGCCACCACTCCACCCCAGCAGGGCCAGCATTTTTGTAAGGATCCGGGGCATCTCTCTGGCCAGGAGGGGCTGCTGATGCTGACAGGGGAGGACCCGCCAATGTCAGCAAAGATGCCTCTGGCACCAACTAGGATAAACAGAAGCAGAGACAAGATGTGGCAGATGAGGCAGGGACAGAGGAAAGACCACAGAATCCGGGCACATCCAGCAACCTCCATGTTTCTAAACCCTGCAGCAAAGTAGCCTTCTTGGCTGAAAAGCTTTTTTCTCTACTGAGAACACCTGCCTGTTTTTCTCCACCTCCTCTGTGCATAATCCTGACATTCTCTCCTACTCCTAGAATTAATCTCCCTCCTGCAAGCTCTCCAAGCCCCTTTTGTTTACAATTCTATTATAACATTCATCACACCAAATTATAATTCTTAGTTTCCATGTCTGACTCCCTCAACGAAGTTCCAAGTTCTTCCTGAATCAGCTCTAAGATCACCCTCACGAGGAAGTACCTTTGCATTTGTAGATACAGCTGATTCCCCTTATTAGAGGCAGTGAAGTCCTCTAAAGTCTCCTAGAATACTGAACCGTTGCTCCCGGGGGAAATACAGGGTTGGGTTCCTGTGAGCCTCTGGTCGTAACATTTTTGTCAACCAGCAGATATGTAACCTTGTTTTATGTGTGTTTCTGTTGAACGACACCACATTTAATATCCGTTGCTGATTAACATCAAACTCACAACTAACAGCTTCTCCAACACACATATTTGCTCCTTAAGCCGCACCACAGCCTTCTTGTGCTTGGCAAAGCTCAACCACACTTCAACACTACGCTGAGGATGCTTTCTACACAAAATCACCAATAAAAAGCACAAAACGTGACACATGGCACTAAACAGATCCCGAAAAGGACCCTTGCTTCCAGCAGAGCTGAGACAAGGAGAACAGCATCTTCTCCAACCTCAGCTGGGAGCATGTGCATGGAGCCTACTCACATTTTTTGCTTCTCTGCCCATGTCCACAGATAACCACGAAAGTCAGACAAATACTGATTTGGGGGTTACAAGCAAGTTTAAGTAAGTGAGTGAAATTTTAAAAATTAAAAAAA
This sequence comes from Callithrix jacchus, assembly GCF_049354715.1. Lineage (NCBI taxonomy): Eukaryota > Metazoa > Chordata > Mammalia > Primates > Cebidae > Callithrix > Callithrix jacchus. Next base: position 141,210,291 of record NC_133506.1, on the reverse strand, counting down.
AAAAACAGAATCTGTGAACAATGAGGATCAATGTATTTCCAGCACCTACCAAAGCACCATGCATTATTAGTAGGTGATCAATAAGACCTGTTGACTTTGGGAAAGAAAACAAGAAGGGGTTGTAAGGTAGTGCCTGCGTGTGAGAGTGAATGCTAGTGTGTGAGTGGGTGTGAGCAGGTTAGTGTGTGAATATCTAAGCACGTGGGTATGTCTATGAATGGAAGAGTTAGCAAGTCAGTGTGAGTGTGAGGGTGAGTGAACTGTGATCAGAAGTGAGTGTGAGTATGCAAGCATGGGAGAATGTGTGTGAATGAGAGTGTGTGTCAACAGAAAAGTGAATGTGTGTGTATGTGTGGATGGAAGAGTGCTTGAGTGTGCGAGTGAGTATCTGAATGATTAGAGAGCGCTTCCAATTTGAGCCCTATTCTGAATCAGGCTGTGCAGCAGCATTAACTCAGGGAACCCAGGGAGACTACGCTACCCCTGGGAGAAGCAGGAAGCTCTGCAATTCAGAGGTACTGTCCACAACACTGAGGCTCTGATTGAGGGGTTCTCCAGGGTTCCATGCGATGAACAATCTATTCTGAAAACAAGGGCAACGTGGGAGAGGTGAGGGGCAGGAGTGCCAGGATTTAGGAGGTCAGGAGAGGAAGAAGCCAGAAGAGTTTGGAGATGCTGACTTGTGCCTCTGTTGTCCCTGATACTACTGTCACCTGGTTATCTTGCAGACCCTGACTCACAAGCTGATCAGACTTCTCCGTGTGCCCCAAGGCTCAGGATGAGGGGAAGCAGGAGTCGGCACTGTCAGCAAGCCACAGACACAAAAGACCCTCACACAGATTCTCAGTGAGGAATTCATTTTAAAGTGCTAATGAATTCAGAGGAGTTGCTGTCATAATGCATTATTTCAATCATAAGACACTTAGAATGCAATTACTAGCATGTGAGGCTCCCTAACACTTTTTATCAAAAAAGGAAACTTCTTATACTCAAAATAATCAGGAACCACAGGTCTACAGGTCAACTCCTCCAGCTCTCAAATACCTATTCAGGAATCTAGTACTTATCAACTAGGCTCTGCCTAGTCCTAGAAAAACACACAGGTGATTTGGGATCCCACTGACAATACATTTCATTCATTCAATATTCATTAGGTGCCAAGTGCATGCAAGACTCGGCTTCACATACTGGTGGGACCATGGGAACCACAGTCACCAAGTCTCTGCCTTCATAGAGCTCCACTTTACAAAATGGGGCAGCTTTAATAGGCGTCTGACTCAGGGCTTCCCAAAACTACTCCCTCAAGTTCTTATCAGGCTTCTCTGGCAGAGACTGAGGCAGAGGGACTTCAGAAAATGCAGCAGTGTGAGGCAGGGAAGAGAGTAGGGGAGAGGGGTGCTGGGCTCGTGTGTGAAAGCTGCACCTGTCATGGGAAAACTCTGCTCCAGGATTCCTGAGAATGTTCCTGGGGGCCCACAACAATGTTCCTCCAAATTCTCATCCCAGACAGGAAATGTGTCTGCTGAGCGACTAACAATTTAAAATAATCCTTCCCCAAACCTGGAAAATATCCAGACCTGTGTTCTATGACTGGCCATACTAGCTGGGAATGTTTTCAGTGTGCTTTAAACATCAGTAAATGTAGCTACCATGCTCAACACCCTAACTGAAATCAAACAGATACATTATTTTAAAAGATGATTGTCCACTAATGGCCAGCAATACAGATGCTAAGGAAAGAAATGAACCACTAAGTTAAAACTAGGCTACTGTAAAGAAAAATAATCCTCCAAAATCACATCTGTGTAAGATATATTAAAAACTTGCTCCACTATGTGGTTAATTCTGGTTAAAAATATTCATTATGTAGTTAATTCTAGTACATGTATTTTTTATTCGCAAAAATGGATGGCCTTTCTTAATATATATATATATATATCAGACAAGATTTACTAATTTGCCTACATTCAAATCCTGACTTGTCATCATCTATGTGACCTTCAATAAGTCACTAAAAGCTCACCTTATCTATAAAACCAGGACAATGTATGGATTCAGTCACACAGCAGAAGCTGCACTCCATATCATCTAAGAATTGTTACTCAATTCTTTGAAAATTGGTCACACACATATGAAACACAGCATAAGGCAATGCTCTATTATTCAAAATATCTGTTGAAAACCACCCCTCTCCAGATCATGCCTGATATCGGATAGGTTACTAAGGAAATGAAACTTTTCCTCTCCTTTAAGTGAACTGCGTTCTTTGTACAGGACGTGTCTGAACATCTCCCATTAAAGCAATCGGAACTGAACCACTACGGTGACCAATCAGAAGCTGAGTGGTCCTTGCCATGTGGTGTGGTGTCCTGCTCCATGAACACATAAGGTTATTCTGCTTGTTCAAAGGTAGCTCCAAATTGCCCCTGCAGAGCACCTGTGAGAGATGAGGGGGCCTCTGATGAACTGCAAGGGTTAGCCTCCGTCCTCAACTCTGCCCCATGCCTGTGCAGTGTCCTCCAACAGTGACATCACAGATCCCTAGAAGGCAAAGGGAATAATCTACGGGGCCATAAGTTCTCTCCAAGAATGTTTTTACTTTGCCTTTCCATTTCAATGAAAAAGTATTAGAACTGTTTCAAGGTATCCAGGAACCCACAGATGACCATCCCATAACCACATAACTGCCCCCCAAGAATGCACAAGGGTTTAAAACTATTGTCAGTGCTACACAGTGCTATAACACTTCCACCATCAGGACCGATAGGAAAAGTCAAAGGCACAGTGAGTACATCGGAGGTGTGTCTGAGATACGTGAAGACCAGATGAGATCATTTAGTGTCCCAGGAACTCACAGGAAGCAGTGGGCTTCAGGTCATCCTGAGGTGCTCTGCAGAACAGGCACCCTGAGCTCACAAGAAGATGTGCCAAGCACCAAGGTGGATTTACAGTGAGGCAGCATCTTCATCTCAGTCAGGGAACATCTTCCTTCACATGAAATCCACCGTGTCACTGTGTATTTTACTGATCTTGCCATTTGAGTTCTGGCATATATATGTTTTGAATTACAGTTGTCAAAGAGGTATAAGGAATTTATATCTAGTTTCATGTGTGCACATTTTCAAATAACATAGTAAAAATAATTTAAGTCAATATAGGATTATAAGGATCTGAGCTACTTCACTGTCTCCTTTTAAACAGGTGGGTATCTCCTTCGATTCCGGGACAGAGGGATCTGCAGGGTTCCTCCCATCTGCCCCACAATATGGAAGCACCATGCAAGAAATTTCTTTGACTCATATACGTCTGCCCAACAGAAAAAACTGTCCCCAAATGAGGTATTTGCTAAAAGAAACTTTCTGTGCATTGGAAACAGTCAAACCCCATCACGCCTAGTTACTGATTACACGGAGTCCCATAAACCAGGGCCCTGGTGCATCCCTGGAAATATAACCAAACCTACTAGTAAACATCTGTTTTAACAAGCACCTGTCAGGGTGAGGCTAGGAATGGCTGCAAAGCACTGGTCTGAGGCAGTCAGCACAAAGCTGGTCCTCACTCTGCAACCGCAAGTTTTGGGCATTTCAGCAAGTCACTTAACCTCTCTCATTTTCAGTTTCAGGAGCTGACTAACTCCTGTGAAAACACCTGGACTCTACGAGCTCACAACCCTGTATCAGTGCTATCACTGTTCGATGCTCACGTACGGTAGACACCGCGTGTGTGTTCATGACAGGGTGAATAACTGGGTCAACAAACATTTACCACGTGCCAACTGCACATAAATTGCCCTGCCTGGCCTTCAAGAAACAGAAAGATTATAAAGCCAAAGACTCTGACTCCAAAAATGTTCATTAACAAAGAGACCAGCAGGAATTACAATTTTGGGCAAAATAATGTAAGTGTTATAAAGGGATACACACCAGAAACGTTAGCACTTCTGCCATCCCTGTGCCATCCTCCAGCGTCACTTCTGTAGACTCTACGCTCTATGTTCCAACATCCTTATAACGTTAGTGCCTGTGCCAGCTACTTTTTTAATAAGAAGGTCAATTCCTTTCATTCAATGCAAGCTTCTTGAAGGAGATTAATTTTTTCATGACATTCTTTTTTAAGGAGGCATTTATTACGGTCAATTATTCTTGATGTTTCAAAGCATCTTGAAGGCTGGGAATGGTGGCTCAGGGCTGTAATCCCAACCCTTTGCGAGGCCAAGATGGGAAGATCACTTGATGTCAGGAATTTGAGACCAGCCTGGTCAACATGGTGAAACCCCATCTCTACTAAAAATACAAAAATTAGCCAGGTGTGGTGGTGCGCACCTGTAATCCCAGCTACTCAGGAGGCTGAAGCAGGAGGATCTCTTGAACCCAGAAGGCAGAGGTTGCAGTGAGCTGAGATTATGCCACTACACTCCAACCTGGGTGACAGAGCAAGACTCTGTCTCAAAAAATTTAAAAAAAAATGTTAAAGGTATCTTGATAATACTCAAACAATTTAGATTAAGACTCTAAAAGTAACGACCAGAGCTATGATTCTAATCTTTTTGATAAGAACAAAAGTGACCAATGTTAATGAATACTCTAATCCCCTGGCCCGGTGTGTTGTGTGTGTGTGTAAGCTAACATCCTCTTGCATAACCGGGCAGCATATTTTAATCGTTACATTTGAAGGGTCATGTGACCTGACTTGTCTGCCCTTCCTTTTCTGAGGCTCTTATTTATTCCTCAAGACCCATTTTAAATGCTACCACTCAACCTCCCCAAGCAGTTATTTAAACACTCCTCTGGGACACCAAGACATCTGTCAATTCCTCTACTATGGTAAATTTCACACTGCCCTGAATTATTTATAAGCATAGATATCTGTTTCATTGTTTTGCACTCATCACAGTGCTGGATGAAGCATAGCTATAAATGTGAAATAAGTAAGCAAATAAATGAATGGATATATGGATAAATTATCACACGAATACAATAATCGAACACCATCCCTGAGTTAGAATTATTCATGTTCTCCTTCTAATCGAATGATAGCCATTAGCAATATAGTTTTGCTTATTTTCGCATTCTAATAGGATATCAGAATCCTGTGTATTTTTCTGAAGAAGTATTAACCCATTTACCTCTAACCTCTTAGATCTATTCTCAAGGTAAACCTGAAGGCAAAAACAAGCAAACAAAAGCTACACAGATGAAAAGAGAAAATTAATCCCAAAATAGGAAAATACACTCTAAATGAATTTCACTATATTTACACATTTACTTTATAAAAGTGACTCTTATCTCCCCAAATCTCCTTCATGAAACTTCACACAGATAAAGATTCCTGGAGGCTCCAAATGTGAGTGTATTTAGTAACATAACCACTGCCCATTTCTTTCCCTCTCTCAATCTCATCACGAAGAAAATGAGATATTTTTGTCACTCCTCATCCTCACTGCCACTCGAGGCATGATAACCACAAACCCAGTGGGAAATATGAGACTCCAGTCCCCCTGAGAAACAAGACTTTCACTCTTGCCCTCCCCCTCGCCTGCAGGGGGAACAGACCAAAGGGAAATAATCTGCTGCCCAGGAGCCTCCCTCCCAGCTCCTTACAAAAGAGGCGAAGAGATCTCGCTGCACTAACATTTTGTGTGCATAGAGAACATCATCGGTCAGACAGAGAAGACCTGAGAATGAAGGCTGAGAAACTGAAACTACGGAATTCTTGGGATCCATCCAGACTGGGAAGAGACATTCCAGATGTCTAACTCGAGTTCTTCATCTTACAGAAGAGGAGAAAGAGAGCCTGGTGCCTACTTCGTAGCAGATACAGAATGAGAGTTAACCATGCTCTTGACACTGCAGTATCTTTCTTCCAGCGTCAGCCTTATCCCCCTTGGGCCACACACAAGGGAGACAACACAGGCACACACGGGCCAATTATGCATAGAAATGGAAGATGGTGATTCCTCCTTCAACTGGAGACCTAAATATACATACAAGTAACCATACAAGGGACATACTGCGAGAACACTTCAATGCAACTAATGAGGGATAGAAATAAATCTTAACTTTTAATTCAGTTCAACCCAATGAGAATTCATCGAGCACCTACTATGTACAAGCGCCACTGCTGTGTGTTAGGAAACCTTAAAAAAAATGTGGTCCATACCCTTTAGATACATTAGGAAACAGAGAAATACAGTCGATCACACTGTAAACTGTACTGTGACTTATGTAATAAGGGAGCAAAGTATTCTATCCCCGGGGACCAAAAAAACACTCAAGAAATACTAACTAGAATAAACAGGGTTAGAGTTGGGGGTGTAATGAAGGTTTGGCAGAAGTGGCATTTCCATTGAATCTTAAACAAAAAGTCCTGCTTCATCAGGTGGAGAAGGCAAGAGAAAGGCATCTGAGAGAGAAATTCACTTGATCACACATGTAAATCAGACGGTATAATGTGTTTGGAGAACAGCAAATAGACCGGAGTTGCAAAGGTAAAGAGGCACAAGGGGTACTCCCAGCAAAGCAGATCCAAGCAGTGGTTCATCCTAAGCACTAGATGCCGCATTTAAGAATGTGGGCAGTATCCTTCAAAGGCAAGTATTCGAAGGGATCTCTGTGCACAAGTGACACTCCTATCTGGGTTTTGAAGGTACTTCTGTCATCGATGTGGAGAATGGATTGGAGACAGAAGACTAGAGATGCAGGGAAGTGGCTGAAGACGTGTTTCTGCAAGGAAAGCATAATACAGAAAAGCGTCTCTGGCAGCCACCTTTCCTCAGAGCAATTTCTACACCTAGGACACTCTTCGCAGGAGAAGGTGTGTGCTTCTCAAGCACGTGCGGAAGAAGAGCCATTTTGCCCTTTCTTTCATTGCCCTTTGCCTGGCTGGGATTCCATGACTGAACTGTCAGTGAGCTGTGTGGCAGTGGTGACAAGTCTACTCCTGTCCACACAGTGTGTATGTGCTCAAGCCCAACGTGAGGCAGCCAGGAGTTACAGAGAACCTAACAAGGCAGCCGGGACTTCCCAGAAAATGGGAAAGATGGCCTTCTCCAGCTGTCCACCTGCTGCTGTTTCCTACAGTATAGTGACTGGCACCCCGTGGGTCTACACTCAGTGTCCCTCTCATGCTGCCCTAGGCACTGTGCTAGGAACTGGGGCGTGCCAGGCAGGAAGGCATGAGTAAGAAACCACTTAAATCATCCAGAAGGAAAGATGAAGCTCAGCCCGGGTAACAATCCTACCAGCAGCCTTGCTGAACACAAAATCAGACATGCTCTCCTTGTCAACCAATAAACCACAGGAGTCTGAATCATGCTGGTGATTTCACCTGAAAGACCAGTCATCTCTCAACTGGGAAAAATTCAGAGGGTGTGCAAGATGATCCTTGGAACAAGAAACAAGTAATAGGGTCCCTATTTAGGTTTCCTCATTCATTCTATTCTTTGAAATTGTTTACTTTGCTGTTATCTCTTATAAAATAGCATGTATAAACTATACTTGATATATACAATTTTAAAATAATTTAATATTTAAGAAGCACACTCAAATTAAGCATACTATATTTATTTGAAATGCATATGTTGAGATGCATATTGAAAACAATTTTTTTGGTGGGGATACATGATAAACGTTTGGAGGCCACTGTGATAAAACAGAGCCCCATCTACATACTAAAAGTCACAACTTCTCTTCTACACAAAAATGCATTTTATTGAGTCCAACTGAAATCCACATTACGTACCAAGAAAAAAAAGAAGGTATGACAAAAGGAGAACGTCATTTTCTATTTTTTAAATGTAAAAGTTTCCTTTATCTTATATCTTATCTTTCTTCCCACTTAAAGGTATCACAAAAGTCGTTTGGGGGTAAATAACTTTGCCTAAACCATGTTCTGTGTTTATAAAGCTAAACTCAATCCTATAACTACAAATATATTTTAGCATGTTATATGTATATGTATATGTGTATCTATATATACATATTTTTAAAGCCTAATGGTAGAAAAGTATATCTAGAAAAATTTTTGCCCTTCACTTCTGTGTACTGAGAACTCCAAAACTTTTCTTATTCTAAGCTTTTTTTTCTTTTCAACATCTTATAAACTCTAATCAAAGTTCTCATATTTAGAAAACAGGGATTAAATTCTCATTTGACCACCAGTAATTGCAATGATAAATTCCTCTGGGAAACCAAGGCAAGAGAATCACTTGAGGCCAGAACTTCAAGACCAGCCTGAGCAACATAGCGTGACCTTGTCTCTACAAAAAACATTTTCATTAGGGTGTGTGGTGATGCACATTCATAGTCCCAGCTACTCAGGCGGCTGAAAAAGGAGGATCTTTTAAGCCCATGAGTTCCTTAAACAAGCTGCAGCGAGCTACAATTATACCACTGCACTCCAGCCTGGGCAACAGCAATAACCTATCTCAAAAAAAAAAAGAGAGGAGAAAGAAACACTAAAGATTAATTTCATTACAAGTTTGAATGTTGAAAACCCAAGTTTGTATATATTATTCATACTCACACATTCAGCAAAAATTTATTAAGTCCCTGTGTGTACCATGCACTGTGTTTTAGGTACTGCATTAGCAGGAGTGAAGTGATACCATGATGGAAAGTTAGTCCCCACCACAGTGTGGAAGGGTAACCTTGTCTCATTCACACCTCAGCACCTAGAACAGTACCTGCCTGGCACCTAGCAGGGCACAATAAATACTTCTTTACTGCCTCCCCTGAGGGTCTTACAACCTAGTAGGGATGGGGAGTGGAAAAAAAAGAAATTCACAACATTTGCAAATAATTACAATATTGTTATATTCTTATTCACATACAAAAATATCTGACAACAATTTCCATCTCCCTTCTCTGCATAATGAAAATCTTGCATGTAGCTCAGAGAGAGTTTAGATTCACTGCATGGTCTATTTCTAGTTTTAATTACAATGCTTGGCAAAGCTTAGGAGGAGATCATTTCAATTCATTTCAAAAATAACTCTCATTCAAAACAAGAAGATAGGATTTTTCACACTTGTACATTTTTTTATTTACTTGATAATGAAGATGATTTGACATATAAATAAAGCATTTTCTTAGCAACGTTGGTCTACTGAAGACACAGAGCTGATTATCTATTAATAAAAATAAAATGGCTTTCCTCAAAAAGTAAAAACTTACACTCGCCTTCCAAACAGACTCAGTTTCATTTCTGGCCCTTTTTAATCTAGAGAAAAGACAGCTGTTCAAATCAAACACGGAGCATAAAGCTGGATGAAGTCCCTGCAGTGCTTACCGATCCATACAGCTCCCCCTTATCATTCATCCCAAGGTAGAGTCCGCTGTCCACGCCTCGAATGCTGACCAGGCCCACTGCTATACTGATAAATTCCAGAATGCCTGTAGACAAAGGTAGAAGGCAGAGGACAGGTCAGAGCGTGGAGCATGTCCCTAGAGTCGCAGCATCCCTGGGGTTTTGGAGAGGACACTGAGCCCAGCTCCCCACTTGGATAACCCCAGCTAGTTAAAGAAGTGTCTTTTAAAATCACTGCCTAAAAGAATTTATTTCCACCTAAATTCTATCTTATCATAATGATACAAAAATACTTATTAACATGACTTACACAATAAATAAAACATTTGAAAAATTAAAAAGCTACTGTCTACATAGATATGCTAAGAAGTAACAGGACAGAAAAACCAGTGTGAATATAATCTAATTAACTTAAAAGAGTAGAATTTAAGAGAAAGACAACCTATGTCTACTTCATAAAGTATCTGTATGTGATTCTCTTATTTTGAGAGACATAAGACTATTCTCTAAACAGAATACTTAAAGGAAAAAAAAAGACAACCTACTTCCACTTTAGAAACATGAAGTTAAGTATCTGTATGTGAATATCTTGTTCTTGGACTTCCCAGCCTTTAGAACTACGAGAAATAAATATCTGTTTAAGTAGGGAAAAAAAAGTATTCTGTTTAGAGAATGGTCTATGTCTCTCAAAATAAGAGAATGAGGTGCTAACTAAAGTCTTGATTGGTTTCTACAGAAGATTAACCAGCTCCAGCTCTCTGTGGTATAATTTTTTTAACTCTATCTAAAAAACTAAAACTTCCTACATACATCCCAAATATTGATGCTTAAACAAAGTTTTGGCTTTTGCTATACTTAGCTAAACCTCAAAGAGATAGTTAAGCAATTAAAATAATAATATTCTGAAGAGAGAAATACTGCTCATGATTTAAAGTAGGCATGCAATACTGTATCCCAAAATCAAATCAACACAATGATCTTCTTTTACTTCCTTCTTTCCCCTTGCTTACCTCACTAAGAATAACACCTAAGCTGGGCATAAATCCAGAGTTTTATGGCCACACAACAGCAGCTTCAATTTCTCTAACTATATTGTGGTTTTAAGATGATTAGCCCACAGTATATTTAGGACGCTGCTAATATGACTTTAACTCAGACATTTTTTTCCTTTTTATTATAAATTAAAGTGCTACATTTTATGTAGCCCTTTTATTAATGCATATCAAATACTGAGTTGTTTTAAAAATATTTTCAAATATTAAAAATTTTACTTACATTTAAGAGTTCAGAAAAAACTTAGGGTAACAATGGGCTATAGTCAGTCTCGTGTGACTAATAAAAAAGCACTTACATGAATTTTTCAACAATTAATTTTGCAACTCTCACAAAACACACTGGTGCCGCAATCAAAAGAAGACAGGACAGCATAAATCTAATAAAGGAAAGGATTAGCTCAAGAGGAAACTCCTCCAAGGTGAAGTAAAAAAGAGCTATTTCTTCTAAAGGGGTATTCCTTATTCTTTTATAAGGAAAAAATGTAACAAATTTATCTTGCACTTACAGTTTATGGATTATCTGAAGATTCAAATGTAATTATTTTAATAGAATGTTAGACAGTGTATGAAAAAATATAAAGTGAAATTATACATTGTTTTGAATCTATTACTCTATGACTCTACCATGGAAGATGCATCTAAAAGAAGCCAGTTTATGACTAGCCTTCCCTACTCACAAAGCAAATGGGAATTTAAATAAGGCAATACTTCCATGAGATTCATTTCTCATGAGATACACTCCCTTTTTGATGTAATCATTTTATTTCATTGTACTACTTCTAATTCTTATGAGCCAAAATAATTAAAATGTTGTATTTTATTACTATTAGCAGTCACAAGTATGTGAATATCTTCTTAGCTACCTGAAAGCACAGCAAAATGTGAGTTATATATACCCTGAAATTGATGTAAGGAGTTAATTAATGTCCAATTTTCATCATAAGATGAAATGTAGAAAACAATTGGCCCCCTTTGAGGTCTGAACGATTTAATTTACCAGATCAATAAGGAAATGTTTAATCATAAAACTAAAAGATATTTGCAGCTTCTAAAGGGGCATAAGATGATCTTTCTGTTTTTCCTTGCACATGAGGTAACTCTAAGGACTAAAAATGAATATTAGCTAATGTTGCCCATCGGGTCCAACAAAGAATAAGGTGTACATGATTTCATAAAGCCATTTCACTGGCTGGTCTGCAGAACATCAAGAAAAAATAATGCAGCAGCAATAATGATTATTGTAAAGTGAGAATTCTTGAGCCAAAATGAGAGGCTTTCTATCATTTAATCCTCAGAACAACTCTAAGCATTACAATATTCTAATCCCCAGTGTATGAATGGGGAAATTGAGGTTTAAGGAAGTTAATAGTTAGCCCCCAAGCAATTGCACTCCAAAGCCTATTTCCTTAACTATTATGCACATCTTAAAGTTGGTTTTGCCTCTTTTTAATGTTTCTGCGATTTCTGTATTAGTTTCATATAGGTGAGTTCTGAAAGCATTGTTAATATATAATTTGGAAATGACGATATTAAGATATCTATCTAGTTTCTTTTTCTGGCATTGACAAGACAGCTGTAATTCATATTCATTCACTTTTTCATTCAAGAAGCTATTATTGAGGGACTATTATAAACTAAGCATCACGCCATTTCTTGAGTATATAAAGATGAACCAGATATAGCCTAGGTCCTATCACCCTCAAATTGCTCACCATCTGTTGGGAAGAAGGACACATAAACAGATAAATAGAACAAGAGTGTGGCAAATGCAGTGAGAGGGAGATGTTCAGGGTATGGGCAGTCCAAAGACGGCCAGCTCATCTGGGTTTCTGAAGGCAAGTCAGAGGCTTCCCAAGAAAATAAATACCCTAGATGAGTCTCCAAAAAGCTATCCAAGTGAGAAGGAACTACCCAGTGACCCCAGGTGGAAAAGATTTTATCACCTCAAACCACCACCCATTTCTCTGTAGCTCCTTAAAAATAGAGACCTCAAAAGAACAGCCTAGCTTTTCATGTGGTCACCTCAGTGATGCAAGGACAAGCAGACTATCTGAACATAGCATTCTCCCCCATGCAAAGAGCACCACTGTTGTAAGGTCAGGAAGACCTGGCAACCCCGCAACAGGATCCCACCCCAACCAGACTGGACACCTCATCATTCCTGGTACCCTCTTGTCTACAACAAATTCTATAACCTCAGCGAGGTCCATTCACCTCTCTCTGGGGTGAAGCTGGTGCCACGCAAGTGCTTACAACTACACTCCCTAAGTACACGCTCCACATGTTACTTGTTCACATGACTGGGCAGCAGAGGGTGCTGGACCAATAACAGTCAGGAGAAGCCTTCTGTGTAGAGACATCTGAATGTTTAATGATCAAGGAGAGAGGAAGGGAAAGAAGGAAAGACCAAAGAAAAGGAAGGAAGAAAGGAGAGAGGAAGGAGCAAATGATGAGACTGTGCCTAAAATTAGAACTACGGCACACATGTGCACCATGGCAGCCTGTCCCTCATTTTGGGCAAACACAGCCTTGACATCCTTAGCTCAGAAGGTCCACAGTAGTGGGTAGTGATAGAGTGACATGGGAAGCACAGGGTCAGTGACTGCTGTCATTTCTTTATTTTCTTCCACAGCAGTCAACAGTTCCAAATGAGAACACATTCACTGGGCCCCCATGGAATTTGATGAGGTGTGAGATCATCTATAGTCCATGAGGGACCAGGTCAATGCCTCAACTATTTCAGGAAAATGACCCCACTGGACCTTCCTCATTGCCCCAGACTCACTATTAGTGACCATCCCCAGAGCTGAGGGGCTGCCCCAGTTCCATTCAAATGGACAATTAACCCAAAGCTGGCACCACCCCCTAGACCCATCTGTGCTGGGCCTCACCTCCAAGGCCATGTGAGGCCAGCAGTGGGAGGGCAAGGCAGTCAGAGCTGCTCCACTGTGGCCCTCATGACATGGCCCTCTGACCTAAGAGCCCCCAACACATTACAGAACATATTGAGACCACACAAATTATGCAGACTGTGGAGGGGACAGGGCAAGGGGCTGCGGAAAATCCGTGATTAAGCCTCTTCCCTGCAGAGCTTCCTGCTCACCCAGAGAAGCTCCAGCCAGGGCCGCCAGTTCAATCATCTCAGAGCTAGCATCAGGGTAAGTTCGCATCTGTAGCAACCTGAGCACATCTCAGAGTTTACATAGAAAATGACTAACCTAAATGGAGTTACAACCCCACCCATTTTTCCAGAACCTGAAGCAATCCTAAAACCATCTCCTTAAACACCCAGTCTTTTCCTGAGACAATGAAGAATCAGATACATAGAACAAAAATTTTTTTAAGTGTAAAACCCTGAGAATAAGATTTTTAATACCCATTTAAAAAAAATCATACTACCATATTTTTTCACTCTAGTAAAACTTTCACCTGACCCCTCTTTGAATGGAAGCCCCAGTTTGGGTGCTCATCTGAGGTCCTGATGAAGTCTGGCCTTTCAGAGCCACCACCCCAGCCAAAAGGTGAACAGACTTAGGCTTCCCAAGCAAGTTAAATCGCAGATCAGGCCCAGTGTTCACGTTTTTATTATTTTACATTATTATTTCCCCAAATGATATTCTGCTCACTTTTTTTTTCCATTTAGCAAGGCTGGAGTGCTTTAAAAGTGACCTATATATAGATATAGGTATGTAGATATACAGATGAAACAAAACATCTCGGTTCCCCAGCCTAATGCACAGAGATACAACTGCCAGCTCCTTTTCTCCTTGTTCAATCTTACCTCCACACCACCAGCCCCAGAGGGAAAAAAAACAAAGGGCTCCTTCAAGGTCCCATCTAAGTTGTCACCTCTGCAGCTCCTGCTGGAACAGTAAGACTCCCCCACCCCCACGTCCCCTGCACTACCGCTGCTGTGTCACTGCCAAGCTTGCCAGCAGCTGCAGTCACCTGCGGCTGCCTGGGGGCGGCAAAACTCCTTTTTCCAGCACGTTTCCTTCTGCTGTTTCATTTAAGGTAGAAAATGAACTTTCTATTTTAATCAAGGTGTAAACCCACTCCGACCCCTACCTACAGTTACTCTTTTCTAGAGAAACTGAGAGTGAGGACGAAGTCCCCAGAGGGGAGCCGGGCTGCTGCGGAGGAGAGGCCGCTGCTGGAGGAGGAGGAGGGCCGAAGGTGAGGCCGCGGCGGCGCGCGGGAGCGCCAGGTGTGCCAGAGCCCGGCCGCCGCAGCCCCTCGCCCCCTCCCGGCGCCCTTGCCCTCCCTGCGCGCGCCGCGGGGTCCTAGCGCCGCTACCGCCTCATTCCGGGCGGGGCTGGGAAGGCGAGGGTAGGAGGCTCCCAGCACACGCACCACCGCTCTGCAGAGGTTGCTAATATTGGGACCTGCCGCAGCGGCAGCAGCGGGAGACCGCGGCACTGCTGTCACCCCGGGGGCCAGCTTCTCACTGCAACCGGATGAAAGACTTAAATAACCCTCCTGCCTCACCCTGCTTCCCCACCCCCACTGCGCACAGCCACCCACTCAACTCCATCCCAGCCAGGGTGAGTGGCACAATGGAGCTCCAGAGCGCCCTTCCCCCTCGGCCGACGCCAGGCCGACGGGCTAGCTCGCGGCTCGGCGACCCCAGTCCCCAAACTGGGCCGGGGCTTTCGCCCCCTCCCAACCGACACTACTTCTTGCCCCTCCCCCCAGTCCCCACCTCCCAACAGCGCCGACAGTGCCTAAGGACTGGAGATGTCACTTCCTTGGCGACACCTTTCTCCGACCTCTAGGGGTGAGGGGTCTAGCTTTTTGTTTGACGTCTGGTCTCTGTTGAGCCACTGTAGCCCGCCGCAGTCCTCGTACTCTGACCCCAGAACGAGCCTCTCCTGCCTTCCCCTTCCGCGTGGTTCCCGGCCTTGAATCCGCGCTCTCCCCTGTAGCAGAGTTACGGGATTTCTAATGACTCGATTGCGTGTAGCAAACGCCCTATGCTAAAGGTGACTGCATCCAAAAAAAAAAAAATGCTTATGGGAGAAGGAGTCCGTGGAGGAGCACCAACTAGAACATCCCATAATCTCTGTACACCAGGGCCCAGTCGTGCTGCACCACAGTTCTAACAGGGTCTCTCAAAGGCAGGCTCGGCTGATCCACACAATAAAGCCTGCCCGAGCCTGCCGCGGCGCCCCTGCAGCGGTGCGCCCCCGCCGCGCTCCCGCTCGCACCCCGGGCTCCCCCGGTGGTGAAGCCTGAGCCGAGGCGGGGGCGCGGGAAAGCTGGACCACAATCGGCGAGCTCGCGAGCTCTGCTCTCGGAAAGCGGTTAACAATAGCACGCCGCCCCCTCCACCCGCCTCCGAAGCCCTTTGTCCCCCCCACCCCCACTCCTTCCCCTGCGGCTCCGGCCAGGGGCCCCCGACCCACCTCCCGGGCACCACGGAGCCCTTGGAGTCTCCAAAACCTGGCTGCGTGCTTCAGAAGAAGGGGAAGGGCACGGGATGGGACAGGGGAGCTCAGGGGTCCGACCTCCAGCCCGTCCTCCGTCCCCGCCACCAAGTCTCCTGCCGCTGCGCGCGCCTCCAGCCGTTCCCACACCGCAAACCACCGCACAGCCCCGGGCGGCGGCTGTCAGCCCCGCCAGACCCGCTGTCACACACAAAGAGAAAGCGAAGGGGCTCAACTTGGGCCAAAATGAAAAACCGGAGTCCCTAAACGCGGCTAGAAGTGTGTCAGCCCCTGCCTGCCGCCCCTCAGCCCCCGCGGTCCCCGCAGCTCTGAAGGGCGCACCCGAGCCAGGCGGAAAGGGAGCCGGAACACGAGCGCGTTTAGGACCGCGCGGAGCCGGCCGGGCCGCCACTAAGTGCGCCGCGGGGCCCGGGCGGCCAAGCGGGCACCTGCCGGCCGCGAGCGCGGGAGGGCTGGGGCTCCGGCCGCCTGGCACACCTAGGCCGACCGCCCACTCCGTTCGCCTCGACCGGCGCGGCTCCGACGCCCGCGAGTGGCCGACGCGGCCCCGGACACACTCACTCGCCCACCCAGGGCCGCCCACTGCCTGTTGTTCTGGTGTCGAACGCTAGGCACGGTGGCAGCCCTTAAAGAGGCCAGGTGGAAACGGCACTTTTAGTAAAAGTTTAGTCTTGCCTTTGCAACAACCAGAAGCTACCTTTACTAATGGGGTGGGGAGGGGATAGTTATATTTCAACTGAAATAATTGCAAAGCAAAGAGCTACAACTTTCTTTAAGCAGCGAGTGGAGACGCCCCAAGCAATTTCACACTACTAGGCTCAGCTGTGGGCTTAGGCTCCGGGGTGAGCACAAGGAGCAAATCCTGGGCCTCGTGGATCTGGGACTATCCCCCGCCCAGGCCTGAGTCCTCCTCACCTTCTGGCATCATCCGCAGCAGCACGAAGCTGAACATATAGTTTAGATTGTTTTCAACATCTGGCACTAAAGCGTGAGGAAGAAAAATCACCGCAGGACTTTGCTTTTTACGACCCAGTTTAAGTGTTGTCAGGTGGGTTCACTCAGAAGTTAACTCCTTCCAACAGTCTGGTTGCCCCAACTGGCGCTTAATTTTTTCTTTTTTAAGTAAGGAAAAAACTCGAGAGTCCACCCCATCGGGAGTGTGTTAGTTGACTTCGTGCTGTTGGGCTCAGGGTACCCCGGCAAGCACGTGTGTGCAGGCATAAAGTGGGCAGAGCCACCAGCCCTCCAGTCTGCAGCCCTCAGTGCTGAGTCACAAATACCCTCGCTGAAAATGAAATCCTCGGAATGCCCTTTAAAATTACCTCGCAACGTTTGCACGAGCGCACACACTCACACCAGAGAACCAAGCAAGAAACCCACACAGGGCTGCACGCTATGGAAATTTAAAAGCAGAGATTATCACTTGATAGCTGGGAAGAACAAACATCCCCAGCGAGCGTCCTGCCCCTTCCCAAGTCATTTTCCCAAAGCCTCTGCCCCCGGTTTTCACGGAGCCTAAAATATGACTTTAGTCCTCCCAACAGGACAATCCGTCAGCAACCTTTGTCTATAGGGCTTTCAGACCCTCACAAGGGGGAATAATCAATGCGCTTAATAAATAAACAATTCAAGCAGTATACTTATTACAGGAAAGGGGAAAAGTGAAAAACCTTAATTTGGGCACAAGATACCCACTGCCTTCAGGAAACTGTTAAGTTCTTAGTAGTTAATGATTAAAGCTTTAAACTCCTGCAATCGGTCCATTCAAAAGAAACTTCCTAAACCCGTGTATCTGATGCAAAAGAACTGGAAACTTGTATTATATTTATAAATTATGCCCCCCTTTAAATTAAAAGTAGGGGGCCTTTTGATGTATACTTGCATCAGTGCCAGCAGCAGATCTGCAATTCCGGAGGCATTTTTTTCTGAGCTGGCAAGACACAGAAAGAAAGAGAGATACCGAGAAAGAGGGGAGGAGGGGAGATCCCTTCCCACGTTCCCCACCCGGCCACCACCTTCTTGGTAGTTATAATTCCAACATGCCATCTCATGGACACTAAAGGGTTAATGGTATACCTACCGAATCGGCTGTGGTCTTTCCTGGTTCCCTGGATAGTACCATTGGGGAAGATTTCTAAGTGAAATCCAGTCCTGCAGTATAGCTGCCTCCGCCTGAGAATCCCCTTTAAATGATCCAAGTCCGTGACTGCGGGTCCCCTGGGGAGCCCCCCTGCGTCGGACTGACTCAGGTGGTCACTTAACAAAACCGGGCTCTCCACCGGCAACACGGGCACATTCCCAAACGGTACCGCATCCTGCACACCGAAATAGTTCCCAACTTCACCTAAGGGAGCCATCAGAGGACTCGGCTTTTGGAGCACAAGAATAAACGATAATGATGGTGTCAACCCAGGAGATATTAGGCGAGGTATATCCAACTCCCCTCCCTTACTGCAGTTGCAGAGAGAGAGGAAAAAAAAGGTTCTTTTCTTCAATCCATTAAATGCATAAATAAAAGTAATCTGCTGTTTCACTGGCACAGGTTCAAGGTCAAACCACTGATAGTCTAAGAAACCACCACTTTATACTCACACACTGACATATTGATAAACATATCTATGTATCGCTACAGATAGATCCCCAGCTCTTAGCAGGCAGGAAGGTCTTCATCCCATCCGACAGTAATAAGGGAAAAAAATCCGTAGTTTCTCCATTTGGTTTGAGATCAGAATGACCATAGCAACTTAAATGCCTAGGCGTTATTATAGGGATTTTTAAGATGCACGGGCTACGTCAGAATTTACGGATCCTGACTCCAGGAAGGCATGCGCTGTTTTTACTCTCTAACCGACTCTGCAGACATCAGCATGAATCCTTCAAGGGGAAAAAAAAATCTCACGTTGGTGGCGGCGACAAATCTCCCCTCCCGGTCCCCCCTTCAAAAAATGATAATAATAAAACAAAAAGAAACTTTAGGCGTCCAAAGCTAGTATCCAGGATTCTGCAGAGGCTCGGCAGATGTCCATTGGCTTAGAACGGGTGGCGAGCGGCGAGCGAGGAGAGCCGCGTCCGGGAGCTCGCGTGCCGCCCTGGCTGCCGCGAACAGGTGTTGCCGCGCCGGCTCGCGGAGCGTTGTAGCCGGGCGGAGCGCTCCTCCTGCGCAGCCCCCGCCGGCGCGCAGAGTGGCGCAGGCAGCGGCATTGGGCTGGGTTTAAGGTAGCGCCGCGGCCGCCCCGGCTCCCCGCGGTCCTAGCGCCCGGCCTGCTGCCCGCGCCACTCTGCGGCAGGCAAGGCGCGCCAGAGCGCAGGACTTCCTGGGGAGGCAGCCGAGGAGCCCTGGCTTTACAAAGAAAAGCAGATGAAAGATGCACTGCGAGAGGCGGGAGGAAGAAACCTTGAGTCTCCTGAGACTCGAAGTTCTGCGGAATGGAAGCCAATA
Source organism: Callithrix jacchus (assembly GCF_049354715.1). NCBI lineage: Eukaryota > Metazoa > Chordata > Mammalia > Primates > Cebidae > Callithrix > Callithrix jacchus. Next base: position 141,191,044 of record NC_133506.1, on the reverse strand, counting down.
ACCTAAAATCTAGCTGGCTACACGGATGGAGGGTCAGAGTGAAACTGGGAAACTAGTTTTCACTTGGGCTCTGTAACCTTGCATTGCGTTATAGAATAAGACTGAGTGGAGAGAGTCGGAGGGAAGAGGAGTTGATTTAATGGGCTTGGATGGCCGTGGCAGTTTCTCTTCCATTCTTCTGCCACACACACACACACACACACACACACACACAGAAGCACAAACTGTGTTGCAGGTAAGACGCGGTTAGATCTGAACCCCACTTCCCCGTCACACACACACACACACACACACACACACACACACACGCAGATGAGGGCACCGTTTCGGTTTTGTTTGGAGCGTTCTGCTAGGCATCTTTGGGTCGGGGCTATGTTTAGGTCCCGCCCCGCAGCCCGGGTCCTGGCTGCAGCCAAACAGTCGGCAGGGGGGCGCCAGAGAACCTTCTCTGTCCCCGACTTCGACTAGGGCGCGCGCGTCTTCGGGGAGTCTGGGTCGAGGGGAGCGCCCCAGTGGACTTCCTCTCGCCCCCAAACCACGCTCCTTTGGAAGAGCGGCGACATCCCGAGCCCTACGTCGGCTCGGGGAAGCGAAGGGCGAGTTCTAGTGTCTCCCTCCAACCGCCCGAAGCCCGCGGTGGAGCCGGGAGGGCCGGACGCAGGATGTTCGCGGGGCGCCCCGGGGCCGCTGCCGCTCCTTCCTGCCCTCCGCGGCGGGGCCGCACGTGGAAGCCTGACCTCCGGTGCGCGGGCTCGGGTTTCTGCTCGCCGCCGGCGGCCTTCACGCCCAGCGGGAGTCTGGGACAAAGAAACCCGCCTCCGGGGGCCGTCCGGGGCCCTACTGGGCCGGGCCGGCCAGAGAAACTGGAGTCGGCGCGCTCTGCACCCGGGACAGCCTGCCCGCCACCGGATCCCCAGTGCCCGCGGGCGCGGAGCGCGGCGCCCCCGACACACACAGACGCTCGCCCGCAGCCCTCCCGCGGGGCCCTCCTTCCCTCCCCCTGCTCCTCTTTGTTCACATTGTCTTAGAAACGGCCCGACTCTCAGGTCAAGATGGTGAAAGTTGCTGAGACTTGAGCGCAGCTCCAGACTGCGGAGCGTGCAACTGAGAAGCAAAGTCCGAAGCAGAGACTGAACCCCTGCGGTGGGGAAGCGATTCAAACCCTCTTTATGGGGGAGAAGTCGGATCCGCCTTAGTAGTCAGCTAAAGGCTGGAGAAGCAGAACTGGGGCTGGCCCTACTCCGGACGGGAGGGCTTCGCCTGAAGACGAACGGGAGCGATGAATTTGCAGATTTCGGGGGCGCTGGAGGTGCCAGCGACCTGGAGCGACCTTCCCCTGCCCTCCGGGGAGGAAGGCGTGCTCCGGCCCGGGCAAGGAGAAAGGAGAGAGGAGCGAGGTGGTCCTCCCCTCTTCCATTCCCACCCCCGCTTTGCCGCAGTCCAGGGTCATTGGGTGTCCGGGGCTGGCTCGGTGCGTCTTGCTTACGTGTTTCTGAAGCATGAGAGCCCTGCCCCGTGGTATTTACAGCAGTCACATCCGCGGAGGTACAGAGCGGGCTTTAACGTTAACTGCTCGGCAGCAGATACAAGAAGCTGGGGAGGAAGTGTCACTTCTCATAAACCACCCGAGTCGCTCGCATTAATCACCGAGGCAGCCAGCAGCGATGGTTACAGCAGGGGCGTTCCTCGAGCAGTTGTGTACAATGCGCCGAGATGGTTGCTTAGGGGGGAAAAAACGATGGAAGAGACAGAGACAGGAACAGTGAGAGAGATGGAGACAGGGAGAAGCTTCTTAAGAAGAGAGGCGAGCAGCACGTGAACACCGGACATTTCTAGTGAAGACAAGACTGGGACCATTTCCACCAGCTGTCTCCAACTACATTCTTTCGGTCTGAATTTAGATTGTCATCCAATGAGCAAAGACCATTTCCGCTTCCGAATCCTGCAGCTTGTGACTGTCCCTTTAAAAAGCGTTGCAGCAGTGGGAGAGAGGGCGAAGTAGCTGATGGAGCACTTTCCCAGGTTGAGCGTCCTCCCCCACTGCAGTTGGCTTGATCCACATTTCATCCGCATCCTTAACTCCAGCTGCAAGAAGCTTTTGATGCTTCCTCGCCCCTTTGCCTTCTCTGTCAGGTTTCTCTGCTTGGTTTTGTTGGTTGGTTTGGTCTGGTGGTTTTTCTTATTGTAGTAATAGAACAGTGTCCTTCCTTGCACCGGCCACATCACATTTTTCCTGCACTCACCCTGACTCTCCAGGGCTGACATCCTCAAGGTTCTTTGCTCTGGCAAAACCATGCCCATGTCCAGAACTATGAGTACATTTCACAAATCTTCTCAGTGAGTATATAGATGTTAGTTCTCCAAGAAGACTGAGGCCTTGCCTTCTACAGACACGTGGTGTAATTGGGTTAATAACCCCTGCCTCGGAAGACTGTCATTAGGAGTAAAAGGAAAATAAAATGCACACAAAACAAGCAGCACACCTTAGACCCTCAAGACATAGTCGCATTCATTACACTATTCTTTATGTAGTTCCCCGGTGGATTTCTCCCATGGGGGTATTCAGCCAATACTATTATTGATTTTAATTCCAAAGCTCCCTGAGGCTCTCTTCTCAAAATGTTTTAACTCCTCTTACTTTTCTCCTTCCCCTTCCCTGTGTTTTCTATCACGTTTGTCATCTGTCTTTTCTGTTGTCAATTTAGTACTTAGGCCCAGATGGGAATGAACGACAAGAGAAGTAAAGAAGGCTATGAAGAGGAATGAGCACTGGAACGGGAGTCCGCAGATCTGAAACACATCATCTGACCCTCTGTCTACTCCCTGTATGGCTGCAGGCCCTCTCCTCACCCGGCCTAGCCCTTTGCTGTGAAGTTGGTTCATGCAGGTTAAAGTGAGCTGTCAGCTATAAGGTCCTCTGCAAATTCAAAGTGGCCCTTTAGAAAAGGTCTACCTTCCCTGCTGTGTTCATTAGCTTGTCTTCCTTCAGATTCCCTGGATCCCAAAATCCAAATCAGTAGAGTCATTTCATTCCTTCTCTATGATAAAGGTGTCACTGGGCCTCTGCCGTTCCATCCGTTTCCTTCATTCTCCTCCTCCCCACCCCACAACCCTTCAATCTACTTTTTTTTGTTTAGGAGCAATGAGGAGCATGGGATGGAGGGGAGTGATTTGGGAAGGTTGAAGTCAGTGTGACCCCAGAAACTACATTTGAACATCACGGTAAGAGGATAGAACCCTTGTAGAGTTCTACCATTTATTGACTGCTTACTCTGTTTCCAACACCCTGCTAAGTGCTTTTGTGCTTTCTCTTCCTAATATTGAAAACTGTCCTGTGAGATATTATTTGATCCCATTTTATAAATGAGGAAACTGTGGCTTATAGAAATTAAGAAGCATGCCCATTGCCACAGAGCTAATAAATGGTGGAGCCAAGTTCATAGACATGAGAGATCCTCATTGTGCAACACTGCCCTCAATTATAACAGGCATGTACTTTAAAAATTTTAATAGCATGTCTCCCCAAAATAAATCCACAGAAATAAATGATGGGCATATATACTTGTTTACATCAACAGCCAGTTACACTGAGTGTATGTAAACAACAACTAGCTAAAAGACAAAATGAAGGAAAGAAAAGACCCCAGTTACAATAAGTTTTTTTTTTTGAAACAGAGTTTCACTCTTGTTACCCAGGCTGGAGTGCAATGGCGCAATCTCGGCTCACCGCAACCTCCGCCTCCTGGGTTCAGGCAATTCTCCTGCCTCAGCCTCCTGAGTAGCTGGGATTAGAGACACGCGCCACCATGCCCAGCTAATTTTTTGTATTTTTAGTAGAGACGGGGTTTCAACAGGTTGACCAGGATGGTCTCGATCTCTCGACCTCATGATCCACCCGCCTCGGCCTCCCAAAGTGCTGGGATTACAGGCGTGAGCCACCGCGCCCGGCCCACAATAAGTTTTTTTAAAAGCAAAGGAAAGCGAAGAAAGGAAGGAGAGGAGAGATAAGATCCCCAGGAAAAAAATTAACCAAAAAAAAAGGTAGAAGATCATGTGAAGAAAAAAAGGGTTTTTTGAGACAAGATCTCACTATGTTGCTCAGGCCGGTCTCCAACTCCTGGGCTTAAGCAATCTTCCCACCTTGGCCTCCCAAAGTGCTAGAATTACAGGCATGAGCCACCACTCCCAACCAAGAAACATATATATATATATTTATATATAAACACATATAAAAATATTTATATATTTTTATATGTGTTTATATATAAATATATATATATATGTTTATATATTTTTAAAAATATATATGTTTATATATTTTTTGGGGGGGATAGAGTTTCACTCTTGTTGCCCAAGCTGGAGTGCAGTGGCCCAGTCTTGGCTCACTGCAACCTCCACCTTCAGGTTTAAGCAATTCTCCTGCCTAAACCTCCCTAGTAGCTGAGATTACAGGTATGTGCTACCTGCCTGGCTAATTTTTGTATTTTTAGCAGAGACAGGGTTTCACCATGTTGGCTAGGCTGGTCTCAAACTCCTTACCTCAGGTGATCCACCTGCCTCAGCCTTCCAAAGTTCTGGGATTATAGGCATGAGCCACCATGCCTGGTCTGACCAAGAAATATTTTTAAACTATATTTAAATATATTTATAATTTATATTTAAATATATTTTTATTTTATTTTATATAAAAATATATTTAAATATATTTTGTATTTTGTATTATTTTGTTTTATTTTATATTACATAATTTTATTTTATATAAAATATAAAAAAGGTAGAAGATCATGTGAAGAAAAAAAGGGTTTTTTGAGACAAGATCTCACTATGTTGCTCAGGCCGGTCTCCAACTCCTGGGCTTAAGCAATCTTCCCACCTTGGCCTCCCAAAGTGCTAGAATTACAGGCATGAGCCACCACTCCCAACCAAGAAACATATATATATATATATATATTTTATATAAAATAAAATTTATTTTAAATTTATTTGTTTTATTTTTATTTTAAATTTATTTTAAAATATTTATTGGTGTACAAAAGATGCCCTGAACAAATTGAAAGGCATATCATATTCTTAGATAGAAAAACTCAGTGTCATATATATGTAATCCTTCCTAAATTAATCTAAAAACGATGACAATAAAAATGCCAAGACTTTTAAAATTAGATAAACTGATGCTACAGATAATATGGAAAAATAAAGTTGACAACAAATTTTTTTAATTAACAAGAAAAATTAAGGAGTAACTAGCCACACAATATTTTTAAATATTTTTAAAGCTATAATAATTAGAACACAGTATCATATGAATTATTTATATTAGCCTATGAATAAACAGATAAAGCAATAACAGAATTGAAATTATAAAAATAAATCCAAATACATATTAGAATTCTATATATGGTGATCAACTAATTTGGAAAAAATGAACGATGAGTGAACAGTTTTGAAACAACAGAATAGACAACTAAAAAACACATATTTATTCTTCATAATTTACATGAAGATAAAACCCAAATGCAAATATTTAAAATGTAAAAAATAAAACTATAACAAGTCCTAAAGGAAACAATGGAAGAATTCCCTTATGATCTGAGGTATGAAGTCCTTTTTAAATGTACCATAGAATCCATATGCCTAAAAGAGAATATTGATAAATGCAACCACACACAAAACATTTTTTAACTGCATGGGAGAAAAACATGAATTCAACAGATAATGATGAAATGGGAAAAAAATGCATCTCATATAAAGATAAAGGACTCGTTTTTCTAACATATAAAAAGTTGGCCAGCACGATGGCTCATGCCTGTGATCCCAACACTTTGGGAGGCAGAGGCAGGAGGATTACTTGAGGCCAGGAGATTGAGACCAGCCTGGGCAACAGAGCAAGACCCTGTCTCTACAAAAATTTAAAAATTAGCTGGGTGTGGTGGCACACCCCTGTAGTCCCAGCTACTTGGGAGGTTGAGGTGGGAGGATTGCTTGAGCCCAGGTCAAGGCTTCAATGAGCTGTGAGCATGCCACTGCACTCAAGTTTGGGTGATAGAGTGAGACCATATCTCAAATATATATGTGTGTATGTCTGTGTCTGTGTGTATGTGAGTGTTTATGTATATATACAAAGCTCCTACAAATCATTAAGAAAAATTTGACTTCTGGTGTCTGATCCAACATGTAGAGTGCTTGGAAGTCATCATTCCCAAGCACACAAGAAAAAAACTGAATAAACTGAAAATCAAGAACTCTTCTTAGATTAATCAAGAATTTTAGGTCATAGGGAAAACTGCTGCCCTGAAAACTGGAGAGGCAGACAGACAGATACAGAGAATTACAGCTTACCAAAGCAGAAGCAGAGGAGTAGGAGACCACAGCTGGAGCTGCTATCAGTAGGAACACTTGAAACTCTAATTGTTGGAGACTCGCTGTGACAAGCTTGAAAGTTAAGAATTCATCGAAAAAATCTCCTACGAATTTTCTTACAGGAGTCCCCACACTTTCCTGAGTTTTACCTCCAAGAATCCTACCGGGTTCTTCCTGTGAAGATCTGAGAAAAATCCTCTTCTACTTCCCACAAGAAAAGAGGAAAAGTGACTATTTCTAAAGATGCCCAGGGCTGTCTCTTCTTAGCAAGGCCTACCCTCAAGGAAAACTGTTTGACCAGAGCCTAACCAACATGGGGAAGGGGAAATACATAACTCCAGCCCCCTCTAGCCTTCAAAATGGGGATAGGGAAATACCGCCCCCAGGCTCACTAACAGACTGCACCCTAATGATGGTGATCTAGAACACATCTCCTCCACACCTTACCACTACATCACTAGAACTACACTAAAGTGCCCTAGAACTTAAAGAACTGCAAGACTCAAACACCAGGAATCTCTAGACCAAAACAGGGACATCAGAGGACATTTTAGCCTCTGACACTATAGCTACAGCAAAGAGTAAACACAGCCTAACCCCTAACCAGATAAATATAAAACCTCACACTAAAGGTCTATCTACCTCTCGGTCACTTTTATTCAATATGTCATGTCTAGCTTTCAACAAAAAAATTATAAGACATGCTAAAAGTCAAAATAGTACAGTCTGAAGAGACAAAACAAGCAAGAACTCAAAAATGACAGAGATTTGGGAATTATCACACTGAAAACCTAACAATGATTTATTTGCTAAATCACTAATGGAAAAGTGGACAATATGCAAGAATAGATAGGTAAGGTCAACAGAGAGATGGAAACTAAAGGGAAAAATCTAAAAGAAGTGGTAGAAATAAAAACCATTATAACAGAAATGAAGAATGCCTTTGATGAGAATAAAGTTAACTGGACACAGGGAAGTATGCCCAGGGCTCTCTCTTCTTCTCTCTGAAGAATCATTAGGGAGCTTGAAGGTATGTCAACAGAAACTTTTCAAGCTAAAATGCAAAGACTTTTTTAAAGATCGAAAAAATAGAATATGGAAAAACTGTGAGACAATTATACAAAGTATAAATATTCTAATGGGTATGCCAGAAAGAAAAGAAAAATAAATAGAAGAAAATTGGAGGTAATCATAGTTGAGAATTTTTCAAAATTAATGATAGACCCCAAACCATCAACTAGGAAGCTCAGAGACCACTAAGCAGGATAAATACCAAAAAAATACATACACCTGGGCTTATATTCAAACCGCACACAGTCAAAAATAAAGAGAATATCTTGAAAGAAGCTAAGGTGCGGGGGCAGGGGACACCTTACCTATTGCTATGGTTTGGATATGGTTTGTCTCCACCAAAACTCATGTTGAAATTTAATTGCCAATATTAACAGTATTGAGAGGTAACAGGGCCTTTAAGAGGTGAGTCATAGGGACTTTGCCCTCACAAAGGGATTAATGCAGTTCTCATGGGACTGGGTTAGTTCTTTCAAGAGTAAGTTGTTATAAGGTGGGTTGGCCCCCTTTGTCTTTCTCTTTGCACGCACCTGCCTCCCCTTTCACTTCTCCACCATGTATGATGCAGCATGTGGCCCTCACCAGAAGGTGACCGAATTTAACTGCCCAACCTCCAAAATTATAAACTAGAGAAACCTTTTCCTTTGTAAAGTATTCAGTCTGTGGTGTTCTGTCACAGCAACAGAAAATGAACTAAGACAGAAAATTGGTAACAACATTGGGGTTGTGATTGTAACAAATGCCTGGAAATGGGAAAGCAGCTTTGGAACCAGGTAATGGGTAGTATCTAGAATTTTGAAGAAGTCAGCTAGAAAACGCCTATACTGTGAGCAAAGCATTGAGGGAGATTCTGGTGACGGATCAGAAGAAGACAGACTAGGGAAATTCTGAAACTTCTTAGAGATTACTTAAGTGGTTGTGACCAGAATTCTGATAGAAATATGGACAGGGAGACCCATTCTGATGAGGTCTCAGATGGAAATGAGGAACAAGGTATTGGAACCTGCAATAAAGACATCCTTGTTATTCAGTTGCAAAGAACTTGGCTGCATTGTATTTATGCCTAAGGGCTTTATGGAAGGTGGAATTTAAGAAAGACAACTAGAATACCTGGTGGAAGAAATAGCTAAGCAGGAATGTGCTCGAGATACTGCCTGGTTACTCCTGGCTACTTACAGTGAGTTACAGGAGCAGTGAGAAGCAGAGTGGAAAGATTTGGAAAATTCACAGTGTGGCTATGTAGAGAGCAAAAAGTCAGTACAAAGAGGCAGCCAGGCAACTGTTTGCTAAAGAGATTAGCACAGGCAGAAAGAAGCCAGGTCTGCTCATCAGGACAATGGGAGAATGGTCCTAAAGGCATTACAGGGATCTTTGAGGCTGCCCCTCTCATCTCAGACTCAGAACCTTGGCTTGATGCCCAAGGCCACCTCCAGACTCTGCTCCCCACATCCAGTTAAGCAGTCCTTGCCCTGGCAAGGCTCACATGTGTCCAGGTGCAATTCAGGCCACTGTTCAAGAGGGCACACACCGTAAGACTTGGTGGTGTCCATGTGGTGCTAGCTGCAGGTATGCAGAATACAAGAGCTTTGGAGGCATGGTTTTCTCCACCTAGATCTCAAAGGATGTCACAGAAAGCCCACAGCACCAGCAGAAACTTGCCACAGAGGTAGAGCTGCCACAGAGTCCCTACCTGTCAATGCCTAGTGGAGCCACAGGAGTGGGGTTGCCACTGAGACCCCAGAACTGTTGAGCCACCAGCAGCATGCAACACCTGCCTGAGATAGTTACAGACACTGAGAGGGTGCCCACATAGCCTGTACCCAGCGAAGTCACGGGGGTGGGGCTGCCTGAAGCCTCAGGAACTTATCCCAAGCCCAGTGTGTCCAAGTGGTGACATGTGGCATGAAAGATTATTCCAGAGCTTTAAAAATGTATGTCTTCCCTGCTGGATTTGGGGCTTGCTTGGGGCCTGTTACTCCCTTCTTCCTGCTTATTTCTCCCTTTTAGAATGGGAATGTCTACTCCATGCCTATCTCACCATTGTAGTATGGAAGTAGATAATTTGTTTTGATTTTACAGGCTCACAGCTGGAAGCACTTTGCCTTAGTCTCAGATGAGACTTTGGACTTTTGCATTAATGCTGGAACACATTAAGACTTATGGTACTATTGAGATGGAATGATTGTACTTTGCATGTGAGAAGTATCTGACTTTTGGGGGTCCAGGGGCAGAATACTATGGATGTGGTTTGTCCCCTCTAAAATACATGCTGAAATGTAATTCCCAACATAACAGTACTGAGAGATAATGGAGCCTTTAAGAGGTGTTTGAGTCATGGGGGCTCTGCCCTCATGAAGGGATTAATGCAGTTCTCAAGAGACTTGATTAGTTCTTTCAAGAGCAAGTTCTTTACAAAGCAGGTCAGCTGGCTTCATCTTTCTCTTTGCATGCACCCATGGTCCGCCATGTTATTCCACAGCATGAAGCCCTCACCAGAAACTGACCGGATCTGCGTGCCCAATCTTGGACCTCCCAACCTCCAGAATCATGAGCTGAATAAACCTTTTCTTTATAAATTACTCAGTCTCGGGTATTCTTTTATGGCAACAGAAAGTGGACAAGGGTCAGAATTACATCAGACTTATCTTCAGAAACCATGCAAGCAAGAAAAGAATGGAATGAAATATTTAAAGTGTTGAAAGAAAAATATATCAACAATAGGATAGACTAGTTATTTTACAGAAAAGAAAATACAAATGTTCCTTAAACATTAATAACCATGCTTAACTCTGTTCAAAAAAAATTACATCATAAAATTATGTCAATATATGATTTTTAGCCTATAAATTTGACAAATATTTAAAAATTATATAAAACAATGTGTGTTTGAGTTTGGGAAATCAGGCACTCTCGTATATTACTATGGAGATTAAATTGACACAGTCTTTACGAAGGGTACTTTGGTAAAATCTATTAAAATTCCAAGTTCATGGACCCTTGGACTCCACCATTTCTCTTCTAGAATTTACCTTATATATGTCTATGCATGCATATGCAGACTCCCGTATGCCAAAGATTCCACACTGTGGCACTCTATGCAGTAGGGAAAGATTGCCAACAGCTGTGTGTCCATCCAGAATGACCGATTAAGTGAATTCCAGTAAACCTATAAAACAGAATCTTATGTAGCTTGTTAAAAGAAAAGTAAGGAAGCTTTTTGGATACTGATAAGGACTAATCTCCAAAGAATATTATGGAAAAAAATACAATCCTGAACAGTGTATATGGCATGCCTTATTTGTGTCCTAGGAGGAAACCTTTTATATTTACCCATATCAGAAGTATTTCTAGAAATATATTCAAGAAGCAAATACAACACCATTGGCTACCTTTGGAAAAGACAATTGCATAGCTGGGGGACAAGGGGTGGAAGGGAGAATTTTCACTAATACACTTTATTGAATGTGTTATTTACAAAAATAATAAAGTTTAACTTTTCACTATAATTACCTATTTCTCTCTGAAAGACATGGAAGTACTGTGCCTGATGCAAAAATCTTGGGAGCAACTGCAGAAAACATTGTAATTAGGGACCACCTTCCCCCACATATCCCCAGGTGTGTGCATGGATACATCTCCGAAAATGTGAAAAGACAAACTCATCAGGTCTTTGGGGAGGCTGGCAAGGTCTGCTACTTGCCAGCTCTCCACAATAACTCTTGTCTTTCCTCAGCCACGTCTGACTTTTTTCCTGGTCATTTTACTTTCCTGCCTCTTCTGTCATAAAATGTTGCTGCCAAAGCCCGGGGATTTTCTTCACTTATCACTGTCCCCATGCTACATCACATTGCTGGTTCAAACTGCCCCATCTCCCACTCCAAGTCCAGCCTTATGGCCAGTAAAGCTGCCCAGCTTCCTGATGTGACCTCCTTCCCCTTCTTCATTTGCCTCTTCTCTTCCATTGCTCTTCACTCTTCTTCCGGTCTCACTCCAGCATAACCCATTTTAATTTTCCCTACTTTCATAATATAGATGGGGCATAAATAATAATAGTAACAACTATATTTATCAAATGCACATTGTATAAAAGAACTTCACATATTCCATTTAACTTCATTACACTGCAAGTTCAACATTGTTATCTCTATTGGTTAAAGTTGAGGAAACTGGGGCTTTGAGAGGTTAAGATGCTTGACCAAAGTCACACAGCTAGGAAATCATGGGCCAGATTCTAACACAGACCTTTCAACACCATAGCCTACATTCTCTACTACTTAGTCCACTGGAATTTAAGAATTAGCTAAAATAATTTTTTGATCTATTGCATAGCTAGCTTCCATTGAACATGTGAATGGAGAAGAACTTCTCCCTTTTTTGCAAAGGCTTCTTTAATATTTGCTTCTTTCTTGATGTTGGAGGGATGTTTCCAGTATTTTCCAAGGGTGAGTAGCAACAAATTGCCTCGCACTGGTACTGCCATCATATCCCAAAATTAATGTCCAACTACATACATCCACGGTCAGTTCTCAACCTACTCGATTGACCTCTCAGCAGAATTTAGCAGACTCAATCACTCTCTTGGCTTTCATATCTTTTTTTTTCTTCTGTCATCTATGACAGATGAACACATTCTAGCTTTTCCTCCTACATCACTGATCGTTTTTCCATTTCCTTGGCTGCATCTTCTTCTCAATATCCAGCATTTTGAGTATCCCACAGCTTTGTTCTCACAGCTCTTTTTTTCCCTATACTCACTTCTCAAATTTCATCTGCTCCCAAACTTTACATGTCATCCATTCACTGAGGCTTCCCAAACTATACCCCTAGCCCTTCCCTACTCCAGTGTTTACCCTGCTGTTTCTCTGGCACTTCCACTCCATGTTCTAGGAGACCTGAAAAACCCAACGCTGCACACCTGGAGCTCGTGAGTCTCCACAGCCTCTCTCCCCAGAAACCTGGGTTGTCCCCAGAAACGTGGGCTGCAGGTGTTCCCTGTCTCAGCAAACAGCACTGCATCCACTCAGCCACCCATCCAAACTCTAACACTTCCACTTTCAAAGAAGGTCCAAAGTCCAACCACCTTCTGCCATCTTCTCTGATCCCATGGTGGCTCTGGCCACCAGCGACTCCCCACTTGGATTACTGCAATGACTTCCTCACAGTCTCCCTGCACAGGTATCAAACCTACTTGCCACACAACTTAAGCCCAGTCGTGTCACTCTGTCACCCTTATACCAGATTACCTGAGAGCATTCACTAGCTGACCCTGCCTCCCACTATGATTCCGTCTCCTACCACCGTCTCAAGTGTTCACACTACTGCAAAATGGATCTCCCTGTTTTTTCTCAAGGTCTGGCATGTTCCCATCTGCTGGCAGACCTATTGGGGGATTGCTTTTCCCTCAACTGTCCATGCCTGTTCCCTGGCTTCAGTAAGCTCTCTGTAGAACTGTGACTTCTCAGAGAGGTTTGCTTTGATCACTCTAAAATAACACTTCACCTGTCACCCACTATCACTATTTTCCTTCATAACATTATAATTGTTATTATAGTAATTTTATATTTAATTTATTAAAATATAATGATATATATGCAACTAATTATAACAAATATTACTGGCTGATACAGTAAGACAGGCAAGGCCCTCACTGTTGTGGAGCTTACATTCTATGGAGAGAAACAGACAATAAGCAAGTCAGCAGGATAATTTTAGGTAGTACTGAGTGCTATTAGGAAAATAAGACAGTGCTGTGGAAGGGGCTGAAGCCCTGCTTTCTAAGGCTTTCTAAAAAGATGACATTAAAATGAGACTTGAATGACAGAAAAAGAGCTGGTCTTGCTAAGATTTGAGTACAGTCATCCACCGTTATCCCAGGTTTCACTTTCTGCAGTTTCCATCACCCACTGTCAGCTGAAGTCCGAAAATATTAAATGGAAAAATCCAGAAATAAACAATTCGTGAGTTTTAAATTGCATGCACCATTCTGAGTAGCACGATGAACTCTTGTGCTGTCCTGCTCCATTCTGCCCAAGACATGAGTCATCCCTTTGCCCAGCAGATGCACGCTGTATACACTCCCCACCCATTAGTCACTCGTAGCTGTCTTGGTTATCAGAAAACACGTAGTATATGTAGGGTTCAGTACTATCCATGGGGTCAGGCATCCACTGGGGGTCTTAAAACATATGTCCCATGGATAAGGGGGGACCTCTGTAAAGGGAATTCCAGTGGAGGGATTACTGAGCACAAAGACCGTGAGGCAGAAATGAGCTTGAAATGACTGAAGAACAGAGGGGAATAGCAGTGGAAGAATAAGTGAGAAGCCCAGTGTGTGAAATGAGTCAGAGATAGACACGAACCATATCTCCTAGTGCCATATAAGCCTTGTTCAGGAGTTGTGTGTTATTCTAAGCATGATGAGCAACCATTATGATGGGTAATGATTCCCCTAAAAGAATCCACAGGCTGCATGATGCAGTTTCTTCACTTCAAACAGAACAGATGCTAAGCAATGTTGAATAACAATTATGAAATTGTCTAGCTGGAACTTGAGTGACTCTCATTAGAATCACAGTATTTACCTTTTGCAATACTTTCTATCACTAATTAACCTTTTCCAAGACCCTGTCTCTCCCCAGCATCTGGTTCCTCTGCTTCTACTTCTCCCCAACTTAAACCTAATTTATACTCAAATTGTCAGTATCTTCTTATATTCTCTTCGTCTTCATTTGTTTCCAACTCTTCCCTTTGCTATCCTCATTAATGAGGATACTAAGTTTAATGGAACATTGGTCTGCTTTACTTCCTATAGTCCTATGCTTTTTTGTGATTCAACGAATAATTACAAAGTTACCATTTTTATAGTAAGTATGACCTTAAAACATAGGACATAGGAAGAATAAGAAAAACTAAAAGTATACATTATATTGATATGGTTTGGCTTTGTCACCACCCAAATCTCATCTTGAATTGTAGCTCCCATAATCCCCACGTGTTATCAGAGGGACCCAGCAGGAGGAAATTGAATCATTGGGGCAGGTTTTTCCCATGCTATTCTCATAATAGTGAATAAATCTCATGAGATCTGATGGTTTTTTAAAGGTCAGTTCCCCTGCATATGCTCTCTTGCCTGCCACCATGTAAGATGTGCCTTTATTTCTTCTTCGCCTTCAACCATGAGGAACTGTGACTCCATTAAACCTCCTTTTTTTTTATAAATTATCCAATCTCAGGTATTTCTTCATAGCAGCATGAAAATGGACTAATACAATATTAAGAATAAAATAATATTAGATATGACTTAAATGTATAGAAGTCATATATCAAATATGAAGAATGAGTGAAGAAAGAAAAATGGTAAAAAGAAAATTATTAAAGAAGTAAGAGCATCTAACTCCTATTATCTCTCTGCCAACAAAAATCTCATGTCATTAAATAATTGCCTTTATAATTAGATCAGAATTTCTTTAGAATCAGAGAAAATATCCAGAAAAAAATTTCTGAGCACATACATTGTATAAGACATTGTGCTAGAGTTTGTCTGGGACATGCATATTACACAAAAAATATGGTTCTGAATCTCCACTTGTATTTGTTGTGGCCTGTATTTACTTATATTTGTGCTTTCTTTTATTCCATCCTGAATTTCCCTGTTTTCATCAGGAATCGTTTTTTTCTTCTGTTTAAAGAACTCTCTGTGGTTTCTCTTCTAGTGAGGCCCACCATCCACAAATTCCCTCCATTTTTGTTAGTCTGAAATGTGTTCATTTCACCTTTTAAGGACATTTGCACCAGGAATAGAATTCTCGGTTGACAATTATTTTACTTTACTATTTTAAAGTTGTCATCTTATTGTCTTTAACTTCTGTGTCTTTGGGAGGTGTCAGCTGCAAGTCTTATCATTGTTACTTTGCAGGTGATGTGTCTTTTATCTCTGGATGCTTTTAAGATTTTTCTTTTTTAGTATTTAATTTTTCAGCAAGTTTAACATGTTATCCCTAGATAAGATTTCTTTGTGTTTACTCTCCTAGGGGTTTGCTAAGCTTCTTAAATCTATAATTAATGTCCTCTCATTTTGGAAAATTCTTAATCATGTTTTTTATATTGCTTTTTTCCTATTCTTTCTCTTCTCTTTTTCTGGGACTATAATAACGTGTATGTTGGACTTTTTTTTCTATTAATTTTTCTCACTGTGCTTCAGTTAGGGCTTCAGTTTGTGTATTTTCTATTGACCTCTCTTCCAATTCACTAACCTTAGTCTCTACTCTGTCCCTTCTGCTGTTAAATGAATTCACTTAGCTCTTAATTTCAAATATTGGCTTTTTTCAATTCTAGATTGCCCATTTGGATTTTTTTAAATAAATTCCCATTCTCTGGTGAATTTTCCATATTTTCATCTGTTGTTTCCACCTCTCTCTTTCTTTTCTTGAACATTATTTTAAAAGTTCCAATCTACTAATTCTAATAGTTCTATCGTGTAGTCTGGTTCTGCTGTCTTTTTTGTCTCTTTATTATCATTCACATTTTCTTGTCCCTTTGCATGTATAGATATTGTTAATTGTATTCCAGACATTGTGCATAAAAGTGTGTTATATGTACATGTTATATTCCACCAGAGAATGTGGAGTTTTTCCCCTTCTTTTAGACAGACTGAGTGAGAGGCTGTGCACCTTAATCCAATCAGGAATTTAATTTAAGACTTAATAGACCTTTGGATCACCCCTGTCCCTGGGGTATACCCCTCTCAGGACTTTGATGGAGAGTCTGGTGGGTATCAGTTTCCTCAATCATGAAAGATTGTGAAAAATCTATCTCTAACCTTCAGAGGTTTTCAAACAAACTCAGTCTCCTGGCCCTAGAAAACTTCAACATCTGGCAAAGGTCTTAATGGGAAAAACAGTCATGTGCTTAAAGTAGGCTCTACCCACTAGATGCTTCTTGCTTCTTAAGAGCATAAGCCTGTGGGAGGTCTCATTTTCCTTTAGACATTTTCAGACTCACTCCTCAGTATCCTGTAAAGTCCAAGAACTCAGCAAATATCTTGCGACAAAAATAAATTCTGAGTTTGAACCACTCCAAGTTTCCAATTCATCACATTAGCATCATGTTGGTTAAAGCTTTGCTGCTTTGTCTTTCCTTCACAAGGACCCTCTGCCTGAACCAAGTCCAGTCCTCATCCTGAATCCAGAATCAACAAATGCCCCTAGGGCCAAAGGAAACTGTCAATCATCAGCTTACCTTGGAACAATTTACTCCTCTCCATAATTTTAGCTCATCTAGTACTCGTTTGTTCCACAATTTTCTGAGGTTTTGAAAAACATGATTTTTGTAATTTCTCCAGCTTTTTCTAGTTGCTGCAATAGGACCAGCTATATTCTATCCAAAGTAGTAGTCTTATTTTTATCTTCGAAAATGAGAAAATTATTGTATCAAGTATTCTGCCCTATATTTCATAGTGTTTTATAGTTTTCAAAGGTCTTGCACATTCACTATTCCAATAAAACCTTTCACCAAGTCTGCAATGGAAGTAAACTAGGGTATCTGAGTCAGCAGGGAATCTCTGAAGTCACACCACCTGAGCACAACTGTCCATGTGAAAGGCAAAGAGCACTTTTCCAGGTTCTTCTGAGGCCTAGCTTGTCTGCACTCTCTCTAATTTAAGGATATACACATAGAAGAAATTCACCAGGCCAGAGTCAGAGCTGCATTTATCAATCTTTGTTTATAAGACTGCATGAATGCAGATTCAAGCTGAGATTTAAACTTACTTCTAAATCATTTTCCTAGAGGTTGGTAAAGGCAAGTTCATAACATTCATGAAACAATCACCTCAGGCAGCATTTTCCACTGGGTTGCTGACTGGAGAGAACAGGAAACCAAAAAGAATATTCCAAATTTTTCTAAGGCTAAAATTGTACCCTATATGAACTTTCTGGCATGTTAACTCTATGACTTAGGCAGGTGTGTGAACTCACCTCCTAACATTTATCCCAGCTTGTCAATATTACATAGAACTGAGAGGATATGTTTGTGCTTACTACCTCTCTAGAGAGCCTTACCAAACTGATGTTTCAACAAAGTGGAATGGAAAACATCCTTAAGTATCTTCTAGAGAGCTTTGGTAATCCAACAAAACTCCTTTCATTGTGCAGGGTAGTTGCTACTCAGCTGAGCTGGTCTTTGGCACAGTGGTTATCAGCCCTTATGTATTGTCCTCTAAAGGAGGGCCAGAACATCTCAATGCTCAAAACTTTTCCACCAGCACTAGCACAATTTTTTAAAAATCAGAGGGGAGAGGAGAGCAAACCTTGTTCATGAACTAGCCAGACAGTTGATTTGAAACTAATTAACAGTTAATTTTAAGTTAAATATAAGCCTTTACTAAAAAATAATTGAATAGCATGGGTACAAAGAAAAGTAGGAAAACATGGCCCCTCTTGCAATACACAGGAGCTACTTGAGGAAAAAGTAAGTGAAACTGTGTTTTAAAATGCCAATAATGGTAATGCTTCCTTCTCTGCAGTGCTGTAATCTGATCATGTATGTATTTTAATTACTGTCCATATTTGGGATTGTTGACTTTAGTGTGGCATTGTTTGTTTTAATATATTGAACACACAGTGAAAAGACAATGAAAATTTCTTGGTATTTCTAAGCAGAACCAAACAGGGAGAGAAATCTGTATTTTAAATCACTTTTCACCTGAAACATAAGAACTCCCCCTGAGGGTACCCAATATTAATCTTTGAACATTTCCTTAACAATAACTAAAAGGTATGTATTCATTCATTTATTTCATTTTGCATCCTTCCACTTGGATTAGATGACCTTGTAGTACTTTTTCTGTCAGCTTCAAATATGTACCTGATTATGTGGATTTCAAATGGTGTAGTTACCAGTGACTGACCCCAAGCATACAAACTCCATGGCTTTTTCCTCAGGAAAAATTACCACAATGTGAACTCAATTTGAAAGCGTGAATAGAAGTGAAACATCAGTAGTCATACACCTAAAAAAAAAAGGTATGGTTCACTTTGCTAAGTTTAAGAAACACTTAAACTAGATGGTAAAAGATGATGAAGCCAGATGTTAAGTCTTGGCACATATTCTTTTCCACAGAACAAGACGAAAAGGAATGCTCTCCCATAGTCCATATATCCCTTCATCCATGAAAGAAACATAAAGTGAAATAAGCAAAATGAGACAGTACAGCAAGGTAGAAGCAGCATATTCTTCAGAAGTTCTCCCATCAGGCAGACTGAATGAGCTCTTTAATCGTTCCAAGACCAATTGCCTCCTCTGCACACTGGAGATGGTAGTAACACTCACCGCATACTTCTTTTGAAGATGAAAAGAGATAGACCATGTAAAATGCATAGTTCTCTGTATGGCATCCAAACACAGCTCAATAAACCTACATCTTTTCTTTTTCTTTTTCATGTATTTTTTCCTTTTTGAGGCAGAGTATAACTCTTGTCGCCCAGGCTCGAGTGCAGTGGCATGATCTCAGCTCACTGCAACCTCTGCCTCCTGGGTTCAAGCAATCCTGCCTCAGCTGCCTAAGTAACTGGGATTACAGACACACAACACTATACCTGGCTAAGTTTTTGTATTTTCAGTAGAGACAGTGTTTCACCATATTGGCCAGGCTGGTCTTGAACTCCTGACCTCAGATGATTCCCCCGCCTCAGCCTAGCTACATCTTATTAATGAGCATAAACTAATTTTACCTAAACATTAAAGATATTTTCAACAGGAAAAAAAAAGAGAGAGAAAATGATGTATATGAAGACTAATAACAAGAGGGAAAAGCAGGAAAAAAATGTAAGTGCAGTATGATTACTACTATACAAAAATAACAAATGGATAATAAGGTAGGGTTTGGGGGGAACCGAAAGGAAATACACCAAAATACTGGTATTAGTAATGTTAGGATCATGAACTTAGTGGTGTTTTTGCCTTGTTTTCCAGAGTTTCAGCTGTATGATTCTATTAATTAAATAATGAAATACATATATATATACACACACACAAATATTCAATACATATATATATATTCAATACATATATATGAAATACAAATATATGTATATATGTGTATTTCATAATTTAAGTAATAGAATCATTATTAAAGTAATAGAATCACACTACCAAAACTCTGGAAAACAGGGCAAAAGAGAATAGAATCACATATGTATACACATATATATAAAGTTAAATAACCCTTTTTTAAAACAAATTACCTACTTCCTAGCAGAAACATTCAAGATAGTGTTTTATATGCTCCAGAGCTGTTTGCAGTTATTGCTAACAATGATTTCATTCAATCCATCATTTATTGAGAGCCATACACCAGCCTCCAGGAGGAAACAAAATAAATGAGATAAAGTCCTGTCCTCATTATGTCCCTTGATAATAACAATGGTGGTGATTCTCCCATTGTAAATCAGTGTGAACATTAAGGGTCACTGTATCAGCCAGGATGCCATCAGGGAAACAGAGAAAGAGAAAGAAGGGGGAGGGCTGGCAGAAATGAGAAAAGAAGGGAGGAGGAGGGAGAGGGAGATTTATTGCAAGAAATTAATTGGCTTGCCGAAATCTGTAGCACGGGGCTGCAGGCTGGCAGTTCTGGGACCAAAGTTAACTGTGCAGTCCACAGGCGGAATGTCTCCTTCCTCAGGGAAACCTGGGTTCTGTTTTTAAAGTCTTTCAACTGATTGGATGAAGCTCACCCAGATTATCTGGCATCATCTCCCTTATTTAAAGTCAAACGAACACTCATCTTTATCTGGGCAGTTGCGATTAACATCTACAATCAGTTGACTTTACATCAACAGTTCTGAGGTTGAGACACCCTCATCTACACCATCCTAGTAGGAGCTCTGCCACAAATTTCAATCTCGTGTCTCAAAATTTTCTTAACCTTTAGTTTGCTGGCTTTGCTGAAAGTTTCTTTTGTATCAAAGTTTTGAGTGATTTTGGAAGGGTAAGAGGAAGAAAACATGTCCTTTTCAACACAGGTGAAAATACTAATTTCCTGAATTAGTGCCCGTTATTGTTACTGCCTCTAGTAAACTACTAACACTTTCAATACAATCACATATATAACACGTCTACCAACCTGCTGTTAATTCGTTTATTGGGAAACTTAATTTATGCTATTAATTTTTAAAGTTACATATCCCCAGAGATATATTCAATTTTTACTTAACATTCTTGAATTGAACTTACACATTGAACACCATTTGCTCATTTCAAAGTCTCTTTTGTCTCAAATGAGGAATAAGAGGAAATTTTTTAGCTTATAACAGTAGCATCCTCAGGCCCCATGTATCTAATTTACAATTAACATAGCACATATTTTCTGCTAACAATCCAATATGTTTGTTGTTTGACAGGAAAAAAAAAAAGGCTGAAAACACACTGAAAAGGATGTGTTTTTCATTGCCCATGATATTAGTCAGAATTCTCCACAGAAACAGAATCAATAGGAGATATATAAACATAGATATAAAACTAGCGAGATAGAGGGATTTATTATAAAGAATTGGTTCACATGATTATGCAGACTGGCAAGTCCAACATCTGCAGAGCAGATGTCCCACTCCAGTCCAAAGTCCAGAAGCTGCTGTAGAACCAGGAAGAGGCCATGCCCCAATCCAAAGGCCATCAGGCAGGAGAATTCCTTTTTATTCAGCAGAGGGTAAGCCTTTCTATTCAGGCCTTCAACCAATCAGATGAGGTGCATGCACATGAGGGAGGGCCATCTGCTTTACTCAGTCTACAGACTTAAATTTTAATTTCATCCAAATCATTTTCACAGAATCATTAGAATAATGTTTAATGCCCAAATACCTGGGCATTCCATGGCCCAGTCAACTTGACACATACTATTAACCCAGTGAAGAGAAAAAAGACACCAGAAAAGGGGAAGGAAAACTAGAAACAAATGTTCAGTGATAGGGAATCAGTTAAATAGACCAATTTGGCCACACAGATATATTATAAATGATTGCTTTTTAGTGAGGTAGAAGATTGTTTAGTGCATGGAAAGGTTTTTTAAATACTATTGACCAGCTCTCTGCAATCATAGACATGAATTTTTATAGTACCTTGAGATATAATTCTTCCCAGCCTATAAATATGAACCTAGTTAGAGTATTCAGGTCCTTACTTACCAAACCTATAAAATAGAACCATTTGGCTGGAAGGGAACTTTCTGATCATCTCATCCAAATTCCCCCTAAGAGTAACTTAGGGAACAGTAAGGCAGTGATTTCAATTTATCTTAAATTATTGGTGGAACCTTGATTCTAGACACTTTTAAAGTAATAAGCATTTAAATATGAAATCAGGGTCTGAGGCTGACCACAAAATGAACAGGGAAGTACGGACCTGTGTTGGTAAATAATGTTTCACTATTGCTATTTTTTCTGAGAGTCAAGATAGCATAGGAGAGACCAGTCGACACTCTGTCGCGACTTTTATTAGCATCTAAAGGGAACTCCAGGAGCAGGATTTTTTTACTCCTGGCTGTACCTCAGGACTATGAGTAGAGTGACATAAAATTAGAGTTGCAAGGGACTCATGTCAGACTTACTGCTAGGATTTCCCTCCCCTCAGTAGAGAATGCTAATTGAGAATTCACTCAAACTTTTGACTTGCTTTATTTAGATGTGCCAAAGGAAAAAGCAGAAAAAAATAACACTGGACATGCAAATTACCATTTTTTTAAAAGGCCTACAATTTCAAACGCAGTGTTTCCAGAACCACTTTTTTCCACCTATAAAATAGTTTTGATCAGAGAAAGTCTTATAAAGTCACTTCTGAAGTTAATCACCAAAAAGTAAAAATACAGAGTATTAATTTTAAGTTGATCCATGCCTGGAACCAACATTTCAGAATTCAGTTGTAAATTTACATATATCTATCTGTTCCCAATACTTACATACCTAAATGCCACCCTATTGAAGTTTAAAGCTCTGATATTGACAAAAATATTCTTCCTGTATCATGTGGTATGTATGGACCGTGACAAACTCAAAAAAAACACTGGTTCTTATTGCCAAGATGTGACTTGTAATTATGAATCTTTTACTTTTGTACTGAGAAGTGAGGACAGTACAAACTCCAACAGAACCATTATAAGAAGAACAACTATAAAACACACTAAGATCATTAAATAAAAGGTGCCTATAGACACAAACTCTGAAGCCACAGCATTATTACTACAGTAACCAACATAATAAGAACATTTTTCTTTCATTTTGCCAAATCAGTTGCTGAAATAAGTTTCCCTATTGAAAAAGTTTATGAATTAATTCTTAAGATTAATCCAATAAATTTATCAAACACCCTCTTTCCCACACTAAGCAGCCTCCTATAACTGACTGCCAAATGAAGATGCTGCTACTGAACCACTGTCTGTGAACAGAGCGTTCTAGAGCTTCACCTGGAGATCACCTGGGATCCTTGTTTAAATGCATGTTCCTAAGATCAACCCCATAGAGATTCCAATTCAACATCTCTGGATGGGGTTGGGGGGTGGGGGAGCCAAATATCTGTATTTTTTTTTCTTTTTTTTTTTTAAGAAAGAAAGAAAGAGAAAGAGAAAAGGAGGAGAGAGAACAGGAGTCTTGCTCTATTGCCCAGACTGGAATGCAATCTAAAAATAGGTATTAAAAACCTCTTTTTTGCCGACAATTGTGCTTAACAGTGGAGACAGGAAGGAATAGGGAAAGAAAATAACAAACAAACAGCCAACCAATATTTCATTTAAATCTGTGAAATGCTACACAAATGCTAAAGAGTGATTTGCTTCCATTTATGTGGTCACTTTCAAAATAGGTGTAATGTGATACTAAAAAAAATGTATGTTCTGTGGACCTGGGGTGAAGAATTCTATAAATATTCATTGAGTTTACTCGTTCCAGATCTGAGTTCAAATCATAAATGTCCCTGTTATTTTTCTATCTCGTTGATCTGTTGAATATTAACAATGTGGTGTCAAAGTCTCCCACTATTATTGTGTGGGAGGCCAACTCTCTTTATAAGTCATTGAAAACTTGTCTTATGTATCTGGGTGCCTCTATATTGGGTGCATATACATTTATGATCATTGACTCCTATTGTTGCATTGATCCTTTTATCATTATGTAATGTCCTTCTTTGTTTCTTTTAGTCTTTGTTACTATTGTGGTCTATTTTGTCAGAGATGAAAGTTACAACTCCTATTTTTTTTTTCCTCTCCATTTGACTGGTGAGTCTTCCTCCAACCTTTTGTTTTGAGTCTTTGTCTGTCCTTGCTTATGAGATGGATCTGGATACAGAGTGTCAATGTGTTTTGACTTTTTGTTCAGTTTGCATGTCTATGTCTTTGATTGGGGCGTTTAATTCATTTAAATTCAGGATTAATATTGATATTTGTGAGTTTAATATTGTCATTTAATGCTAGCTGGCTATTTTGTCCATTAGTTGGTATAAATTCTTCATTATGAAGATATTCTTTACCTTTTGGTAAGTTTTTGGGATGACTGATACAGGTTGTTCCTTTCTGTGTGTAGTGCTTCTTTCAGAAGCTCTTGTAAAGCAGGTCTGGTGGTGATGAAATCTCTGAGTTCTTGCTTGTTCATGAAAAATTTTATTTTTCCTTCATTTATGAAGCTTAGTTTGACTGGATATGAGATTCTGGGTTGAAAATTCTTTTCTTTGAGGATATTGAATATTGACCCCCACTCTCTTCTAGTTTGTAGGGTTTCTGCTGAGAGATCTGCTGTGAGTCTGATAGGCTTCCCTTTATGGGTAACCTGACCTTTCTCTCTAGCTGCCCTTAGAATTTTCTCCTTTATTTCAACCCTGGTAAATCTAACAATTATGTGTCTTGGGGTTGCTCTACTTGAGGAATATCTTTGTGGTGTTCTCTGTATTACCTGGAGTTGAGTATTGTCCTGCCTCACTAGGTTAGGAAAGTTTTCCTGAACAATATCCTGAAGAATATTTTCCAGCTTGGATTCATTCTCTTCATGACATTCAGGTACACCTATCAAACATAAATTAGATCTTTTCACATTGTCCCATATTTCTTGGAGACTTTGCTCATTCCTTTTTACTTTTTCTTCTCTAATCTTGTCTTCTCGTTTCATTTCATTAAGTTGGTCTTCGACCTCTGATATCCTTTCTTCTGCTTGATCAATTCGAGTATTAAAACCCATGCATACTTCTCAGAGTTCTCGTATTGTATTCTTCAGTTCCATTAATTCACTTATATTCCTCTCTAAATTGTCTATTCTCATTAGGATTTTGTCAAACCTTTTCTCAAAGTTCTTAGTTTCTTTACATTGGGCTTGAACGTGTTCTTTTAACTCACAGAAGTTTCTCATTATCCACCTTCTGAAGCCTAATTCTGTTATTGGAACACACCCGTTCTCCATCAGGCCTTGTTCCCTTGTTAATGAGGAACTGTGATCCTCTGTAGAGGGAGAGGCATTCTGATTTTGAGTATTCTCAGCCTTTTTATGCTGGTTTCTTCCCATCATTGTACATTTATCCACCTGTCATCTTTGTAATTACCGACTTTCAAATTAGGTCTCTGAGTGGACGTCCAACTTATTAATCCCAGCACCAAAATCTGAGCAACCCACTGCGCCGGCTAAAACAGCAGCGTCAAGATTCTTGGTGCTTTTCTGTCCGGGAGTCTCCGGTCTGGCTTCTGTCCTGAATCCCTTCTTCGGTTAGCTGACTGGGTGGCTCTGCCCCTTCCCGGAGCTCCAAACGTCAACCAAAAGAAGACCCAGTCCCGTTTACTCTGCACCGAGAACCACTGTGCCGAGGCACCGGCAAAACCACCACGCCGGCTGCAAGAGTCGCGCTGGTGACCTGTGGGGCTCCTCCGCTGGGAATCTCCTGGTCCTTGAGCAACAAAACTTTGAAAGTGTGGCGTCCTCTCGTTCTCTGTGCTTTCCCTGGAAGCTACAAGGCTGAGCTGCTAGTGATCGGCCATCTTGGCTCTCTCCTCCTCATATCTGCATTTTTAATGCATACCCCAAGTGATTCTGAATGGTGATCATGAAAAGCACACTTGGAGAGATTCTGTGATCCCGAGAAGCCTTTGACTTGTTTCACCTGTTGTGATTTTCACTGATTGACTTGCATTCTCTTGCCTGGCTTCCTTCTTAACCTAATGGTTCAAAAACTTGGCTGAGTGTTGGAATCATGTGGGAGCCAGACCTCACCCTCAAAGATTCAGAGTAAATTAATCCAGGGGGAGCCCACCTCCATGAATTTTTGTAAAGCTCCCCAGGTGTCGGTCCAGTTTGAGGATGTCATCAGTAGTCTGCAAACCAGCTGTAACTGGTCCTGGGCACACTCTGCTTAGCCTCATCACCAAGTCGTTAGTACCTGAGCCAACTGCTTGTTAGGGTGCCCAGGGCCAAGACCCCAACTTCAGGAGACCACAAGATCACAGAGATTACAGACCTTCATGCCAAACAGAGTGGCCCTTCTGAACTGAAGCCTCCCCATCCTGGACACAATCCCAGAGGGGCCCTTTAGGGACACTACTCTTTACTTTCCACAAAAAGAAATCTAAGCCCAAATAAGAGGGCTTTCAATCAGAGAAAATAAGATTTTTCCTCTAGTAAAGGAGTGTCCCGCTCCCTCAGGAGAACTCTTCTGTTTTAGCTAGCCAAAGCAAAGAAAGAAATAATAAATACTTAAGTATGGATTTATTAAATTATATATATGATTAAATATTTATTAAACATTTAATAAATGCTTAAGATATTTATATATTTATTCTTGCCTACTAGAATAAATATATAAAGGAAATGGAAGTTTTCCTAAGGCTGAAGGACCTCCTTATCCAGAAATATATATGTATATATATATATATATTTGTGTGTGTGCATATATATATATAGTATATATATATATATATACACCCTATCATATCATATATATGTATATATGGTATTGCAAAAGTAATGCAAACAACTCAGAAGCATAAGAAGCAAAATTAGGCCAGGTACGGTGGCTCACACCTGTAATCCCAAGCACTTTGGGAGGCCGAGGCAGATGGATCACTTGATGTCAGGAGTTCAAGCCCAGCCTGGCCAACATGGTAGACCCCGTCTCTACTAAAATACAAAAAAATTAGCTGGGTGTGGTGGTGCATGCCTGTAATCCCAGCTATTCAGGAGACTGAGGCAGGAGAATTGCTTGAAATCGGGAGGCAGAGGTTGCAGTGAGCCAAGATTGCACCACTGCACTCTGGTCTGGGCCACAGAGTAAGACTCCATCTCAAAAAAAAAAAAAAAAGTAAAGTTAAACAATCTCTCCCAGCCTCTCAAACGCACTCCTAGTCCTTGGTGCAGATCCTCCCAGAACTTTTCGAAGTACTGACATATGTGCAGAGGGTTGTTCCTTTAACTAGGACCAAAGTGTACATATTGATATTCAGCATGATTTTTAAAAATTAATACTATACCCTGGATATCCTCCTAGGTCAGAACCCGCAGGCTTGTCTCATTCTTTGTTAATGGCCACTTCGTTCTCCATAATATCCATGTACCAATTTAAGCATTTCTCCTACTGGTGGATGTCTGGCTTGTCAACAGTTTTCCAGTCCTTCAGACAGTACCATGATAAACATTCTTCAACACTGAGCACAGTCCCCTCCTGAAGTGAACACCCCTCTTTGCACAACTGCATGGAAGTTCCTTGAAGAAGACAAAAGATATGCCCTGAAGTTAAGCTGAAAGGCCTGCCCCAAATGATGGCTCCTTTAGCATAGTTCCTGGTCTTGCAGTTCCCCTTGAGGAGAATTTCCTTACCTGTTTGTAGAATTCAGCTCAGATCAATAAACCTGGACTGAGCACCCACTAAGTACTCAGCCCCATGCTAGATGCTAGGGTTCCAACACGATGTGGGACGCGGTCTCTGCCCTCAAGCTCTGCCATCATGGCGGGTGTCAAGTACCAATCCAGTAATAGAAGCAACTGCAAAGGGAGAGCCAGAGTGGGCAGAATGGACTCACCAGTCCCTGATCTGAATGTCTGCTCAGACATTTACTAATTATGCTCCCAGAATTAGCTAGCTGCTGTCTCAATACCTGTCTAACTGTCAAGAGATGACATCACTCTATAACATCTCAAACATTGCTCCTCTGGGAGATATGCTGACTGTACATCTTGCAAAAAGCCAATAAATTGTATATTGCACACACATATATACATTGTGTATGTGTGCATACAACACACTAGAAGTGATAAACCAGTCTCGTGCATGGATGTTGGAGTACTCATTACCTCGGATGGAAAAAACGTTTCCTTCTGTATAGTCCCATTTATCTGTCAAGTTAGACACAAAATGTGTTTGTTCTCTAGCTGCAAAGAACTATGCATGGTTTACTATTGTGTATGTATCTCTCTGAAACAATGATTCAGTATTATGTTCAATAAGTTTACAGGTGTTTCAAGTTTTTAAGATAGAATAAATAAAGCTTAAAGATTCTTCATGGGCTGGGTGTAGTGGCTCACGCCTGTAATCCTAGCACTTTGGGAGGCCAAGGCGGGCGGATTAAGTGAGGTTGGGAGTTCAAGACCAGCCAGGCCAACATGGTGAAACCCTGTCTCTACTAAAAAAAAAAAACAAAAAATTAGCTAGGTGCAGTGGCACACAGCTGTAATCCCAGCTACTCAGGAGGCTGAGGCAGGAGAATCATTTTAACCTGAGAGGAAGAGTTTGCGGCGAGCCAAGAGCGCACCACTGCACTCCAGCCTGGGCTACAAAGGGAGACTCCATCTCAAAAAAAAAAAAAAAAAAAAAAAGATTCTTCATGACTGTGATGATTAATCTAATGTGTCAACTTGACTGGGCCACAGGTTTGCCCAGATAGTTGATCAAATATTATGTGTGAGTATGTCTGTGGGGGCGTTTCTAGATAAGCTTAGCAGCAAAGCAGGCAGCCCTCCCTAATGTGGCCTCATCCAATCCACTGAAGGCCTGAACAGAATACAAAGGCTGAGGAAGAAAGAATGCTCTGTGTCTGCCTGACTGCCTACAAGTTGGGACACTGGTCTTCTCCTCGGGACTCAGATGTAGACACCATCACTTTTATTGGTCTCATTCTAACTGCGTCTTCCCCAAACTGAGTAACACTGATCTTATTTCATTTTCATTTTCCTCAACTTCTAGACTTCCACTGTATGTCAGATTTCCTCCGAACTCTCTATTCAGTAGAATACGCTTCCCAATGCCCACCCAAGTGTAACTCTTTGTCCTGTTCACTGATGTACCCAAGTGTTAAGAAAGGGGGGCTGATCCATATTAAGCACTCACTGACAATTTGTTGTCTGGCTAAATGAATCCCCCTGTCTCGCCCTTCCACAACCCAGGTCTGATTGTATCTGACAAGTGTACCAATTAAGGTTATGTGCCAAAAAATTAAGTTCTCCCCTTCTGATCACAATTGTACTGGTTATTGGGATGTCTGATTAGACCTTACAGCCATCTGCTTGAATATAAGGGGAGAAGTTTTTAAGTTCTATAAAATTATTTTTGTGACCTATAATGCCAAACAGTACGTCTATTTTCCAAAATGTCTACTTTCCAAACTTTGATCACTCACTCAAGGCATTTTACATTCTTCAGCCTTGATGTGACAGCATTAACTTTGCCTTTACCCATGTTTTATTTCTGGTTTCTAAAAAGTGATGCGGTGTTTTTGTGCCAAGTCCCAGCTGTGCAATTACCGATAAGTAGGCATACTACTTGGCATTATAGGTTAATGAATATTGAGACTTGGAGTAGAAACCAATTTCGGAACAAAACCCTAATGCTAACATTTTTCTTTTCCTTTGTGGGTGACTATTTTCTTTTCAACTTTTGTTATACAGCACTGTGATTTCTATAAGAATGTACTTGGCTTGGAAAAGCTAAGATAGATGGACTCTCAGATAAAGTTAAAAATACCTTTTTCATTTCTCCCTTATGCTAAGGAGTTATGCTGTTTTTCCTTAGATTACGCAAAAAGGAGAGAAAAACTTAAAAAGAGGAATCTGAGAAACTCTGAAGGCTCCATTAGACCTTGGCAGAGACCCAAAGAGACCACCAAGCTTGCTCATAAATGTACAGTGTCTAATAAAAATGTGATGATGATTATTATTATACGTTTATTGAGCAGCAAAAATGCACTACATTAAAAAATACATGCACTGTGTTTTTCATCTCTCCGATGGGCGTGTAGAGACTGCGGCTGTTTGTTTTCCTCAGTAATTGGCATGCCGTCCTCACAGTCCCATGGCTGCCAGGGGTCACCACGCTGCTCAAGGGTGCTGGACATTTCCTGTGGACCAAAAACTGCACCTAACGCCATCAGCTCACCTTGGTACCCATAAATTATGGATCAGTTCCACTCTGTGGATTGAGTTAGCGTGGGACAAGATGATTTAACAAGCCCATTGGATTTTTTTCTATTCTCCAAAGGAACCAATTCAGTTGAGCTTTCGAAGATGAGGAATTTGCTTCTTAACCCAAAGATCACACACAAACGTGACTTCCTGTGCTACTCCTACTTCTGATTTAGGAATCGGCACAGGCAACCACTGCTGTCTTAAGCAAATTCGCATGCTGTTTGGAAAATAACAACAAAAAACCGGCTCCTTAGGGAATTTTCAAACTCCCTCACTAATCATTACTTTACAAGCGCATTATGAACTCAGGCAAAGTGTTTTAAAAATACAGCAAATTTTAACCAATGGGAAACCATAACTTGTATTTCAAAGTAGAAATAGGTGCTTTGTAACTTGCTTGCCATCTCTACTGGAAAGAATAAAATTTATTCTAATGGAAAGAATAAAATTCTGTCCGTATAAAGGTCTTCTTTTAAACACCATGAAGTCTGCTATTTCTCTTTGCATCTCATCCTCTTTAAAGCTACAAGTCACTGAAATGACTCGAACCAAAGTTTGGAATAACTGTTGTGGGACCCAGCTTGCCTGGACACTATTACCACAGCACACCTAAGGCCAGTTGCTTGGAAACTCCCCTCCCTTTTTACTATTATTTTCATGCACAAATAATAGAAGTGAAGTTGGTCATTTGGGAGCTGAATTCAGCACTGGCTCCTCATTCTGACTAAATAAGAAATGATCTGGAGAAATCATATTCCATGAACAATTTTTGTGTCTGCATGCTACAGGGGAGACAAATGCTTAACCCTAAAAATATCAATCACAACTCTTTTAAAACTTAGTACACTAGATATATTTGTGATTTTATCCCATCCTTCACTCTGTTTTCTAAGATGACAAAGCAACAGCTGTCATACATAGACAAACCCAAAAATCTAACCTACATCCAAAGTTTCTCATTTTTCTTTTTCTGAACAAAAGTAACCAGACCTGAGTCAGTCAATGATCCTCAAGGAAAGAAAATTATTACGGTGGGAAACACCTAGCTTATCTTTGTGCCCACCTAATTGTTGTCTCAAGTTTTGTTTTCTTATACTAAAAATATTTTTCAACTCGGCCAGGAGCAGTGGCTCCTGTCTGTAATCCTAGCACTTTGGGAGGCCAAGGCAGGCAGATAACTCAAGGTCAGGAGTTTAAGACCAGCCTGGCCAACATGGTAAAACCCCATCTCTACCAAAAAAATACAAAAATTAGCCAGGCATAGTGGTGCACACCTGTAGTCCCAGCTACTTGGGAGGCTGAGGCAGGAGAATTACTTGAAGCTGGGAGGTGGAAGTTGCGGTGAGCTGAGATGGTGCCACTGAATTCCACCCTGGGTGTCAGAGAGAAATCCTGCCTCATGTATATATATATAAACTCATTCAATACCTGTATCTTTTACATAGAAGATATCGTCTCTAGATGCATCCCTATTATATCAAATTTAGCAATGTATTAAATGTAGTAAAAATAAATTAATCATATCGCTTAGAGAAAGGGTTCCTGTGACTAAAAATTAAGTGGTTCTTCTCAGGGCTAAACCCGGGGTGAGGCAAACAAGGTGCGTCTACTGCAAAATTTGAAAGGCCCTCCCTCCCTCTCGGGAGCTGGACCTGCACTGGCATGACTCCCAGAGGGAGCACACGGGGTGCTTACTTTTGCCTGTGGGGTGCCTCACGCTGGTCACACAAGTCCAGTTCCTGCCGGGGTCCAGTCAATGCAGCCAGGATCGGGCAAGTCTGGTTATTCTAACAGATGAGGCAAAGCCAACCAATCCTCATGAGCCACCGGGAGCCGACCTATGGCCTGAAGATAAGGGCTCTCCTGGGCAAGGACAGGCAGCACCAGTTTTTGTCACGCCCCGGTTATTCAAACCTGTGATAGTAGCCTGGTTCAGTTATCCTAAATAGCACTGAACAGCTCTTGCCACTAGAGTGAATCCAGCCTTCCTTACCGACTCACATCAGGAGAACCCCCTTCTGTCTTTTGCCCCCCATTTTCCCTACTGAAGTGCTGCCGTTTGTAAACGTGAAAGCAGAGGCTCGGGGCAGGCAAATGGTTCTGTCTACTACTTACTGCTCCATACTTGGTAAATGTAATGCCTGAAATCTGCAAGGGGCTAGCTTTGCAGAAGATGGGTTTTGAGAGACAAGAGAAAGCATGCGTCTTTTTTCACTAGCTGTTCCAACTCTGTTTTTGCAAATGGGAACAGGTTCATGTCACATGAAACGTGTTTGGCTTTCTCAGGAGCTCCTCAACCTCCAGGAGACGTGAAAAACACTTCTAGCCAACAAGGCAGAAGCGCTAGTCACTGAACGGACATTGTCGCAGGCCTGTTGTTGCTCAATGAGATTAGTCTCTAACTGATGCACACGGGTCTTATTGAAAAGGCTATTCTGTAATTGTTGCCATTAGCGAGGCTACCATTAGGCACTTGCCTAAAACTTCCTGGAGGGACTCACTGGAGGCTCCAGCAGCCGCTGTTCACTCATGTAGAACAGCGGGAGCTGCGCTAATTTCCACTCTCCCATCCATTAGGGGAGAGAAGCAGCTCATTAGAGGTCCTCCCCTCTCAACTCCAATTACCCTGGGATAATGACAAAACATGGAGCACACTAGAAACTCTCAGAGCTCCGCAGCCATTCCTCTCGTTCGTGATCTCTGCTGATTACATCCACAGAAATAAACTCCAGCCCCCCCAAATTTCCACACAGCCAAGCTTGTCGACATAATCGGCCATGTGAACGCGGGTCACATTAATTTAAAGGCTGAGCATTTCAATCTACATAGGAGACTTCTAGGGGAAATGCTTAACATAATAGCATAACACAGAAAGTTGTTTTGTTTTTACCAATTCTTCCTCTCACAAGGAAAGAAACTCTCACAGCAAGATGAAGCAAAATCATTGTTCTCAAAAGTTTTAATATTGTATGTCTAACCTGTGCAGAAAACTGTAGAGAAATTAAACGCTAACCTGGATATCCCCTCTTACAAAGTCATACCAGTTCAGGAGCGAAATGATTGGGAGGGTGGGGATACAGGGGTAAAGGCTGAGAAAGAGAACGAGAATTTTTCCCAGAAAAGCATAAAATTGCAAGAATCTCAACAAATTACATCTTCCTTTGTAAATGTATCATACTACCGGGCAGAACGGAGCCCTGGGCCGCAGGGACTGACTTTTGTACACTTTTGTTCAATGCTATTAAAATTTCACTTCTGCTTTCATGCTCTCTTATCTGCTTAGTTCATTATGTATGTTGCAATTCACACTAAGTTCAAAAGCCACCACTTTTTTGTTTTCAGATGTCTTTATCCTCACTGGTGTCTGCCTCATCCCCAGGCCTACCTCTGGGACAGACAGCCCCCTTCTTATTTCTGGATGGGATCTGAGAAACTGTCATGGTGCTTGTCTGAACTTGTTAGTGGTAATGTCTCCATAGTGCTGTAATAAGCAAATGTATCATTCAATTGTCTCACTATTTTAAGTGAAGCAACCAGTTGCTTTCTGTATTATGTAAATATTCTTTCAAATATGCAGAAGCATATTTTAAGGATATTATTTTACTGACAGATCTTTTTCATGTGCACTAATGAAAGAGGTATTTTTACAGATAATCCAAATAGCATAGAGCTCATGTAATATAAGGACACTGTTAAAAGAAGCAGTGCTAACTTCATATCCCAAAGTCCTGATGGAAAAAACGACCACTGTTTGGAATGTAATAGAACTGTCGAAATTTTACAGAAAGTCAGCTCTGCAAACAGCAAAACGTAAGTCAGTCTTCTGTTTATTCTGTGCCAGTATTAAGACATAAATTGTTGCTTACAGATAGAAAATAAAAATAAAGAATAGAGGCGCCCTCTTGTGGAGAGAACCAACACTACCACGACAAAACTGCTAGCTTTCTCCCATTCAGATCATGTCCCAAATCACACGTTCATTTTCAAAGGCAATCGTCTTCCTAATTATTGCTCAAGTAAATAGCTGTGCTACTAAACAAGGGGTTTGTAGTTTCATTTGCTCTCCTCAACGCCTGGGGCCTGCTTGGCAGCGACTCCTGAGGGTCTCACTTCAGGTTCTGCCCCTCTGGGGAAATACTGAAGGCACCAATGCCTTGTGACCACATACCTAATGAACTGGTCTTTCTCTGTATTGTACGTTAATTTTATGGTCATTGTTTGGAAAAGAAAACCTGCTATCAATAAATCTTGCAGTCATTGTCCTAAAAGCAGTAATTGTGCTGTTCTTATGGTTGGAAAATAAGCTAGGATGAGCAGTGTTTCATAGCATTTATGATTTACCAAAATTGCTGAGCTATTTCTGTCTCTCCTGAGATGACAAGCACTGGAAAGGCAGAGATCCTTCTCTCCTTTGACTATGCACCGTCATGGCCTTGCATGGTTTCTGGCATACAGTGGGTGCTTAATAACTAGGAGTTGCACAAATAAATCCCATTTCCACAACCAAATTCGGTTTGCTGAAAGCAGCAGCCCAGACAGCCACAGACGTAGTAGTAGTAGCAGCGCGCACACGGGAGTGGCAGAAAGGAAGGTGCCCAGGAGCTCCGCTTTGCAAACCCGGGAACTGCAGGGGAGAGAGGAGGGAAAGGCCCGGGCGGCTGAGACTGAAGTATGACACATCCACCTTGCTCTGCCGCACCCAGACTTCAGTGGGCTCAGGCTTCCCTGGAGGGCTTGTTAAATGCACAGGGCTGGGCCCCACCCCAGAGGCTGTGAGTCAGTGGCTCTGGCGTGAAGCCCAGAATGTGTGTCTCTACCAAGTTTCCAGGTGATGCTGTTGGTCCGCAGACCACACTTTGAGAACCACTGATGTAAAGCAGGGCTTGATTCACATCCCGACTGCAAATAAGAAACGTCTGGAGACTTCTGAAAATGCAGGACGGCCACACCATGTCCAGGACAACTGAAATCTCTGTGGGGGAGGCTCAGGCAGCAGTCATCTTCAACCCCAACCCCACCCTACCTGGAAGAAAACCTTATAGACAGAAAGGCTTGGCCAAAGTCCGGGGCTCTGTGTATAGGTTATTAGTTTCAT
This sequence comes from Callithrix jacchus, assembly GCF_049354715.1. Classification (NCBI taxonomy): domain Eukaryota; kingdom Metazoa; phylum Chordata; class Mammalia; order Primates; family Cebidae; genus Callithrix; species Callithrix jacchus. The sequence goes on along the minus strand of NC_133506.1, from coordinate 141,156,109 downwards.
GGACAGAAACATACAATGATACGTCACTTTTCTGCAAAGATTTCCCCTACGTTATCTCATTTGCAGCTCAAACAATCCTGGGAGGAAAGGAAAGCAAAAAAATTAGTTCAATTTTAGAGACGAGAACTGAAGTAATAAATGGCATTCCCTGGACTGAAGTCAGATGATTTCTTTTAAAATACCACCTTTAGAGTTGAATAAAGTTGGAATAGAGGTCAGTGTCCAGCTGGGGAACTAGAGCCTCTTGGAGAATTTAATGAACAGCTTGACTACAGAGGAAATGGCAGAGCTGAGCAAAGCAATTCAGAGATTAGCAACACAAGGAAACTGCCACCATCCAGAAAAGAGTGGGAAGGGTGTCACTGGCCTTTAAGATCACCTGGTGCTGCAGGACCTCTGATGGGCCTGGAGAGCCATGGCAGAGAGAGAATGAAAGGGAGAGATTCACGGGTTTCTCCCTTCCTGCCAAGCTCCAACCAGTGTCTTCTTTTGGCCCAGCCAATGCAGAAGCCTTCTGACCTGTAGCTTGGGAAATGCAGCCGGGCAGGCTCAGCAGAACCAAGAGGGTCTTAGCACAATCGGGCCCAAAGCTGACCATATGGACTTGAATCTTGGACAAGTTTCCCGACCTCTCAGAAATGGAATTCTTCACTCCATAAAATGGAGAATATATCGAGATTGAATAATTGACCCTAGCACATCGCTGGCACTGAGCAGGTGCCTCATAAACTGAATAGTCTCCCTCCCTTCTCCCTGCTCCTCTGCTGTCAAAGCTGTCAGTCTTCTCTCTATCCCACAATTAAGAAACCACTGGAAATGATGGGTCCACACATTAGTGATGTCTATGTTACTTCCACAGTGAGAGTTGGGCCTTTCCCATGGGGCATGGCTGATACTGCTGCCTTACCGTAGACATCATCAAACCCCAGAGCTGCTCTTGCTGTCACAGGAGAGCTAGAACAAGACTACAGAAAGGTAGACACCCTAAGCTATAGTAAAATAGCATCTGATGGGGAGCCAAAGATGGGGAAATGGTTGAAGAAGCTTCTTACAACACAACCCAGAGAAGTGATGCCTCTGCTGAATAAATTGACACAGAAGTATGAGGTACAGACTGGTCCCCAAAATATTGTACCAGGCCATCAGGTTGGTGACCACAAGCTGTGAACCTATCTCCCACTGTCTTCCAACAGAGTACTGAAGACATTTTCAGGCACATGTAGAGCATTTATTTTTATATCACTATTTATCATCAATAAAAGCAGTAGACTCATCTTTTTGTCACTTTCTCATTTAAAGAAATTGAATGCACATTTTACAAGAATTAATTAGTAAAGACGGGTAAGAAAAAAGAAAGTGCTGGAGGTAGGAAATGTAGCTTCATGATTATTTGGTAAGAAGAAAATAAGACTTTCATTATTAACAATCTAACACGGGAGGCTTTGTTTTTACTAGTCTGTCTTACATGATGCTAAATTATTGAGGCCTAATAACAATTGGTGTTTTCTTAAAAAAGTAAAATCTCCATTTAGAAGAAAGTGTGTTACTAGGAGTGCAATAGATCTGGGTTCTATTGCTGGATCCAAGGCAAAACCTTCAAGTCTCTGGGTTCATTTTATTTCCTTTGTAAAATTAAAGTTAATAAACAATCTCAAAGATCTCTCCCAGATCTACAATTACACAATTTCTTTAAAATTTGAAAAGAAATTTCAAATTTCCAGTGTTACCTATTATCCCACTGAAAATTCACTAGTTGGGGTGGGAGGTTAGTTTTCAAAGAGCAATATATTAATAGCGTAGTTCAAGGCTTCTTCTCTGAGAGGTTGCACAACACTGAGTTGAAAAGGAAGACCGAGCCGGGCGAGGTGGCTCACATCTGTAATCCAGCACTTTGGGAGCCTGCGGTGGGCAGATCACTTGAGGTCAGGAGTTTGAGACCAGCCTGGTCAATAGAGTGAAACCCTATCTCCACTAAAAATACAAAAATTAGCTGGGCGTGGTGGGGCACACTCCTGTAACCCCAGCTACTTGGGAGGCTGAGGCAGGAGAATTGCTTGAACCCGGGAGTCGGAGGTTGCAGTGAGCTGAGGTGGTACCACTGCACTCCAGCCTGAGTGACAGAACTCACCTACCTTCTCCGAGCCTCCAGCCTCAGCAGTCAAACAAGGTGACTTCCTCCTATGACTTTGGGATCAGTAAGTGAGCCGAACACTTCGAGCACTGTATCAGTGCAAGGCATGAGGTGTTGCTCATGTTAGCTTTTATTATACCACAGATAAGTGCCAACGAAAACCTTTTTCTTCTAGTTGATCATTATTTAAGAAATCTGCAGAATCCTATACCACAGTTTACTTTGGGAAAGAATATCTTAAAAATCTGAGGTCAATTTTACTAAAAAAATCTAATTAACTTCTAGAAAACTCAAAAGTTCATATAAATGCATATATTGAAAAAAGAAGTCTTTCTCTCTTGCAGTTAGTACAAATGTTAGAATAATCATACCTTTTCCTCTATTCTTTTTCAAAGTATTGATGTATTTTTCATAAGTATTTTTTTAAGTATCTTGACTAGAGGATATACTCTCAGTTAAAATACGATGTCCTTTGTTGGAAAGAATAATTATCATAGCATTTTACAATCTTAAACTTTATTGAGAAAAAAATTATATATACTTTGTCATCTTCAATATTATTTTTAAAGCATCATGTTTTAAGATAGACTTTACTATTATTATTATTAACAATAAGAATACTAATTATGATCGTTAGCCATTGGCAGCTGCTCAAAGAAACTAGAGACTCAATAAACTGCTTTGAGTTTGGCATTTTTATGCAACATATAATTTTAAAATACTGAAAATAGATTTAAACACTAGTAACTCTATATTTGCTTCCTTAATAGTGTTGTGACATAATAGATTTCTTTCCTGTTTAAGTTGTTTGTTTCAGCTGAATACAGAGCTATTATTCAGACCTCTGTAACTCACATTAAACTTAAGAGACAAAGGTCCCAATAAGCCTTACTGGAGTTTGGAGTAAAATATGTCAATTAACTTTGTTAATCTTGACATGTTTTATTGTGCTTCTTAATGTAGCTTGTTTCAGAGCCTAGGGGAAAAATCCATATAAACTTCTATCACAATATGTTTTTTAATCAATAAAAGAAGAAGATTAATTTCCTTAATAAAAATTAAAAAGAACTAATTCCACTGGTGTTACACATCCTAAATCCTCTGGAATTAATGGTTTCACCTGAGTACCACTATTGATACTTATCCGAGAGGAATCTGAAAATGCTCAAAGCATAGTGGTGAATCATAGCCTGTGTGCCTTATACATTTTTCCGAAAATTATTTACCTTTCCCTCCTGTTGATCCACATTTTTAAAAAATCTTCCTTTATATTTATATGGCCTACTCTATTCTGTCTCTGTCCAAATTAATATCTACTAAATTCCATGTATTTAATTTAAAAAATACAAGCTTTTGCTGTTAGGTAAATCAAATTAGCTAGTATCTCCTAATTCCACACACCTCAGAAGAACTAGTCAATTAAATTTTTTAAAATCAAAGTAAGATTCGTGACATCTATTGCTTCTCAATTTTAGTGCCACATCAGAATAACCTAGGAACTTTCAATTCAGCAGAATTGTAGGCTAGATAGTCTGGTAGGCCCTTTCACTGGGAAACAAATAAATTCTGCATAATATGCAATTTTTGCTGCATCACTAGGCTTACAGTAATTAAGATATGGCAGGCATTACTAGGGCTCCCTGATACCTGGTTCTTCATTCTTTCTTGGGCACATGGAAAACTGTACTTCTCAGGTCCCCTGCAGTGGGAGGTCACATAACTAGTTCTGTACAGTTAAAAATGGACAGATGGTAAGCATCACTTTTGAGTTGACAAAGTAAAAGTTGCCTGTATAATTCTCTACGCTCTCTCTTCCCTATATGCCATAAAATTGAGGCCTCACATTAAGATAGAAGAGACAAAAGAACAAAGTAACCTGGACAGGTAGATCATGGCATGGAAGACAGATATGCTATAGATGCAGGTACTCTGACCTGCAGCAGACCTTGAATGGCTAAGAATTCGACTTGTATTATTTTAAATCACTGAGATTTGTTTTGAATGACTTATTAAAATTATGCAGACTAGCCTAATCTAATTGATTCATAATAGAAACCTATAAGAATAAAAAATAAACAATGAGCTACAAGAATAGGTAAAGGGTAGCAGTGCCCCAGGGATAAAGGTTAATATTAACCTAGCCAGCACAAAGGCAGGGGAGTTGACTTAAGATACAATGGTTTAGCCAGAGAGTCTGCAAAGGCCTGGCTTCCAGCAGAAACAAACGACTTCTATTAGGACCCCAGGTTTTCCACACATAAGATCAATGAAATATGAGCCCCCTATCAAAAAAATCATGATGCCAAAATAGAAAAGATAAATCCCCAAGACTGGGAGTCAACAGAAATAACAAACACCAGAATTGGGTACTCAGAAACTTCAGATGTTTACATTACCACCCATAGACTATAAAATACTTATGTATATTATGTTAGCTGAAATCACAAAAAATCAAGCTACAGGAAATTATTAAAGATGAAACATTTAGAGTTTATAAATAAAAAATAGCAATTGTCAAAATAAAAAAATCAATGTATTAAACAGCAGAAAACATGGTTGAAGAAAAAATCAGTGAACTGGAAGGCTGATCTAAAGAAATTATTCAGAACACAGCATAGAGAGGCAAGAAAATTTGAAAGAGCCATTAAAAGATGGAGGAAAATGGAAAATAGAAGTCTAATAAAAGGACAAAATAAAATGGAGAAAAGATAGTTGTTGAAAAGATAATGACAAAATTTTCCAGAACTAAAGAAAGACATGAATTCATAGACATTGGAAGCACCACATTATATAAGAAGACAAGAAAAAATTTACATCTAGACACATCTTATTAAATTACTGATCACTACAGATGGACTTTTTAACAGCAGAAAGACAGATCACTAAGAATCAACACTTGGATAGTGAGTAGATATCTCAGAAGCAATCATGGAAGCAAGAAGGCAGTCAAATGCCTTCAAAGTGCTGAGAATAAGTAAGAATCAATCTAGAATTACATGTCCAGAAACTATCTTTCAAGAGTTCAAAATAAACAATTCTGATCAATTAAAAACTGGGAGTGTTTACCACCAATAGACTATACTAGAGGAACTTCTAAAAGATGTATTCAGAAAAAAAGAAAAATTATCTCAGAAAGAGGAACTGAAATACAGGAAGAAATGGTGAGCCAATAACTTGTTTAAATTGTGGGAAAATCTAAGGAAATATTTGTTTTTTGAATCAACACCAGTGTCTGATTTGTAAAGATAAGAAAAAGGACAGAATGAAATACTGAATGAAAATCACACATAAGCTGGGAGAAAGTGATCAGTGCTAAAGTGTTCTAAGGACCTGAATTGTTCAAAAGGAGGCTAAAATGTTGATTGAAAGTGTTAATAAAGTCAGTACAGTCAGCCTTCTGTATCCACACGTTCCACATTCATAGATTCAATCAATGACATGGAAAAAAGACTTGAGCCTACAATGGTCACCTCAATATTGAACATGTACAGACTTTTTTCTTATCATTCTCTAAGCAATATAGTGTTACAACTATTTACATAGTATTAACATTGTAATAGAGATTATTTAAAGCATATGGGAGGATATGCTTAAATTATGTGCAAATACTATACTATTTTATATATAAGGGACTTGAGCATTCATGAATTTTGGTATCCTTAGGGGTCCTGGAACCAATCACTCATGGATAACAGATGATTGCATGCGTAATAAGATTTCAAGCCTGAAAATAGAATGTAATGATTTTCTTTTTCTTAATGTAATAATTTTCAATCACTAGACAGGGAGACAATGAATAAAATTTTTTAAATCAGTACTTAAAAGGCAAGAGGGAAGGGGCAAAAGCATAGGAAAAGCTAGACAATAGAAAGCACCAAGTGAGATTATTGAAACAAATTGAAATATATTTATAATCACAATAAAAGTGAGCCATATTTTTCAATAAAAAACGCAAAAACCAGCCATATGCAGCTCATGAAAAACAGACCTAAGGCATCTAGACTATGGAAAATTTTAAAGTAAAGATATAGAAAAAGAAATTCTAAATCACTGCAATTCTAAAATGTATGTATCTCAAAGTGTGTCAAGCAAACATTGTTGGAACTGCAGGAAGAAAGTGAGAAATTACCATCATAATGTAGGGGCAGGGGAGTTCAACACGTCTCTCTCAAAGAGAAAAGTCAAGTCAAAGAAACAAACAAACAAAAAACCCGAAGAACTATAGCTATAGAAGAATTCAAACAACACAATGAGCGAAATTGACTTATTGAACATATTCAGAATGCAGCCAATAATTAGAAAATATACATTCTTTTCAAGTACAAATGAGATATTTACAGAAAGTAAAAGAAAGCAAGTCTCTATACTTTAGAGAAATATCACACAGGCCACATTCTGTAAACTTGAGACAACGCAATAACAAAAGGATAAACAAAAGTTCTATATTTGGAATTTTTAAACTTTGAAAAGGGGATAAAAGAAGATATTATAATGGAAAATTTTGAATATGCATAAATGAATGCTAGAAATACTGTATTTGAAAACTTGTGAGGATATAGCAAAATTGGTACTTCACAAAATTGTTAAGACATATGCTTATATTACAAAAGAATAAGGACTAGAATTTAGGTGTGCCCTTAAGACGTCAGTACAAATAAATACACAAACAAACAGAAAGTCAAAAGAAGGAAACAATAAAGAGAAGCACAAACATTCACTCCTTATAAAAACAAAGAGGTTAACAAAGAAATGATGCCCTACGAATATCCATTAAATTAATGGCTGTCAAACTTTACCTTGCAATAGAATCACCTGGAGTGCAAAGCATGGAGTGCTTGGCCCTATCCCTGAAATTCTGATTCAGCTGGCCGAGGACAGGTCCAAGATTCTGCATTGCTAACAAACACTCAGGTGATGTTGATGTGCTGTCCAAGTACTACACTTTAAGACTCACCAATCTAAGTTAATATTTTAAATTCTCACCCAAACAACCATAAAACTACTTTTAGTCCTATTTAAAGGAGTCAGATTGTGCATACGCATTTATCTTCTCTCTTTTCTGATACTCTGTTAAACTGTAAACCCAAGTAATAATAAGATCGGGACATACACATCAGCAGGTGAGAAATTACACAATTCTGGAAGAAAGCAATTGGAATAGTGGTAGCAGAAGTGCACAGCAAAGAAAAAGTCAGGTTTCTTACAGACAAAAAGGATACTGAATTACTCCTGACAGAACCCCAGACAGGATCGGTATCCAGCTAAGATGTGGTATCAGACTAAGAAGGATTCAAGGAGCAGGGAAGGCAGAGAAAACAGAGCAAAAAATTATCAGTGAAATATACAAGAAAGTAATTTGGCTTCAAGTACCTTAGCATCCACTTGGAGAGAGACATGTACAAGACAATTATCAAATTCAGGCAAGCTGAGTAATTAGGAATGTTGAGAATTATTTTATGAAAAAATATAATTTGACTTAATATTTAAAACCACTGTACATTATATGGATAGTGTATGTTTCCTAAAGTTATTTTTTAATGCTTCACCTTCCAAAGTATTTTGTACCATTGAAGAGTATTAAGATTAGTTATAAAATTTATTGAATTGCTAAGGAGAATTACTAATTTTTAAGTATTTGATTAAAAAATTAGGATTCGAGATGTAATTATAGCTTCCATAAGCAAGCAGGAAAAGTAGATAATAGAAGAAATATTTTATTAGCAAAAGATATTCAAGTAACATGTATATATTCAAAGCAATGCATTTTTACTCCAAAGACTATAAAGTCCAAAACCACCTGAGCCATATTATACCCCCGTAGATGTTTGGCATTAGGGAAGATTCAAAATAAATTTGTCAGCACATAACTAGAAGGGAAAACTTTAAAGAATTCATAATAAGATATTTAGTTGTGCTTGGGTGTTTGTATTTTCTTAATTCTTGCTCTAAATCATATTATTCTTAAACAAAATGTCATACAAGAGTGGAAAACATTTAAAATACTCCTCGTTTATATTTCACATATCAATAAAGGAGAATCAGAGATATTAAATTAATCCATTAATTGTGGTGCTCTTATTTCAACAAAGATTTTAATATAAAAAGAAAATTTAACAGCAGCTAGATTTTTTACAAGGCGATGTAAAACCCTGGTGTAGTGAAGGGTGGCATCATTCTGGTGATAAATACTCAAACTGCGCTGCTTCTTAAAAGGAAATTAATAAAAGGGCTGGGCACGGTAGCTCACACCTGTAATCCCAGCACTTTAGGAGGCTGAGGCAGGTGAATCACTTGAGGTCAGGAGTTCAAAACCAGCCTGGCCAACATGGTGAAAGCCCATCTCTACTAAAAATACAAAAAAAATTAGTCAAGTGCGGTGGCAGGTGCCTGTAGTCCCAGCTACTCAGGAGGCTGAGGCAGGAGAATTGCTTCAACCCAGGAAGCAAAGGTTGCAGTGAGCCGAGATCACACCACAGCATTCCAGTCTGGGTGACAGGGAAAGACCCCTTCTCAAAAAAAAGAACGAAAAAGACAAAGACAAAATTAATAAAAGTACATTTTCGTGTGTGCTAGTTTTGCAAATGCAAAACTGTTAAGTGATGAGAAACATTGTATGATAATTATAATCAATTTTTCATGTGCGTGGGGCTTTTCTCCTCTGAGGTCATTTTCTTAGTCATCTATGTGATCAGCATGCTTTTTATACCTTTTAGGAAAAAATAAGCAGAAAATACACGACGCTTTTTTTAACTGAAGTTTCAAAGTCCTGGGGCATTTGAGTATCAGCCTATTCCTACTCTTCTTGCATTTTCTTCCCTGCTCTTTCACACAGCTTCTACCTCTGCCAGTGGTGCAATCATTGGTGTCCTCCATTCTTCAGAATTTATTTTGAGAAATTAGATAGATTTTTCTGGTTAGACATGTCCCCAGAAAGTTGGTTTTTCTTTTCACGTTTCTCAGTAAAAGACCAAACTACCTCACGTATTTGAGCGTTTATGTCCATGGTTTGAAGTGTCTACCTGCCGAAGCACAACTCTTATTTCACGTGGCTCCCCAACATATCTGTCCATCAGAACTGCATTTCTTGCCTTCGAGCATGTTGAATATTTTCTATTTCCCTCCATCTCTTGGTATTTCTGTTGGGTAGAATACAGATGAGATGCTTGTGTGCTGGTGCCACCTATTGTTAGAAAAGTAAATGTGACTGTGATGCTTGCTAACGAGACTACACATTGAACTAATATTGACTCTAAGACTACAAAATGGCAAAACGATAGAACCACAATCTTATTTTTAATCTATTGTAAAAGCCTTACTGGAGTAGGGGAAGATACTAAGTGGTTATATTTTATCTTCATTTTTATTTAATATCTACAAAGACTGGCTGGGTACAGTGGCTCACACGTGTAATTCCAGCACTTTGGGAGGCCAAGGCAGCAGGATCACTTGAGCCCAGGAGTTTGAGACAAGCCTGGGTAACACAGCAAGACATCATCTCTATTAAAATTTAAAAAAATTATTGAAAATAATGTTTGTAAAAAGATTTACAAAGAATATTTTCAGTTTTTCCATTTTCAGTTGGACTAATTACATGACAATCATGAGCATAAGCACATATTCCAAGCACAGAAAAGCAATTAAAATTCAAATGAAAAAATAGCTAAGTAATTAAGTGTATTATGTCTATATAGACAAAATTTTCAATGTTATAGTCAATTCAGAAACATTTAAGGCATTTTGAATTGGTATCAAGTTGTCAACTATGATAACATAAACACACTTTTATAATTTTTTCATTTACACCCTAAAAGTTGGCTCAAAATTATGATTTTTTAATTTATAAAGAAAAGAGGTTTATTTCGCTCATGGTTCTGCAGGCTGGGAAGTTCAAGGGGCATCAGCTCAGCTCTGGTGCTACTCAGAGCAAGGAGGAAAATTGAAGGCAAAACAGACACATGCAGAGGGGGAAATGCACTTTCAAAGATACTGTTTAAAATAAGTCTTCTCTTTGCAGCCACTTTCAAAATTTAAACAAAATAAATCATCCATTAAAACATGTTTCCATTCTTATTCTTCACACCCAAGAACTGAAAATGTCAAAAGATTAGAAAATAAGAATCATGAGGAAAGATGAAAGGCACTAATTATCTACAATCTCCTGTGGCCCTTTTGACTTTTGGTTCCACGAGAATTAACAACAGAATTGCCGGAGGACAGTAACCAGCTTCTTACAGACAGTGCCTGTCACAGTCCTGAGGTCCCAGTCCTGGAAACAACATGAGAAGCTCACACATTCAGGGTGTCATTGAGGCCAGCTTCCCATTCAAAGTAGGGATGCCTTTTGAAATATTCTTGACGAATAGCCAATCAGATTTTTCTTGAACATTTCCTGAGTGGAAAATATAAGACCTCCCGATAAAGCCTATTCCATTTTGGGCATCCATTGGGGAAATCATAGTCAAATTAAATAAAACTAGAAATGCCTTTTACTTGATTAGAAGGACTTAAGCATAGCAGGTAAAAGTATTTTTCCAGTTCATTGGCTACCTGGAGAGCCCTGTAATCTGTCCTATCCAAATATGAAGATTATAACATTTTTATGTAAATATACAACATTTCAATGACCCATTAGAAAAATTTAAATCTCCCAATAATGAGACTTCCTTCAATCAAATAGTTTTTCAATTAGGCCCTGAGGGTGATACATACTTCTTTCCCTAGAATCCTTAAGTCTTTTACCCTATTAATGTTTTTCCTTTTTGTATACGTTTTCCTCTTCAGACAGAGTTATGTTTAGTAAATGCTAATGCTTTTGTTTCCATGTCTCTCCAATACAATAAATTTACTTCAAATGTGGATAATACAATATTTCTGTAGTATAGAAAGGGCCAGTCATCCCCTTTCTCTGTAAAATTCATTCTTTAGTTAATAATTTTCATCTCTGAGCCTAAGAACCTAGTCCTGACTGCTCTTCTGAATTCCAAAAATGCAATTCACTACCTACTGGACTTCTCTACGTCATTATTACAAAATACTTCAGAAGCCAGGCATGGTGGCTCACATCTGTAATCTCAACACTCTGGGAGGCTGAGGCAGGCAGATAACCTGAGGTCAGGAGTTTGAGACCAGCCTGGTTAACATGGTGAGATGCCATCTCTACTAAAAACACAAAAGTTAGTCTGGCATGGTGGCGGACACCTGTAGTCTCAGCTACTCAGGTGGCTGAGGCAGGAGAATTGCTTAAGCCTGGGAGATGGAGGTGGCAGTGAGCCAAGATCACACCACTGCACTCCAGCCTGGGCAACAGAGCAAGACTCTACCTCAAAAAAAAAAAAAAAAACCTTCAGATACCACTAGACCAAAATGAAATTGTCACTCCCTTCTTTACTTCATCTCTTTTCCCTGCATAAAGCTGCTCCTCCGTGGGCCCTTCCTTGTTCATGGCAATGCCAAGATTCTAATTGCTTTGTGTTTTCCCTCATCTTCAACATCCCATCAGCTGCCAGGATCTTTTGATTCCACCCCTACCTTATGCCTCCAGCCTCCCCAGCCTCCACATGCTCTGCTCCTGTCCTTGGTCAACTCTTCACTTCTGGACTCTTAGACCGTTTCAACAGTCTTCTAACTTATCTCCTAGTCCTCCAATTAGAAACATTGCTGATTCGCCACTAAACACAGAATTCAAAGCAAAACACTTCACCCTTGGATCTCTAAACTTCTTTTCAGCCTTATTTCGCACGACACTTCCCTGGAACCGCACCCGACAGTTGGTATTCTCCCAGAATATAGTCTGTTCTGTCCTGCCTCAGCAACTTTGCTCAAGTAGCTCTTGTGGTAACGTCCTTTGGGCAATCTCTGCTAGTTGGTGTACTTGCCACTCTTGAATTCCCAGCACAAACTCTAGTACCTCTTCTAAGAACACTCCCAGTCATATTAATCCCTTCTTTCTCAAATACACCTAAAACACTTTGAATCTCTACTGTAGCATTTATCCCATTTTACCTCATATAAGAGTTTTTTATATATATCTTTCTTCCAAAATTGCAAACTTCTTGAAAGCAAGGTGTCTTGTTTATTTCTGTATCATCCACTCATGGTAGCAAAATTCTTTCTTCCTAAGGGGCACTTTATAAATATGTGTAATAGGAAAAAGCTAAAGTCTCATTGAAATCAGAGTAGATTAATCAGTAACATGAACCAACCCTTTAAGAGATGTTAAGTGATGTCCTTCCTGTTTTTTAAATTCGTTTCTATGTCTATATATTGATTAATAAGATATTGTACATGCTTACCTGGTGCTATGGAAATGAGTAAGACAGGATGCAAGGTTTGAGAAAACTGGCTCAAGCAAACCTTGGCTGACATCAGGCACAAAGAATTTTACAAACCCGCTCTACAGTTTGTCCTCAGAATGCTGCATTCGAGTTGTTTTGTTCATAAATGATGAAATTTCATAAAGTACCGATAATGAAATGGGGAAATGGAAATGTACTTTGGAAGTTCTTTGATCACATAATATATTTCTTCCTTGCCTCGGGGCTCAAAGAATGAGGATGACAGAGAGACTGGAAAATGGAATGGTGAGGGTAGAGAGTGAAGAAGCAAGTGGTAAGAAAGAGTTGAAGGAGAAAATAAAAGAAACAAAAAGCAACTTAAAAGGACCAACAGTGATTGATGACCCCTTTGCTGTGTAGTGTGCTCATCACTCTGCCCTCTGGTCCCAGACTGTCTTTGATCTTTCTCACGGCTCATCCCATCTGCTGCCTGGAGGAGCTGGAAGGACCAAGGGTCAGAGTAATGTTATTTCTTCTCTTGTTAAACCTCATGGTCTCCTCTCTCGGCAGTCCTGCTTCCTCACTACTTGTATCAGGGCTGGAATCAAAGACCCACGTGTATGGTCTGTGTCTATATATTTGAAGGAACTGTTGTGGGTTGAATTGTGTCCTCCAAAAACATATGCTCAAGTCATAACCCCTGGCACCAGTGAATGTGACTCATTTGGAAATGAGTCAGATGTAATCCAGTTTGCTGATGCATTCAAACCAAGATGAGGTCCTACTGGATTAAAATGGACCTTAATCCAGTGACTGCTATCTTTTTCTTTAATCTTTTTGACTCTTTTTCTTTTTTAAATTTCACCTTGTATGTTAAATACAGAGGTCCATGTGCAGGCTTTTTACATATGTATATTGCACCCAATAGGCAGTTTTTCAACCCACGTCTCCCTCCTTCCCCTGTCTGGTAGTCCACAATGTCTATTATTCCCAGGTTTACATCCACATTGTTATATTATGTCAATGTTTAGCTCCAATTTATAAGTGAGAACATGTGGTCTCTGGTTTTCTGTTCCTGTTAATTCGCTTACTATTATAGCCTCCACCTTCATCCACTGATGGGTATCTTTTTCAGAGAAAGGAGAAGGAGATTGGGCACAGACACACAGAGAAGGCAGCCCTGTGGTGAGGAAGGCAGGGACGAGCAAAGCAGCTGCAGGCCAGGCGAGCACCAAGGAGGGCCAGTAACCAACAGAGCTGGGAAGAGACAGGGAGGTACACGTCCCTCGAGCCCTCAGAGAGCCCTGCTGACACTTTGACTTCAGACTTTTGGCCTCTAGCACTGTGAGAGAATACATACCCGTCACTTTAAGCCACACAGTGTGCGCTGATGTGCACTGCAGCTCCAGAAAACTCATACAGGGACTTAAGGATGTTGAGTAATCAGAGATCTTAGACCAGAGTATAAAGGTACAAAAGTTTCTCAGCTCCTGAGATAGAAGTTAATCCACGTGGCCCAGATCGCTAAACAATGTGGTTTTCTCGACTTAGAACATATTTTGTAATATTAAGTTCTGGCTTTGCAATTCCATTTTATTAATGTTTAAAATCTCAACAAGAACAAAGAAGCTGTCACTGAAGAAGAGAAGAAAGTAGAAGAGTTAGCAAATGTCTGGCATTTAGTAGGTGTTTAATAAAAATACTTTTTGAATGAATGAATAAATGGAAACAATTATCGGAAAATATCTTAAGATATAAAAGCAGAACCACTGATACTGATCCCTGAGCACCACAGTGGATTTCACAGGCTGAGCTGAGTAATTCAAGAGTGTCTGTCTATACAGGTGGACACAAAATCCAAGAGTAGAGCACCTACCTAAAAGGTATGTGAAGAAGTAGACTAGACTACAGCACTGCGGAAACCACTATATGCTCAGGTGGATGGAATGTTTTCCTGAGCAGCTTGCTGAGTGCTAGGATGGATTGGTGGGTAACGCGGTGTGTACCCACTATCATAGAAAATCCGAGTCAAAAACATGGGTTGTAACATGAGCAAGTAATATTTTATCATTCTTTGTTTTTTCCCCATACTTTACCTTTTCATTATTTGTGTGTTGCCTTTCTTTTTTTTCTTTTGAGACAGAGTGTCACTCTGTTGCCTAGGTTGGAGTAGAGTGGTGCTATCTCAGCTAACTGCCACCTCCACCTCCAAGATTCAAGCAATTCTCCAGCCTCAGCCTCCCAAATAGCTGGGATTACAGGTCTGCACCACTACACCCAGCTAATTTTGTTTGTATTTTTGTGTATTTCGTAGAGATGAAAATACATGTTTAGTAGAAATGTGTATTTGCACCATGTTTCCCAGCCTGGTCTTGAACGTTAGAGCTCAAAGTAATCCACCTGCCTTGGCCTCCCAAAGTGCTGGGATTACAGGCATGAGTGTGTGGTGACACCCAGCCAGGAGTTGCCTTTCAATAAACAACATGTATTGTCAGAAAGCTCTAAGATACTGAGCCATCCATTATCCCTGGCCAACCACGAGAATCTCTCCCTCCCCCATACACAAAGACCCTTACTGCCCTGTCTAAATGTGCGTATTCCATTAGCTTCCTACTCCAGTTTACATGCTGTCATGAGAGCAACCACTGCCTATTTAAACATTCTTCTGAACTTCCAGCCACCACTCATTATCCAGTTTTCATCCTTTCTATCTCCCTGAGTAGCAGCACTGTCCAGTAAAACTTTCTGCGGTGATGGAAATGTTCTGTATCTATGCTGGCAAATGCAGTAAGCACTGGCAGCATGTGGTCTTAAATGTAGCTAGTGAGATTATTGAACTTGATTTAAGTTTTCTATTTAATTTTAATTAATTTAAATTTTAAAAGCCACAAGTGGCTAGTGTCTACTATACTGGACAGCACAGCTCTGAACTATTTTTGAGGAAACCCCCGTCTTTTTCATTGCTTCCATACCCTCAGACTCTTGTCTAAGCAGAGACAGTTCATAGTCATTGATCTACAGGCACTCTGTCCTTGACCTTGAAATCTGCAGAATCTGTCAGGCATCGAAGAGATTGCCTGCCCCTACGCTGCCTCTGAAAGGGCAAATATTTGGGGAATTAATGAAGTTGCAAAGAAACCCACAAGCCAGTCGTTTGGATAATCCATTGCTGAAAGGAATTTTATCACAAGAATGAATTAACCAGGCTCCACCTGGAATTTTCATCTGATATTTCCAGTGATCTATGATCATGTCAGTCAGGCGGCATTTCTTAACAGTGATTTTCTAGACACTCTGTAAAAAGTGAAAAAAGTATTGACCGGGAAGGGCTTCCATCTAATTGGAAAAAAATCTGTCATTCACAAAGAAATAATTTACATGTAAGAATCAGATGTTTAGGATGTATTTATGTGTCACTTTACTTTTGCTTATTTGTTTCATCTCCTACTATATATGTAACCTGCCTAAGGTGAAAATCATGCCTTTCCTAGAGCACACAGACTCTTCATTTTCAGTCTAAGCTCTTGCTACTTAAAGTGGTCCTTGGGCCAACAGCATCAGAAACTCTTGAGCACTTCTTTGAAATGCCAGCTCTACTTTATTCCTACAGAACTTGAAATTACATTTGAACACGGTGCCCAAGTTGTTTGTACATTACATTATTGAAAAGCATGATCTAAACTAATCAGAATTTTCCACACCAATCCCAGTAAATATCTGTGCTTATTACAAAGATAGTAATAGGCTGGTCTTCGGCCATACTGTATTTTATGGAATGTTTCAGTTATTTGTAAAAAGCTCATCCATTAGCTAATTAGCTGTAACTTGAATTTGAGAAGCAGTATATTTTTGTGGGAAGGGTGCTAAATTGATAAGAGGAAACCTGAATTTTCTGTTTTTGCCTCTGTCATTGTCTGTTGGACAATGGGCAAGCCATTAATTTTGTTCAGTTTCAGTTATTTTGGTTTTGTTTTTAATTAGCATCCAGTTAAATATATAAAATTAGGTTTTTCTACCAGCTGCTCCAACACTTGGCTTTGTAGCTCTTTAGAATTTAACAAAAGAAGAATGATAAGACCTCAAACAACTTTCTGTACATAAAAAACCTGACATTGGAATTCTGCGTTTAACCATGATAAGGTTACCCAGAATTTGCTCTTTAGCTACCACATCTTCCTTGCTGCCCCAGATTAAAGTCAAGATTTAAGCTGTCTCAGACATGTGAGAAGTTCTTTCATTTTTAAAGACTTCCGGAATTCACATGGAACTGAAATTTAACAGTCTTAACTGCAAGCGAACCTAAACCCCTCCATCTTTAAGCTGTCTTTTCAGCCTGTGTCCTTGTGGTCAGCAGAGGTTAGGGACCAACAAGTCACTCTTTTCTGAAAGAGCCTTTTATATTGACCTTACCAGGGATTAGTTGTCAGCTCCGGGCCAGACCGTCCAGGAATGGTACACAGGCCACTTGGGGTGGGGGTGGTGTCATGAAAGGAGGAAGTGGAATACGACAAAAGACAAAAGTATTCACTGCACAGTACTGCCTAGGGCCAAAGGCCTTTCTAGTCACAGACAAACAAAAAAGATGGACACAGTTTTTTCTTTGCTCACACTTTTGTTCAGCTCATTTCTTTCTTGGCCTTTACTTTCAATGTGAAGCCTTTTTTTTCTTCCTGTTTGGTTTCAGTGACTGCATACAGTCACTCTTTTGTAAAATCAAAAGCAGATTTATCCCTGATAGGGAATCCTGAAAATTTTCCAGTCCCTTAATATTCTAGGGACATAGTAAAGGTTATATTTAGATGCTGCACTGCATTTCAGAGAAAATGTGATTTCCCTTTAAGGGTTTGCTGCCACATCTCCTACTTACACCAAACACACTTTCAAGTTAATAAAAGCTTTACCTGCCGAGGCAGCAAATCAGGCTATAATTAAAAGGGAGGAAACATTTTACACAAGAAAATGTGTGGTTTGGTTAAATCGTAAATACGAAGAAAAAAAGAAGGCATGAAAGCTGATAACAAGATATAATTCGCATTCGTGGTTTTTATTTATTGAACAAGCTGTTAGAAGAAAACTTGTTTTAACTATTAACTTACCATATTCTAATATGTCTTTAATGTCTCACATAGCTACCGCATTAGAGCCTGTAAAAATAACTTTAAATTCCAATGTCAAGTGGAGCATGAAGATTTGGTTTCATTTTCAAAACTGCTTTGCTGAGAAATATACCCTAAAAAGCAATTCTCATTTTACTTCCTTACAGCTCCAACAGCTGCGGGACGAATTATAAACGTATTTAACCCAATCTGAAAGTCAGAATTTTGATCTCTGAAGAAAGTATTTTTGAAGAGTCTTGCACATGCCAGAAAAAGGATTTAGAACTTTGATAAGGCTTCAGAATGTAAGAAGCACTGTGAAATTTTAACAAAGAACTACCTTCTTTTTTTTTCTTCCAAGAATGCTTCAGATCTTTATTATACGATTTAATACTCTATTATATATGGATGAGTAGTATTTTATTCTTGAATTTTTCATCCTTCTGGGTACATCATATTACAACAGACAAAAAGATATTTTATACAAACAGATTCAAATAAGCGTTTATTTGTTCTCACGCAAACGTTACAAAAATACATATATATCAGCATATATATTCATGTTTTCTGAATATTCATTCAGAATGATCATGCTTTCAAACATTGTATATCTTTCCGAAGCTGCAGACAGCTCTTGGAGGAGTGGCTGGTTAATAAGGACCCAGAGTCATGGCGATTTTTCAAAGCGTGTCCCAGGGGAGCATCACAAATCTCTAGGAAAGGATGGAAATGGTTTACAGTGCCTTCTGTACGGACTGGTGGCCTTTAGGATGCCAATATCGGCAGCCTTAAGATAGGGCTAATGCCATGTGCTTATCTGCACTTACAGTGCTGTGTCATTCATCATTGCCATCTTCTTTGGAAAAAAGTCACAACATGATGTGTCAGTATGTGTTTCTCTGCAGCTATGATAATTTCGGTATTTGCACTAGGGGAAAATAGACAATTCTTATAATGAAAAATGTCTCATGTGCACATGTGCTATCTCACTGCTTTTCTCTGTTTACTTTATTAAAAGATTTTTAATGAAACTCGTAAGCACCATGTTCTGCCTAAATAATATCTTAGGTTATTATGCTTCTCAATATATACATTAGAAATTAAATGTTCCTTACAAAGTGATTGCAATACATTCAGAGATCCTTCAAACTGAAATATAGAAAATATGTAGCAAATATGTGTGCACCATATAAATACATCTATAGATTTGTTTCTGCTCTCTAATTGTTTACTATCATAATGTCCCCATTCCTAAGCTCTTCTGTTCCGTTAGTCTCATCTAATTCCATTTTAAATTTAACACTTTAAGTCAACACATATACTAGTATATTTATTAATCAATCAACTAATAAATACTTCTTAAAAAATTATGAGGAGAGCTACCAAAAATCTAGAAAACATGTTGTAAACTCTCAAGAAGATAATAGCCTAACTGAAAAATATGACCATCAGAAAATGATTGGAGGGAGCGGTGGTTCATGCCTATAATCCCAGGACTTTGGGAGGTGAGGGTGGGTGGATCGCCTATGGTGAGGAGTTCGAAACCAGCCTGGTCAAATGGTGAAACCCTGTCTCTATTAAAAATGCAAAAAATTAGTAAGGCATGTTGGCAGGTGCCTGTAATTCCAGCTACTCGGGAGGCTGAGGCAGGAGAATTGCTTAAACCCAGGAGGCGGATGTTGCAGTGAAGTGAGATTATGCCATTGCACTCCAACCTGGGCAACAAGAACAAGATTCCATCTCAAAAAAAAAAGAAAGAAAGAAAGAAAAGAGAAAATGGTAAAATCTACATATTTTAAAAATGTATTTATATCAGTTTATTTACCAAAAAATATTTGAGCCATTTGAGTAAACACTTAAAAAGGATTTGTTTTTATTTTTTAGCAAATTATGGAGTCGTAGGAAAACAAAGGTAAGAAGTCAGATAATACAGATTAGAAAGCTCACATAGTTACTAGACATGAACCACAGAGTCAGCACTGAAGAAAACATGATCAGTTACAAGATGCAGAGTGTCCAAAAGAGCAGGCTGGGTACAAACTTGAGGGGTCTTTTGTTATCACCAGAACTAAGAGAAACTTCCCCTATTGATTCTTACCGGGGGATACAATATGGCTTACTAAGCTACAACCTCAACAACAGTCTTTTTTTTAACTCCCTTAATCTGAGATACAACAGTCTTTTAATAATATAATATTGAGTTTCATTTTGCTATACAATGTTCTTAAAAATAATGGCAATGACAGAGAGTAAATAATTGAGAGCTGCATTGGAGAATTTACATAGAGAATATTGATAGCCAGTGTATTAGTCAGGGTAATCCATGCCAGCTGCTGTAACAACCAACCATAGAAATCTCAGTCTTTCAACACAAGAAAGTCAGTGAAATGTAGATTGTGTGTTTCTCCTCAGCAGCTCTGCGTCTACAAGTGACCTACCCTACCTATCCCTACTTGCATGCATGCGTGGCCTGCGAGAGCCCTACAGAAGACGAAGAGGCAGGGCATGGAGGAAGGTACATTGGCCTTAGCTACGTTGGCTCAGAATGAACATAGTCAGCTCTCCTCACATGCCATTGGCCAGAGTGTGAGGATATGGCCACACCTCACTGCAAGGGAAGCTGGGAAATATATCATCCGTGTGCCCTGGAAAAAGAAAATAAAATGAGATTTGGTGAATGTTTAACATTGCCTCCGCCACAACTAACAATGCCATACTGAGGAGATTAGATGTGATGCACTAGCCTGGGGTTCTTAAAGGGTACTGTCATATGAACTAATGACATGAGAACAAAATATTAAAACTTCTATGCATTGTTAATTTTAATCCAACAACAACAAATAACAAATATTTATATATATAAAACAAATAAATATATATATATGTATATTTAAGAACTATAGGCCGGGCACAATGGTTCATGGTAATCCCAGAGGATGAGGCAAGTGGATCGCCTGACATCAGGAATTTGAAACCAGCCTGGACAACATGATGAAACCCCGCCTCTACTAAAAATACAAAAAAGTTAGCCAGGCATGGTGGCAGGTGCCTGTAATCCCAGCTACTCAGGAGGCTGAGGCAGGAGAATCGCTTGAACCCAGAAGGCGGAGGTTGCAGTGAGCCAAGATCGTGCCATTGCACTCCAACCTGGGAAAGAAGACCGAAGCTCCATCTCAAAAAAAAAAAAAACGATATTTATACAGACCCAAGTAAGAAGGCCTCATGTCATGATATGCAAGACAAAAGAGTGTAAGTTCTATGACTTAAAGGAGTCATGAGTGGTATCCTTACTTGACCGTGAGGTTTCAATAAATTGTCAGGGGTTGCAGTTTCTGTGCATCCAGTTAGGGGGATTTACCGGTTATATTATCTAGTGTTAATGAAAATAAGTCTGATGAAAGTGGATACCTGGCTTGTTTTGGTTTTTGTTTTTGATGGAGTTTTACCTAGGCTGGAGTACTCGGGTCACTGCCCCCTCCACCTCCCAGGTTCAAGCGATTCTTCTGCCTCAGCCTCCCGAGTAACTTGGATTACAGGCACCTGTCACCATGCCAGGCTGATTTTTCGTATTTTTAGTAGAGACGGGGTTTCACCATCTTGTCCAGGCTGGTCTCAAACTCCTGACCTCAGGTGATCCACACCCCCTTAGCTTTCCAAAGTGCTGGGATTACAGGTGTGAGCTATCATGCCCAGCCAATATCTGGCTTTAAAAGAGTCCTGCAAAAACTCTACAGACAGATCATGCTAAAACATTAACATGCCAGTGAACTAGGACAAAATTCTGTTCTCCAGCTTTATTATAAGATAGAAACAACGATCTAATCAGACAAAATCAGTCCAAAAATAAGGTAATAATCAAGACAGTTATTTGAAAAAATTGATTTATATCCACTATCATTAATAATGAACCTAATCCTAAATGTACATTAAACTCTAAGATATTAACTATTAATGGTATGAAGCCACAATAAGAATTTAATACTACTATCCAAAACATGAAGACAAACCTCTACAAATACATTTTTTCAGAAATATTCAATCCAATACTTGACAAAATTTTACTCAACTTGACTATTCATAAGTTCCAAATGGGAAATTCACAATCTCCACTGAGAAAACAAGGGTTTTATTACAACAGGTTTTTCCTACTGTAAGAAAAACCACTAAGATAATATTCATTCATTCATTCAGGAAGTAGTCACTGAGTGCCAACTGAGGGCGAGGCATTGTTCTAGACATCAGAGATTTAGGGATGCACAGAATAGGCAAGACTGACTGTCCTCCTGGAGCTGACATTCTGGGGCAGTGGTTCTCAGCTGGGGGCGATTTTGTCGCCTAGGGGACATTTGGCAACATCTGGAGACATGATGTTTGCCTTTCACAGCTGGCGCAGATCCTACTGCCAGATGCCCAGGCTCCTGCCCTACTGATGGTCTCTGGGTGGTGTTGCTGACACCACGTGTTCACACACTGCAGTAGGCTAAAGACAACTAATCAATAGATTGGCTTTGGAGAAAAGGAATGAATGAGAAACTGAAATTTTTATTTGGTTTTTAAGAAACAATAAAAATGTCAAAGCGTTTGCATCAACTTAGCGGCTTATTCTGCAGTTAAGGACAGGCTATGATATTCTGGATGTCTCAATGCGCAAGAATGCATATCACAGACTTGAAAGTTTCTGCAGAAATCTTGGGATCAAGGAACATTTCATGAGATTATTTAGATCTTGTCCCTTGCTCCTCTGGACGTGCTGTGTTTCTTAACTCTTCTCTGTCACCATCTTTAATGTGCTTGAGATGTACATTTTACAGCTGAAAAGGAGAAAAGGAAAGAAAGTGTGAATAGTCCCATTTGGTAGGCTACACCGAACTTTGGAAATACTATAATGGACTTTAAAGTACTGACTGAATTCATTTGACATACACGATCTGTTCCATAAATGTGTTTCCAGAAAAAATATTTTTTGCAACCCCAAACATTGTGCTGTCGCTAATTTTCATAAGTGTACTTTATGACAACACAGACCCCTCTCTCTGAGATGTGGAAGTGTTACCCAACACCCATAAAACAGACTTTTTAATCTTTTTCTTTCTGTTATCTTGGTGTCCCCCCAACCTCCCAGCATTTTAAGCAATTGACACAACTTTTTGTCTTCAGCAAATATTTGTGTTCATTGGATTATAAGCATTATTAAGAAATACAAAAACAAAATATTGGTGTGTGGGTTTTCTTTTTAAAAGCACTCATCTTTTAAAAATAGATAATGAGCAGGGCACAATGACTCATGTTTGTAAACCCAGCACTTCGGAGAGGCTGAGGAGGGAGAATAACCTAAGGCCAGGAGTTCAAGACCAGCCTGACCAACATGGTGAAACCCCTTCTCTACAAAAAATACAAAAGTTAACCAGGTATGCTGTAATCCCAGCTACTCAGGAGGCTGATGTACAAGAATTGCTTGAAGCTGGGAGGTAGAGGTTGCAGTGAGCCAATATCACAGCACTGCACTCGAGCCTGGGTGACAAACTGAGACTGTCTCAAACACACACACACACACACACACACACACACACACATCGAAAACAACAAATAAAAATACATAATAAAATATGTAGAATAAAATTATATGAACCTGAGGGCTACTCCAACACAATCTAATTAAGGGAAAAGGAGAAGGCAGAGATGAAATAAGACTGGCCATGAGTTGGTAATTGTGGAAGTCCAGCTCTACATACATGGAGACTCATCATTTTAGTCTCTCTAATTTTATATATATTTGAATTTTTCATAAGAAAAAGCTAAAAAAAAAAGACAAGTATTATGGTTTCATTACCTCAACTAATAGTACAGTACAGTCACTCCTTTCATTTGGATTAATATATTTTTGTGAGGTACCTTTTTGAGCTGTGATAGTCATCAAAAACTAATGTATAAATTAACTCAGTATAATACCAGATCTTGTGTCTCATAAAACCTAAATCAGCATTGTCCAAGTCAATGAAGCCAATTTAATCACATAGATCTCACTAAAATATTGTTTTAGAACAAAACATTCATTGCATCTCTAATAATAAAAACACAATTTTAATTTGTAAATACTAGTTCATCTCTATATCATCATTTAAATTCTTACTATGTGGTTTTTAACACTTACTTGTAAATGTGTAGATTTAAGAAATAACATACATAAATGGGGAGGGTTACATACTTTTAAAAGTTTTCAGCATAGAGGGCATAGGCCAATGTGTGAGAGCATACTTTACTTCAAGCTCTATCCTATTTGTCCCTGTGTCTCCAGTGTGTGGTACCATGCCTGGCACATATTTCACACTCGATACAGTTTGTTAAATGAGGAGAAAAAAGCCACTTTGGAGTAGCATAGAATAGGAATTTTAGAAGTGTAAAAATAAACTGAACCCCTTCTCCTCATTTTCCAACAGGGAGACAGAGGCTTAGGAAGGTTAAATCACAGAGCTAATGGATGTATGGTGAAAGAAATGTTTTAGGAAGATTGATCTGACATAGATCTATGGGATGCTTCAGAGGAGTGAAAGACTGGAAGCAAAGGCACGTGTTAAGAGATGGCTGCAATCATCACAGTGCGAGGTAATGGGAGCTGCATTGGGAGGATGGGAAGGGAATGAGATGCAGAGGAGGATCTGAAAGACACACAAAATGCTCCTCTGGGTACTGCTTTCTCACTGTCAGTAAGATTTCATTCTAACCTATTTCTACACATGCTGGTATCAATCATGATATCCAGATATTTTTACCATGGCCCCAAACTGCACAAAAAGACATAATTAGCAGTTCTTTTGACTCATCTAGGGCCTCTGAGAGTGATTCATACCCTCCGCTACGCAATTATCCACCATATATATAGTTCAACCTCTGTCTATTCCAAGCAATGGTTCTTTATAATATCCATTCATATGCTTTTCACTTAATTCCTATGGGAGTCCAAACTCTTTAATCTTTTGAGATTCCCCCATATTTTTTCTCCTCCACCTAAGATAATCAATTTCAATGCACATTATTCTGGAATAGAACAGTAAACAATCTTTCAGAATCAGATAGCAATTTTTGTTTTTCTCCCCAACACATGCTAAGAGCAAAGATGTGTCTGAGTTAATAATTTCTTTTAAAATGGAAATACAAAGGAGTAAATATCTTCAGTAAGAAAAACTAGTTGACCTCCTTTGTTCAAGAGCAGTAACCCAGAGGGAATCGAAATTTTTGTTGTCAGTAAAAAGGAAAATAATTTGGAGAAGCCTGTGGATAGTGGCTAAGAAAGGCCAGGATACGTCTGGGCAAGCAGAAGAAATACACTGGCAGAGCATCTGAGATTCAGAAGAGGAGCTCAGCCTCAAGGTGGCTGGGGACGCTGGAAGGGAAGCACAAATACCCCAGTGACAAATGTGCAGAGGGACAAGGGGGCTGACAACTGTTTCATAGCCTGGAGATTATTGGGTGGCCCCTGCCTGGCTCCCAGGACACTCCAAGCCAATCCCCATAGCTATCCCTTCTACTCCAAGCCTGCCAGCACACACTGTATGCAGCCTCCCCCAGGCTCGCATGCTGCCTCAGACCCCAGCAAGTTCCAAATTAAGTCTTCCCTCTTCCCTAGATGCTTTTCTGCCTGTGCCAGCCCACCACACCCTTGCCCCTCTGTACAGTACAATAGAGACAATTGTTTTGAAATTCAAGCCTAGCTTCTCCAGCGAAAATAAAGCTTCTTGAAAGCAGTTTTTCTGACATACCACTTCTGTTCTTCCTTCAGAAAAAAAGAGCAGGAGTAAGTGAGTTAAGAATGATACTTTGAAACAATCAGTATTTCCATTCTGTTTTTGTCCAGCTATTTAAAACAGTATACATTGTATAGCTTTAGAAGCAGCTTATTTGGAGATTGGTTTATAAACTGCATGGTTGAAAATACATCCCAGCCCAGGACTTTACAGCTGGTGATGAAGAAATGAACAAAGCTGGAGCCCAAAAAGACCAATATAGTCAATGTGTTTAGACAAATGTCAGCAGCTGCCAAGGAAGATTTCATACTTAGAATGGTTATTCGACTAGAGATTGGTTCTATTATAAGAATTTGTTTCCTCTACATATGAAAAGTTTGAATACATTAAATTACAAGTGAGAGTTCTAGAGGCCTGGGCACATAATGAAAATTAAAAAGAAAACTAATTACACTGTTTTCCAAGTGGGTTCAAAGATTTTCAGCAAAAGAAAATAAAAAGCTTTTGTTCTGAAAATAAAGTACACCAAAGGAGTAATATACTTCTGTATTTTCGATGCCCAGAGCATAGAAATAGAAACCCCAGAGTTTCATTTGTGCCAATTATTTGTTCGCTTATATACTCATTCGTTGAATGTCTATTATGTGCTGGACATTGTGCTAGGTGCTACAGAAACAAGGAAAAGGAAGACATCTTGCCTAGAAGGATATCGAATTGTGGAAGAAATACAATGCTCTTAAATATGCCACGTTTTAATAGAAATCTAAACTTACCTTGGGCTTGAGGCAATAACTGAGTAATAGATCCCAGATTTCATTAAATACCTAGAGCAACTGTGTGAATTAGGTAGTTAGAAGTAGACAAGTAAAGACCGTGGTTTCTGGAAAGCAAGAATAAGCTACAAAGTAAGACATCCAGGGTGTCCAAACATATCCTAAAAGTCCTGTAATCACCAGGGGACAGAAACAAGCTAGATGTCAATAGTCCAGAAAAGCAGGACATGTGCCAAGAGCTACCCGAGTTAGCAGAGGTGAAAAACAGACCAGAGGTTGACAAAGTCAGGCTAGATACGAAAAAGCAGAAAAGTCTCAGGTTAAGATGGGCTAGTGATCTGAAATCATGGACATTCGGTCAAGCTCATTTGTGTTCACAGAACAGAAGTAAACCAAACCTTGACCACAGTAAACATTCATCTGTCATGAGCCTACCAGGTGCTAGGCATTTGGCTTCACTTTACATAAAATATCTCATTTAGCTCCCCCACCCCAAACTATAAGAGGGTTGTTTACAGATGAGAAAATTGAGACTCAAAGAGATTAAATACCTTACCCCAAATTGCAGTCATCATCTCCCAAATCGTGAATCATTTACAAATGAGAAAATTGAGACTCAGAGAGATTAAATAATTTCCCCCAAACCACAATGATCATCCTGGCAGAGCTAGGACTCAAACCTTGAGGTCTGGCTCACAAGTCTGTGAAGTGAGGCTCATCTCTCTACTTCCTGCCTGGGAAGGCACACTGAAAGTGAGTCCCGCAACTCAGGGTAAAGTGAGAAAGCTTTAACTGCAGATTAATTTGGACAAGCAGGCTAAGAGAAAAGGAGCAAGGATTAAGGGCAGATAATAACAAAGTGATCCACGGAACTTCCATTGAATGATCAAATTAGATTTCGTGTGACAGGCTTTTGTCTCTTGAAGTTTTGTTTTGTGCAAACCTGCAAGACAGCAGTGATTATGTCATGAGGACTCTTGGCCCTTTGATGTCGGCTCCGTTACTGCATGCCCAACTAAAACTTCTAATAGCTGGGGACATTTCAGAGGCTGAACAAAGAGTTTATTAGAGTTACTCGGGAAAAGGGCAGACCAAAGAATGGAGGATTGGAGGCTGTTAAATAAAACAAAGTAGTCCGCCTCAGCTACACCACTTAACACCAATGGAAGAGCCAGGACCGAGGTATCCTTCTAAGCCTGCACTCCGGAAAACCTCTGGGTCCCCAGTGATAAGAGACACGGGGCTGGCAGGCTGCTGTCTCCGACATCAGTTTAGGGTAGGATAAGAACTACCATCACTTTGTTGAAACTGAACTTAAATTCAATATTCAGCCAATAGTGAGTGCCTGAAATAAAGAGAATGGCTTTGTCTGAGAATCCTTTTAGCAGAAATGAAAGAAAAGTCAAGACTATAAGCATACGAAGACATGAACAACCCCGAGGCTACAGAGACTATTTCAAAACACGTTTGCCGGTTTCACAAGATGAAAAATGGAAAGGAGAAATCGGCCCACACAATCGAGGGCACTATCTTGCTTTGGACTAGTAGGTCATGTTACACTGTTTTGATACTCTTCCAGTCATCCCATCCCCACAGCCTCAGAAGGCGGGCCCCGGAACCGAAAGCCACTACCTGCGGCTCCGAGCTTCGCCTCAGCAGCCGCACCCACGGCGCACGCCCGGTAGGCGGGGCGGAAGCTTGTTGGATCTCGCGAGAGTTCGCAGGCCCTAGGCAGTGGCGGTGAGTGACAGGCGTCGCGTAGCTGCGCTTCCGCAAAGATGGCGGCGGCTGTAGGGAGCGGCGCTCGGCTGGCGGCCTGGGGCGGAAGACTGCGGCGGGGGCTCGCTGCCAGCCGACGGGCTGTGCCGAGTCGCGGCTCTTTGGCAGCCGCAGTGGCCGGTGCGGCCCTTGCAGGAGCAGGAGCCGCCTGGCACCACAGCCGCGTGAATGTCGCGGCGCGAGAGGGCAGCTTCACCGTCTCACCACAGGTACGGAACGAACTCTTTCTGTGAGCCGCAGCCAAGCTCCTCCCTCCCCTGACGCCCCTTGACTAGGAGTGGTTTGGTACTGGGCGGCTCTGGCTGTTTCCTGGAGCCGGAGGTAGGGGTGTCGCTGCAAGTCGGGGCGCCTTGCAGCTGGTGGGACTCGCTCCTTCCTGGACTGTCTCCTTCCTGGACTGTCTCCTTCCTGGACTGTCCCCTTCCCCAAGCCCCCGAAGACGTTCGAGGCTGGTGACTGGAGATTTTGCCTCCCTTGGGAGAAACCCGCGGTGCGGATGACAAACTGGCCGCACTAATTTAGTAGTGACGAGTGTGGGTGTGTCTTAATTCAAGGCTCCTAATTCAGAATCTCTCAGCACCTCGCCCCTTCCTCCCTCTCTGGTCAGTGAAGTGGCATTCACATCCGAAGGTGGTGTGCGTCCAGTTACCCCTCTGGGATATACTTTTGTTAACCTTTGTAACTAAAAGTTTTACTACCTCTTCTTTGTATAGCGTGGTGAAGTTCTGTAGATGGCTTTTTTTTTTTTTTTTTTTTTGAGACAGTCTCGCTCTGCCGCCAAGGCTAGCGTGCAGTGGTGCAATCTTCAGCTCACGGCAACCTCTGCCTCCTGGGTTCAAGCAGTTCTCCTGCCTCAGCCTCCCGAGTAGCTGGGGACTACAGGCGTGCGCCACCATGCCCAGCTAATTTTTGTATTTTAGTAGAGACAGGGTTTCACTGTGTTGGCCAGATGGTCTGGATCTCTTGACCTCGTGATCTACCCGCCTCGGCCTCCCAGAGTGCTGGGATTACAAGCCACTGTGTCCGGCCCAGTTTGCTTTTTCAAGTCACGAAAGTGTCAGCCATAAAAATTAACCTGTTGATGATTTCCAGATTTTATTAGCAACTTTAAAGAACACTATTTCACGATTATTAGCCTTACTACTTTAGTGGACCATATGTTCTAAGCAAAAATTGATCCTAAAACTTCCTTCTATTAAGTCGTCCTGGCGCCGTGGCTGTAATCCCAGGGCTTTGGGAGGCCTAGGTGGGTGAATCACCTGAGGTCAGGAGTTCGAGACCAACCTCGCCAACTGGTGAAACCCGGTCTCTACTAAAAATATAAAAAATTAGCTGGGCGTGGTGGCGGGCGCCTGTAATCACAGCTACTCGGGAGGCTGAGGCAGTAGAACCACTTTAACCCGGGAGGTGGAGGTTGCAGTGAGCCAAGATCTAGCCATTATACTCCAGCCTGGGCGACAAGAGCAAACGCGATCTCAAAAAAAAAAGGTAAGAGTCAAGTTCCCTAGTTCAAGATAAATAATGTTGTCATGTAACACATTTGAAAATAGGAAAGAGTACTACTTTAAAATTTTTATAAGCAATGTTTTTACATATGAACTTTTTTGAAAATTGAAAGTATTATTTTCTTTGTTAGATTTACATTATGTTTTTCTAACAAAAACTCAGGGAACATTCAGATACAGTAAAAAAGAGGAAAGAAGTCCTTGTGAATTAAAATTAAGTATTGGCAAGTGATATTCCTTATTTGTATTAATAAATAACATAAGTAATATTATATTAATGTAATGTAAACATATATAATGAAAAGATATATCATCTAGTGTTTTTATAGCATTTTTGTGAATCTTATTGCCAAGCAGTTTAGTGTATTCATCATCATTTTCTCTCTCCCCTTAATTCATCCTGTTTAAGACCCTTAGGCTAATCTTCTCCAGAGAAGTGCTTTAACCACACAATGTAACCTTCTTTAGAAACCTTAGTGTCTCATTTTGCCAGAGTAAAATCCACATTTTAAAACTTTGTCATTCAGAGCCCTTTATAGTCACACTCTGACCTACTGCTGCTACTCAGGCACCTTCCCACTAAAGTGATTCACTCACTATTCTTGGAACAAGCCTTAAATACCACTCACCCCCCTGCAGCATTTGTAGATTCTGATTTTACTTACCCATCTCATTGGTTTTTTTTCTGGCCCACTTCTAGTCTTTCTCCTTTGAAATCTGACTTGACTCTAAAAACTTCACACTAGTGTAGTTATTTTGGATTCTCTTCCCAAGGCTCGGCTCTCCTTCCCTGCAGCTTTGTAACTTTAATCTCCTTCCCTGCAGGTTGTAAGTTTAAGCTTTGTAATGTTAATCTTTGTAACTTCTACCATTTTATTATCAATTGTTTTATAAGGTCTGTTGGCACAGCATTTGCCTCATCTGCTGTTGGACCGAGACAGTGGTTCTCGTCCTTTTGCCACCACGGTGGACGTGTCTTTCAGCATCAGTGTCTGAATACAGGAAGGATTGAAAGGAACCTATAGCTTGAAAACTTTGCCTTCACCTCAGTGATTTTGATACATTTCCCTAAGAGGTGGGGCTGTTAATCCTCCTCTGCCACTACTTTGGGGAGGTGTACATAGTTGAGCTAGATATATACCAGAATTTTGGCTCGTGATGAATAATCTCATCACAATACACTTTCTTATGCACCAGTACAGTTATCTTACTTAGTATTCCAAGTTGGTAAAATCTTCCTGATGTGGCCCTGTAATAATAGTGTTATGTTCTTCATTTCAGTCATTACACTAAGTGCTTTTTCCAATAAAAATATGAATTTGTATTAATGGAGTCCTACACTTTTCCACTTCCCACTGTGACCATCAGCTTGCATTTGTGAGGGTCAAGCAGGAATTAAGGGTAGAGTGTCATGTCATAAAACAATAGATAAATTGGAAACCTCCTTTTTTCTTTACTTTCTTCCTTCTCTCCATGGGTCACACCAGCCTTCTAGTCAATTTTGATGAGACAACCTGGATACCCTGGTTGCCGGTGAAGGACTCACAGGCTTATTATGGGTTTTTTCAGTGGGAGCCTCTGAACACTGCTGCTTCTAGTTGACCATCTTGGCCCTGCCGTAAGGATTTTCATGTTTGCATTATATGCAGTGCCGATGATATATGGGCATTTGATCTGATCCAATTCATCCCTTTTGTTTCTGCAATTATTATCCTCAAGGAACTTAAAAACTCAATAAAAGTGAGCTTTTTAGTATTGTTCCTCTAGCACTGAACCAAGAGCTTGGCATTTAGAAGGTGTTCAAAATGTTAGTTGGATAAACATTCCATAGTTTGAAAATAGTTTGACCTACTCCCCACTGGAGATTTTGCCTGCCATTATTTACTATTTGCTTTGTATAAAATTCCTGATAATTTGGTATAGCAATTGAGGTTTAGGATATTTGAAAATAAGGTTATAAGACATTGTAACCTTAATAAAATATAAAATCATATTTTATATTTTTAAGATGAGGTCAGTGTGATGGTTAATATTATGTGTCAACTTGGCTAGGCTATAGTGCCCAGCTATATGATCAGTGACCAGTCAAGATGTAACTTTGAGAGTATTTTTTAAATGTGATTAACATTTTAACCACTAAACTGAGTAAAGCAGGTAGCCCTTCATAATATGGGTAGGTCCCATCCAATCAGTGGAAGGCTTTAAAAGCAAAGACAGAGATTTCCTAAAGAAGAAAGAATTTGGCCTCTAGACTGCATCATAGAAACCAACCTCCCTGCAGATTTTAGACTCAAGACTGCAGTGTTAACTCTTACCCAAATCCTAGCCTGCTAGCCTGCCCCATGGATTTTGGATTTGCCAACCCCTGCATTTGAACCACTTCCTTAAGTATATCTCTTTCTCCTTCTCTCTCCCTCTCCCTGCTTGGATGTGTGTGTGTGTGTGTGTGTGTGTGTGTGTGTGTGTGTGTGTGTGTATGTCTTGTTCTGAGGTGAGGGAGAGATATATATACATATCTTCTCTTGGTTCTCTTTGGAGAACACTGACTGATATAGTCGTTGGTTCTGGGAAGTGGTGTGCTGCTGTGACAGACACCTAAAAATGTGGAAATAGGTTTGGAATTGGGTTTATGGTAATGGGTGGTAACTGAAAGTCGCATTTATTAGTGATGAAATTGAATTATTTAGCAAAGGCAGTTTCTAAGCCAAGTGTTAAAGGTGTGGCCTTAGTTTTCCTTGCTGCACATAGTGAAGTGTGAGTGGTGAGATAAAGAAGGAATTGTTAACCAAAAAGGAACCAGAACTTAAAGGTTTGACAAATTCTTGGCCTATCCATCTTGCAAAAAATGAGAACGTATGCTCTGCAGATAACACAGAAGACTGTGTTTGAGCACCTGTTTGCTGAAGAGATGTAGTGTGACTCATGGATCCAGTCACCCATCTCAGAAATGCTGAAAGGGATAGAGAAGGGATGAAATGAAAGAAGGCTGTGGGACTTCTGGGAGTCCACAGGCTGTTAGTCTGTTGCCTTTCAAGTAAAGGGAAGAGTGACCCTAAGGTTGGGGTCACTACCTGGTGGGCCCAGAGGATGAGCATCAGATTCAGACTGTCTGACTTTACTATGGTGTGAAAACAATACACATTCAGTAGAAACCATACTTCAGATTTTGAATTTTGATCATTTCCTGGCTAGCAATATGTGATGTGATACTGTTTTCTCAATGCTGAGTAGCAGTAGTGAGCTGCATCTTCCAGTCAGACACACAGTCATGAGGATAAACATCAATATTCTACAGTGTACTGTGTTACCCAACTGTAGGCTTAATGTTAAGTGTTCTGTGCATGTTCAGGGTAGCCTAGGCTAAGCTATGGTAAGATGTATGGTAGGTTAGATGGATTAAATGCATTTTCTACTTAACAGTATTTTCAATTTGTGATGGATTTATCAGGACTTAACCTCATCGTAAGTCAAAGAACACCTCAGACTTGCTTGGAATCTGTGGCCTCTTGTTTTCCTTCCAATTTCTGCCTTTTGGAATGGGAGTGTCTATCCTATTCCTTTCTTACCATTGTATTTTGGAAGCAGTTAATTTGTTGCCTCATTTCACAGCCTTACAGAAGAAGTAGAATTTGACTCATAACTGATTTTAATGAAAGATTTGGGCCTTAGTAAGATTTTTGGACTTAGAGTTGATGCTGGAATGATTAAACCTTTTGGAGATGTTGGGATGTGAGGAGGACATGAATTTGGGAGTAACAGAGGGTGGATTGTTAATGAGTTGAATTGCATCCCCCTCAAAATTCATACATTGAAGTCTTAACCCTTATTAGCACAGTATGTGACCTTATCTGGAAATAAGATTATTGCAGATGTGTTAGTTAATGTGAGATCATATGGAATAGGTTGTCCCCGATCTAATATGACTAATGTCCTTATAAAAAGGGGAAATGTAGACAGAGAGATGCACACACAGGGAGAACACCATGTAGAGATTGGAGTTGCCACAAGCTGATGAACTACCATAAAAGTTGCTTTCAAAGAAACATGACAGACAGGAGATCATACCCTCACATCAGAAAGTGATTTCCCCAGGGGTTAAAAGAAAGGCAAACAAGCTGAGTGGTCAAGAAAAGATGCCATTTTGTCACTGCATTCAAATTATGGCAGATAAACTAAAGATAGTTTGAAGATTAATAAATGGCATTAGGGGTCTTTTTTCTCAAGACCGGCTTACAAGTCTTAAGTCTTCTTAATATTTTTCTTTTTTCTATAACTTGCCTGGAATTTGGATGTAAGGCTTTTCTCAAGAAAAAAAATATAACAGAACATTGTATTCCAAAAGCTTAGTTGACATGTTTAGATTAATTTTATATGATTGTTTATATAGTTAATTCTGTTATAGGAATTAATTATAAATGTTAAATTTGATATTATTTACTTAATAAATTTGATTTGGATGTCTTTATGTCCAGAGAAAGCAGAATGCCTCCAACTGTGCAATTCAAAGTCTCACTTATTTGAATGTATCAAAAAAAGAAAAATCAAGATTCAGTATTCACTGAAATTTCATTTACTTTAAGTGCACATTTAGCTTTTAGTTCTTATAACTACCATCTTAAAGTACTTATACCTGACTATTTAGCTTTTATTTATCATTTTACTAATACTTAGTATAGTCCCTAGTTCATGGTAGGTCCTAATAAACAACTGTTAACTGAGTAGGTCAGTGGTTGAATGAATAGTAAGAGTATCCAGCTAAAGCTGTGCTTAAAATGACTTAATTCAGTACAAAATCAGTGTGCCTTTCCTTCCATCTGTAATTCATTCATATTTTTCCTATGCCTACTTGCATTTGCAGTTTTAAAGCATTTTCACCTATGACTGAGTAGTGGCTACTTTCCAAAATGTTCCTTAATTTAGGTTTGGTTGATGTTTGCTCATGATGTATGCACTTTTGTCACAAATAACACTAAAGCCATACTGTGTTCTTTTCAATGCATCGTATTAGGAGGTACACAAATTAGATTTCTACCGGTGGTAATTAGTTACTTTTATCATATAGTAAAAAGACATCTGCCAAGTTTTTTCACTGAAAACTTCATAAGTACTTTGTACTCATTAATTAATAAGTATTTTGTGGGGAAATAATTTTGTGGCTTTCTAGGGCTTTCTCTCCACTGTTTACTCAGTATTCATTTATATCTACAGGATTATAAGCTGATTCATGGTTTCCCATTTTTTCAGAGTTCCCACTTATTTTGATACTCAATCACCCCAAATGCAACCAGTCTCCTAAAAGCCGGTGCCATGAACACTCGGTACTCTTCTCCTCTCGTCCCTGGCAACAGGGAGGAAGGAAGAAAGGGTACAGCCAAGTCTTGATTAACTGATCTGAGAGAGGAGAGCTTTTAGCTTTGATGTACAAAATGACAGATAATTTTTCTAGCATATAGTAGCTTATACTCTCTAAAATGTCAGACAAATCATGGGAAAGAGGGAAGAAGATCCCTGGGAAAGTGACTCCTAGGAAAACAAAATTAGGCATCTTCTCTCGCCAACTTTAATGCATCACTTTTCTATACTATATTTGAATGTTTGTATATTTATGCTGACCTTGGTACTGGAAAGATTTAAAGTGACTTAGAAAAATGCCACTGTAAGTTAGAATTTTTAAATGGAGAGAAAAATGAGAGTAATAAACATAAGCCATAAAGACTAAAAGGTATGCTATAACACACCAGGTTTGTTGGTTCCCACCCATAATCCCAGCATTTTGGGAGGCCAAGGTGGGAGGATTACTTGAGGCAAGGAGTTCGAGGCCAGCCTGGACAATATAGCACGAACTCTTCTCTACAAGAAAAAGAAAAAAAAAAAATAGCCAGGATTGGTGGTACGTGCCTGTAGTCCCAGCTGCTCAGGAGACTGAGGCAGGAGAAACGCTTGAACCCGGGAGTGGGAGGTTTCAGTGAGCTGAGATCATGCCACTACACTGCAGCATGGGTGACAGAGCAATACTCCGTCTCAAAAACCAAACAAACAAAAAACCTGATGGTTAACTGCTCTGAAAAATAAAGAAGTAGATTCAGGGAAATACGGGCCACATCAGAGGGATCTGTAATCTGCTACTGCAGCAGGTAACCCAAATAGTTAGTGGGAGAGGGAATAATTTACAAAGCTGTGAACCTTAACCATGAGATGGAACAATTACAATGAATATAGGACCAATTCCCACAAACTTCTAATGGCTTTCTTCTAGTGAGTCAGCTAATTGGGGTTTTTTAATGTTGCTGTAAACTGTTATCTAAAAAATGTTTTTTCATAAATCTTGGTATTTGAGTTTAATACAGGTAATATATTGGGCATTAAATTTAAAAATCATTAAAATTCTAAAATAGAGAATACCAAAGATGGTTTGCTTTTCTTTGATACTATTTAAATTCATATTTTGAACTGATTTTTTAATTTTGTGAGTACAATCTGACTAAAAGAGATGGTTACAAATTTTAAATAAAAGCAAGAAATGTGGACCAGTATGTTTAAACAAACAGAACTACACTTTTAATAACTTAGGAAGTGAATTTGCAGTTTTATTAGATGTAGGGCCTTTTTTTTTTTGCATGTCAGTGAATATTTTAAACACTCAATGTAGTTAATAAGATGGATCTATTTTAATTTGCTATAATCATAAAATTAAATTGGCATAGCTTTCTTTTATTTCAAGCTGTTTGACCATAATTCGTATTGATTATTTTTGTGAAAAAAAAAAGATGTTAATAGGACATTAACAATAGGTAAAATTGGAACTTATTGGAGTGTACTGCTAGTATATTTGTGTGCTGTGCATTAGTTTAATGATATTGCATGTAAAATTGGTATGCCAAGGACAGTAAACTTTACAGCAACATACAGAAGTTTAATAACCATGAAACATTGTAATCCCAGTGAAGACTAAAGCTTTCTTGCAACAGTAAAGGAAGAATGCAAAGAAGTTTTTATACTTTATTGCCTCAGGTAAAAATGTCTGTAGAAACAGGTAAGTGATGACAAAGCTTTGATGTTAATAAACCTAAATGGAAGTTACAAATCAAAGTGTGTAAATGGCTAGATTATGAAAAGAGAGATGACAAAGTTATACCCTGTACTTACATGTAATTTGTGCTTTTGGCATAACTATTTGTCCTGCATGAATGAGAGGTTGTCTTACTTTTCTTCCTCATATAATGGGACAGTACTTAACAATCCTACTGTAAATCTATGGAGTGACTTTTCTGGGAGGCCAAGGAGAAAAGAACAACAAATTGTAATATAAAAACAAAAGCATATTTAACCTTTTCTTTTGCATGTATATTGTTTAGTGGAATCTGAGTAAATATTACTGTTTGTTCTTGTTCTATAAACTATGTGTTTTAGTAGATAATGAATTACAACAGTACATAAACATAAGCCACTTATAGTAGCAGTATATGAATTTAAATGTTTTATGTGTAGTTTAAAAAGTGGTAAATTGGTAGAGTAAATCAGTAGTAAATATATCCTCTCAATAACTCTTCATAAATAAGATTATTAAATGTTTTCAGAGTGGAATTTCAATATAAAAATAATATTTAACAAATTATATTTTTAAGTATAGCCTGGCCCTAAAATTTTCATAGGCATCTATGAAAGTTCCATAGATATGTGGTATATGGAATAAAAGTTGAACTCTACACACACACCTTATTTCCAAGGAAATAAGTCGTTATAAAATCTTAAATTTATCCACATGGATATTATTTGCTTTGTGTTATGTACTAGAAACTTGATACCTTACGATCATAGGCATCTTTGTCCTCAGTCCCTCATCACTTAAGCTGTATATATCCTGGAAATGCAAACCATTTTTAAAATTAGGCAAAATGAACTTTAAATATGAAAGCACAATGTGTTTCCACAAACTGTCCAGATATTTCAAAGCAACATATGAATAATGCAGCACATCTACTGTTTGGAATTGTCATTCTTCTCATTCACTAGTATATACAATTAGAAGATTATATACAGTAAGAAGTTGTAAACGGGTTGATTTCTACATTTCTTAAAACGTAGGAGATTAAATACAGGTGACAGGACACTGGAGAGCAAGAAAATGGGGCAAGGGCTAGTCTCCAAAACAAAATCCAGGAGATTAAATTACACTATTGAGTGTTTTAAGGACAAAAACCTTTTCAGTTTAACCTGGTAGTAATTGCCCAATTAAGAAACCAGCTCAAATCAGCACATTTTCAATATGGCTCTGCGTCCATTCAACCCTAGTCCTGGGAAGTTCTGGAATGCTTGGAATGCTGCAGGACTGAATTCCAGGTCAGGGAACTGCTCTTTCCATGATAGGAGTAGTACTGCTTTGACTGTTGCTTTAGCGGAAGCCCCATGGATGGAGTTGTGACTGCCCTACTGCAAAGAAAAAACAGTCAATGGCTGAGCACCTCCCAAAGACTCATTTAATTATCAGATGATAACTGATCCAGCTGCCTACATATGTTGAAGTATATATGAAAGATTTATCTGTCCTAGTAGTTCTTAATCTTAGACATACCAAGTGTAACATACTTTAATGGCAAGCCAGAAAACAGTGATTGAGGAAGCATTGGGGTTTAACTAGGAAACCATCGGAATCCAAAGAAGACAATCAGTAGTATATGTTCCAGAGACACATTTTTCTTTTCTAAAAAACTTATTAGTGACTGATCACCTTTTATCAGTGATTGGAGCTTGTTTATTTATTTAATACTGCAACTTTTTTGTTTTTATTTTCTGCTTTTAGAGACAAGGTCTTGTTCTGTCACCCAGACTGAAGCAGTGGTGCATCATAGTTCAAGGCGACCTCCAACTCCTAGACCCAAGCCGACCTCCCTCCTCAGTCTCTCAAGTAGCTAGGACTACAGGCACAAGCCACCATGCCTAGCCCAACCTTTTTGTTTTTAAATTAGTATTTTGTATTTCATTAGTAAACTTGACCATTAGACAGTGCCTAAATTCATCTTAAATTATAGTCATGAAAAGATTGCTTCCTGAAACACTGAAGAAATAATTTTTTATTATGATTACTGAAATTCCTTGACATATATCAGGAAGGGGGCTAGAGATGTTGCTTGTTTCTCGATTCTTTTTTCAAAATTACTTATGTTGGTTTTTTTCTTATTGAAATACTGTATATTAGAGAAAAAGTAGGGGAAAAGTCAACAGGAAACTTGTAAAAACCGTCTTCTTCCTATGATGACTTGAGAAGACTAGTTACTATTAAAGTTTGGCTGTTGGGTCTTGAGTAGGTAGGTTTTTTTAACAGAAATAAAGCTGTTAGTGCTGAAGCGAAGAAATGATTGTGGTAGTTCCAAATCATGTCAGTAGAGGGAAAGTGCGACGTCCAGTCCCTTTTGGAGACCAGCCCTCACCCCGTCTCCTAGTTCTCCAGTCTCTTGTTACCCATATTTCTCTTTAGTTGTTCTCTACTATTGGCTATAAGTATTTATCATACTTAATGTGATGGCTGCTTTCTTATATAGAGCGGGGGAAGGCAGCCTGCAGTGGCTTTATTGCCACATTGGGGAAAAGGTATAATGAAAACAAAAATCAGAATTATGCAGATAGGCATGTAAGATTTTGATAAAGACCAAGCTTTTATTCAAAAATTTTGTGTAGCAATGATTTCCTGTAGTTCTTTGCTTTATTCATGCTAGATAGCAGTTTTGTGTATTCTTCATTTTAATTAATCTGCTTTAGCTGGTGACATTTTTAGGTGACCTGGCATTAATAGACTTTACACTTCATACTTAGTCATGTTGGGGAATCTCTTTTCTTTTAAATTTTAAAAGAGACCTTAACTGCTGGATATCGAAAAGGAATTAAGTCAAATATTCAATCTCAACTGTTTAAACTTCATTAACTATATACATTATTCTAACATGTGCAGTACTTAAAATTGAGACATTTTATTTTGCTGGTCATTGTATTTGACCGTTTTATCATTCGTCTTTGAATAGGGTGTAAATCATGATTATGTACTAAAAGTTATGTATTCTCTTTCCCAAAAAATTCACATACGTGTTTCACACAGATATCAGGGAGTTATGAACCCCAGAAGTATGATTATGTCATGTAAGGTTAAGAACTTCTGCTGTAGGCCAGGCACAGTGGCTCACACTTGTAATCTTAGCAGTTTGGGAGGCCGAAGTGAGTGGATCACCTGAGGCCAGGAGTTCGAGATCAGCCTGGACAACATGGAGAAACCCCATCTCTACTAAAAATACAAAAATTAGCCAGGCTTGGTGGCACATGCCTGTAATTGCAGCTACTCAGGAGGCTGAGGCATGAGAATTGCTTGAACCCAGGAGGCAGAGGTTGCAGAAGCTCTGCTCTAAATTTTCAGGTTACATCCTTATCCCTTTCTGGTTCTTAATATTCATCCTTCACATTATAAAATGTTTCAAAGGCTAGATCTAAAATTATTTTCCACTTCACTCTTTGATTATGTCACTGCTAATTTTTACATGCTGTTACCTTCAGATCATGTAATTGATGATATTTGCCTCTTACTCTACCAGTTCTTCTCTTTTGTTCTAACTCTGTACATTCTCTCTTCTAACTCTGTTTTACTAACTTATTCTGTTTACAACTTTATAAATGGAACAGACACCTTTGTTTGTTGCCACCAACCTTCGTTGTACGAGGGAGCTTCTTCAAGTTTATTCACTCTCTAGCCTGTAAATGAATTGGGGTATTCAAGTTCTCACAGCCTAAGAAGTCTACCCATAACTTCAGGAATATTATTACTACTGGTAATAATATTTATTATATAAAGTTTTATAAAATTATATGTTAAGGGACTGTCTAAAACAGCCCATAAATATTTAGAAAGTAATTTTAAACTAAACAAACTGACACAATTCATTCAGGTTTTCAAATATTTAAGAGTTACTCTTTCGTACTTCACAAGCAATTCAAGTTTGGAGATTTGGCTTGCCTGGATCATTGTAGAACATCAGGCTCTGTCTATTCTAGTCTACCAATGTCTGCTCCACTCTCTTCCCAAGATCTAACTAGGATTATTCTTTATTATAAAGACACAGGAGTAGATGTGCCAATACATTTTAAAAGGGAAAGATTACCCAAATGCTAGCTCTGTCCATGCCTACCCTTAAAAGTATGTACATACAACTTATAAACTACAAGCTTTCACTGGTTTTGTTTCTTATATAAGATTCTAGAATTCTTGGGGATTGAGGTAAAGATTTTTCTTTAACCTGCACCAAATAACTTTATATTTGGTATAGACCTCACTGCTGCCTGGGCAAAGGCCAACAATTTTACTTAGTATATGATTCACTGGGACAGTTTTATACTGCTTCCTGTGCTTGAGGTTAAGATGTAGCACTCACATTTGACACCAACTGTTGTAAAAAAAAAAAAAAAAAAGTGTAGGGGCGGTTGAAGGAGAAAAATGACCCTGGTTCTAATGGTGGCAGTTGAAGTAGTAAAGTGGGAAATTGTTTTCTGCATATTTCATTGCAGTTTTACTTTAGTTATGCTTGTTGCTACTGTAAAGCATAACAGAAAAATCACAAAACTTGTTGGTGTTTCAGTTGTTATACTGCAAATTCCGTTGTGAAGTTTTTTAGAATCTTCACTGTTAAAGTATCCTCAGAAATTACTGAGAGCACGGGTATCTTATGAAATATTTCAAAAATAATAAGGTAAAAGTCGAAAGGGAGACTTTAGCAGATTTGTGCTAGATCTTAAATGATTTGCTGTATATTTGTTCGTGACTAATATAAAACAGAGTTTTGCTTGAACAATAAATTAATTTTCCAGAATATTATATAACCATATCTGCATTACTTTATTTTGTATTGTGTGATTTATTTATAAACATGAACAGAAATATTAATTGCATGTGTCTTAGTACCTTTGCTGGTAAACTGCCTGTTTCGGTAAAATATCTGGCTCATTCTCTGCTCATTTCCTATAAGTACATTTTATTAGCAGAATTTTATCTTAGAAATATTTCATTACAGTCTGTCAATGAACTCAAAGATGAAGCTGAAAACTCGACTAAAATCTAAACCAACCATGGTATAAGGCCTGAAATCCATCAAGTCATTCATTCAGATTTACAGAAGGAGAGTGTGAAGCAGCTGGTGTAATCCAGTTTCAGAGCATTCTGTTTCTAAGATTCCATGATTTCTATGCTAAGCAAAAAATAAGGCAGTATCCTTTGGTACAATTAACACTGCCACCACCTGTCAGTGGCTTTACCTCTTCCTCTTGTTACAGAGGCATTTTTAAAATCTAAAGTAATTAGCAGTATGCAGTAATTTATAGTTAAAATAAAGGGAAA
This sequence comes from Callithrix jacchus, assembly GCF_049354715.1. Taxonomy (NCBI): domain Eukaryota; kingdom Metazoa; phylum Chordata; class Mammalia; order Primates; family Cebidae; genus Callithrix; species Callithrix jacchus. The sequence continues at coordinate 141,114,439 of NC_133506.1, read as the reverse complement.
CAAAGGACCCTATTTGTTTGTGTACATCTTTAGTGAGGTTGCACATAGAGTACATAGCTGGCTATCTAAAGATATTTTAATGAATTATTAATATAATAAGGCTTTAAAATACATCAGCATAATCACTTTTGCATATTGGTTAACAGACTTAAAAAAAATTTTTTTTTTTTTTTTAATATGGGGCCTCACTCTGTCACCTAGACCAGAGTGCCATGGCACAATCATGGCTCACTGGCTCACTGCAGTCTTGACCTCCCAGACTCAAATGATCCTCCCACTTCAGCCTGCTAAGTAGCCGGGACCTCAGGCATGTGCCACCATGCCTGAGTTGATTTTTTAAATTTTTTGTAGAGATGAGGTCTCCCTATGTTCCCCAGGCTAGTCTCAAACTCCTGGACCCAAGCAGTCTTCCTACCTCAGCCTCCCAAAGTGATGGGATTACAGGCATGAGCTACCAAGCCTAGCTCTAAAATTATTTTTTTAAGATCACACTTTGAGTTTGGAATTGATTCCCATTCATAAAAACCCGTGAATGTTACTATGTTAGCCATGTACTAGGTATTGGGGATACAGAATAAAAAAGATACTTCCTGTTCTTGAAGACTTCAGTGTAGTGAACAGGCAATTCCAGTGCAGGATTACTAGGGCTTTGATAAAAACTTACTCAGGGTTCTATATGCCCACAAGGGAGGACACCTAACGCAAAATAGGTACTTCTGGAAGGACTCCTAGAGGAGATAACTACTGGAATTCTTTTTTTTTCTTTTAATTTATTATTATTATTTCTGGAGACAAAAATCTTGCTCTGTCACCCAGACTGGAATGCAGTGGCACCATTATAGCTCATGGTGACCTTGAACTCACGAGCTCAAGTGATCCTCCTGCTCAGCCTTGTCAGTGACTAGGACTATAGGTATATGCCACCACATGAGGCTACTTTTTTTTATTTGTTAAATTTTTGCAGAAACAAAGTCTTACTATGTTTCCTAGGCTGGTCTACAACTCCTGGCCTGAATAATCCTTTTGCCTCAGCCTCCCAAAGTCCTGGGATCACAGACATGAGCCACCAAGCTCAGCCTAAAATTAATTCTTAACAAATAAGCCAAATGAAAAAGGGGAGCTGTATTACATGCTTAGTTCTGTGAACTGTTTTAATTATAGTTAGAAGCAAGTAAGTGGTTATTTACTCTGTCCCCTGGAAAGGTTCACTGAAGTTAGTGTAAGGCAGTCAAGTGAATACTGAAGCTAAGGAGACCCTAGCAGGTCAAATCTGTTTTAGGAAAATCTTGTTAACAGTGATCAAAACTGAGATTGACATTGAAGAGAGATAGTACAGTATTTGTTTTATACAGTATTTGTTTTGTTTTCTGAATTGTACAAAGACTAATTCAGAAAAAAATACCATCAATGAAAATTTTTAAAAGAAATATAATTTTTAAAGTAAGAAATCAGAAATCTACATTCAAACCGTCATTATCTTCCATTTACCTGAAAGTTTTTAAATTTTTTGTTCCATTTTTGTTTTGGATAAAATTTCTATTTGCACACAATCAACATACACTGTAGGACTTTTTAAAAAATAATTCCAGTGTTTGATAAAATTTTGTATAGGGTTGGGGTAGGCCATGAGAGTTTCGATGATAGGGAGGCAAACTGCTGTCAGTAGGTATTCAGCCATGAGAATTCTCACTGTCAGTTTCCTGTAAGCTGGGGAAGCACATGGAGGTGACAGCCATTTGTTCAGGACTGGGATATGGAAGTCTGAGTGGGTCACAGAGAATGTGGGAGCACAGGGGAAAGCAGGACAAAATACTATATGAATGAATCACTTTCCTACTGCATTCACAAACTATAAAATACTTAGAGCTACAGATTGCAGCTGTTCCCTAAGAAGGGATAGGAGGAAGAGAGGGATCCTTTAATCCATCTCCTCTTTGTTTCATACTATGTCATATATTATAGGATATAATAACCTAAATGTTGTTATCCCTAGTGGTAGCCTCTTTTTATGACCCAGCCCTCTGATAGCAGCACAGACTTGAAGTTCTCAGTTTCCAGGAAACCTTTTTGCGTGGGTACATGGATTCCTGAAATTAGATCAGAGCTTATACCACAGAAGTTCCTTGTTACTGCTCTGCATCTACTTCTCAGCTACCCACAGAAGAGGGATCAGTCAAGATAAAACAAGATACCAGACCTGTTAACTAGTTTTCTATTCAAATTTAATTATATAACATTGAAAAATATTAGTCTGGTGCTATCACATTGTGAAAAGTAAGAAATCAAAATGTCATGTTTGAGAAATAATGTGTGAAAAATACTTAATTAAATTTATCCTTTTGGAACATACACATTTGCTAAATGCTTGTTGCTCCTTTCATAGTTGAAATAAATGATACTGATGATACCTTGTTGGCAGTATTGAGATTTTAAGCCTTTTTGTTTTGTTTTGTTTTTTGAGACAGTCTCACTCTGTTGCTCAGGCTGGAGTGCTGGAGCAATCTCCACTCACTGGAGCCTTGACTTCCCAGGCTCAAGCAATCCAGCCACCTCCACCTCAGCCTCCTGTAGCTGGGACCACAGGTGTGAGCCACCATGCCGAGATAATTTTTGTGTTTTTTGTAGATACGATGTTTTGCCACGTTGCCCAGGCTGGTCTCGAACTCTTGGGCTCAAGAGTTCTTGAGGGAGTCTCCTGCCTTGGCCTTCCAAAATGCTGGGATTACAGGCATAAGTCACCCTGCCCGGCCTACTCTTTTTTTTTTTTTTTTTTTAATCACTCAAAACTTAGTTTATACATTCTGTTTGCAGCAAAAACAGCAATATATGTAATTATGATGTGCCTCTTGGAAGATAATTACACAAGAAGCAAAAGTGAGTTCTGTTCAGTTAATCAGGAAAGAAAAAGCACTTGAAAAGATGTTTGTTTAAACTCATCAGCATCCCCTGACAGTGGCCACTATTCTCCAGATAGAAATCTGTGGGATTTTAAAAAAACTTATGTGTATGTGTGTATGTGTAAGCATATGCCATTTCATTTTACCATCCTCATCTTTAAAAAGCCATGCTAGCTTTCTTCTAGTCTCTGGGAAAAAGTCTAGACTAGACCATTACAGATCAAACAATATTTCAGAAGCCAGAGAGAGTAGTTCATAGAGCTTCCAGGTTTCCTAGGAATGACTTTTGTCTCCTTGGCTGTCATTTTATAGAATGTATTGTGAGGCATAGCTTATGCAGTGAATATTTTTAATTTAGTCTGGCAATATTTTGTTTCATATATGATAAAGTCTCCCTAATTCAGAATAAAGTGGAAACATTCTGTCTAATGAAATGAAAATTTCTGATAGTAAAGGTTTCTTTAAGAGGGAAAGATAGTCTTCCATTTATACCACAGAAAGTTCAGAGACAACAAAGCAATTTTATATTTTATACAGATTATTACAAATTCCAAAATAAAGGCCCCAAATGAATAGATCTTACTGTATTTTGTCTAATGCCATATATGTGTGTGTGTGTGTGTGTGTGTGTGTGTGTGTGTGTGTGTATAGAAAGCTATAAGGAAAGCCCTTTCTTTTCCCACTTTCTTCCTGAGAAATATGGAGACCAAAGAATGTTAAACAAAGAACAGAGAACTCACTTTTTTTCCAATATGTCACTTCATGGATAAAAAGTAGAGACAGAGTGGTGAAGCACCTGTTGCTTTAAAGGCAATAAACTAGTGAAATGTTTTAACAGAAGTCATCAGCTTTCAAAGATCTCTTTTATCCAGTTCACATCACTCATTGCTCTTAATTCCTTTGTCACATTTTTTACTGCATTACAAGTAATCCTTGAAATCCATGGAGCATTTTATATATAACTAGAACCATGTGGATGGGTCTCATGTGTTCACCATAGCCCCAAATCCCAGCATTTCTTCTGCTCCTCTTTTTCCATATATTTAGTAGTAGATACAGGTTTGAGAAGCAAATCATGGTAATAAAGAGAATCCATCCCTCCACTCCCAGCACTTTCTACCTCAGAAGACTCTAAGTCGCATCTTGGGTAGGGATAGGATGACAGCCGGTCAACAGACCCTCAGCAGCTCTTTGATCTCCACCACTGCATTCCATACCCTTCCTCTCTTCCTGACCAGCTAGTTCCTCAGGCAGCTGCTTCTCCTGCCAGTCCATTGGTTATTTATATGTAATTGAATACACTGCCAACTGAGTAGGTTTGTAGAAGCATCTTAGGAAAGCTGTTTCAGATAAAGGTTAAGATTAATATTGTTTATTCCATTCCTACTGGAATATTGTGTTTAACTACAATAAGCAGTTTGAGGTCAGGAGGGACAAAAGATTCTTTCCAGTTTTGTAGGTTGAACAGCAGCAGTGCTGTTCCTCACCTTGCTCTGCTTTTACCTCCCCACATAATATATGAGGGCAATGTGTACCTTTTGAGAATAATCTTAATTATGTCTAATCCTGTACTGTGTCTTTTTTTTTTCGTTATTAACTCCTTGGACAACAGTTTTTAAAAGGTTGAATCCAGCAATCAAGGCATTATGGTTCTAACCTTGTTTACATTTTCTGAGAAACTAAAATGGATCAGTTTCCTCCTGAGGTCCTCTAGAATTGTTCATACTTAGTATGCATACACATAGGGCAGAAGCAAATAGAGTAGCAAATTCAAGTCTTAGTTTCAATAAAGTATATTTTCTATTATATGTTTTAAATAAATACTCTATTTGCTCGTTCTCTTTGTGCCTTTATTCCTCCTTCTATGGGATTTTGTTTCATAGACCACATATTTTCTGTGGTGTTGATTCCAATTGTTACTGTTTCATTAAAGTTTTTTTAATTTTATACTTTTCTCCTCTCTTTTATTTAGTTTGACCAGCTCCCTTTTTGTATATTTCTGTTGTCTTGCATCTTATCTTTGCTCTCTGTTATAAGGTTCATTATCTCTTTAATTTTCTTTTTTTTTTTTTTTTTTGGGGAGGATGGGAGGAAGGGAGGGAAGGAGGAAGGGAGGGAGGAAGGAAGGGATGAAGGAAGGCAGGAAGGGAGGGAGGAAGGAAGGAAGGGAGGAAGCGGGGAGGGAGGGAGGGAGGGAGGGAGGGAGGGAGGGAGGGAGGGAAGGAAGGAAGGGAAGGAAGGAAATCAAGCAATGAGAGAGACATTGCCGACCTGGATCTAGAAGTTTACAAGTTGATTTCTTTTTTTTTTTTTTTTTTCTTTTTTTTGAGAGAAGGAAAGGAAAAAAAAATGAGTAAAGGAGAGGAAGAAAGAGGAAGAGAAAGAGGGAGGTGAACGGAAATATTGCTTTATTCTGAAAAAAAGTGGGTATTAATAATGGCCAATCAATGTTTCATTTAAACCTATGAGTAGGTGTGATGTGGTATTCACAAGAATGTATATTTTGTGTATTTAAAGTGGAGAGCTCTATAAATATTTATTAAGTTTACTTGTTCCGGATCTGAGTTCGAGTACTTGATATCCTTATTAATTTTCTCTCTCATTGAATCTAAGTCTCTATGTATCTGGGTGTTAGGATCGTTAGCTCTTGTTGTTGCATTCATCCTTTTGCCACTATATCTTTGTTGCTTTAAAATCTATTTTATCCGATACAAGAATTGCAACTCCTGCTTTTTATTTATTTATTTATTTATTTATATTTGCTCTCCATTTGGTTGGTAAATCTTTCTCCATCTCTTTGTTTTGAGTCTTTGTGTATCCTTGCATGTGAAACAGGTCTGGATGTAACATGCCATTGGGTTTTGGCTGTGTCTTTTGATTGGGGGATTTAGACAATTTAGATTTAGGGTTACTACCATTTGATGTTAAGTGGCTGTTTTATCCATTCGTTGATGTAAATTATTCTTTATGTTGATGCTCTTTACTTTTTGGTATATTTTTAGAAAGGCTAATACTGGTTGTTTTCTTCTGTGTGTAATGCTTCTTTCAGAAGCTCTTGTAAAGCAGGCCTGGTGGTAATAAAATCTCTGAGTACTTGCTTGTTCATAAAAGATTTTATTTTTCCTTCAGCTGTGAAGCTTAGTTTGGCTGGATATGAAATTCTGGGCTGAAAGTTCTGTTCTTTGAGGATGTTGAATATTGGCCCCCACTCTCTTCTGGCTTGTAGAGTTTCTGCTCAGAGATCTGCTGTAAGTCTGATAGGCTTCCCTTTGTAATTAACCTGACCTTTCTCTCTGGCTGCCCTTAGTATTTTCTCCTTCATTTCAACCCTGGTGAATCTAACGATTATGTGCCTTGGGGTTGCTCTTCTTGAGGAATATCTTTGTGGTGTTCTCTGTATTACCTGGGTTGAATATTGACCTGCTTTGCTAGTTTAGGAAAATTTTCCTGAATAATATCCTGAAGGGTATTTTCCAGCTTGGATTCATTCTCTCCATAGCATTCAGGTACACCTATCAAATGTAAATTTGGTCTTTTCACATAGTCCCACATTTCTTGGAGACTTTGCTCATTCCTTTTTATCCTTTTATCTCTAATCTTGTCTTCTTGTTTTCTTTCATTAAGTTGGACTTTGACCTCTGTTGTCCTTTCTTCTGCTTGAACAATTCGAGTGTTTAAACCTGTGCATACTTCTCGGAGTTCCTGTATTGTATTCTTCAGTTCCATTAATTCACTTATATTCCTCTCTAAGTTGTCTATTCTCAATAGGATTTCATCAAACCTTTTTTCAAAGTTCTTAGTTTCTTTACATTGGGCTACAACATGTTCTTTTAACTCACAGAAGTTTTTTATTATCCATTCCCTGAAGCGTGATTCTGTCATTGGGATGCACTCGTTCTCCATCAAGCCTTGTTCCATTGTTGATGTGGGACTGTGATCCTCTTTAGAGGGAGAGGCATTCTGATTTTGAGTATTCTCAGCCTTTTTACGCTGGTTTCTTCCCATCATTGTAAATTTATCCTCCTGTCGTCTTTGAAATTACCAATTTTCAGATTAGTTCTCTTGAGTGGACATCCAAGTTGTTAGTTCCCAGGGCCAGAACAGCGGCATTAAGACTGATGGCGCTTTTCTGCCCAGGATTCTCCTGTCTGGCTTCCTTCTTGTGTCCGTAATAGGCCACTCTGCCTTCCCGGGGCTCTAAACCTCGGTCAGAAGGGGAACCAGTCTCGTTTACTCTGCGCCAAGGTGCCGTCACAGCCTCTGCACCGGCCTCAGGAGTCGTGCTGGGGACCCGTGTGGGTCCTCCAAACCTCGGTCAGAAGGGGAGCCAGCCCTGTTTACTCTGCTTCGAGAGCTGCCGTGCCAAGGTGCCAGCGAAACCGCTGCGCCGGCCACAAGAGTCGCGCTGGTGACCCATGTGACTCCTCCACTGGGGTTCTTCTGCTTTGTGAGTGACCAGAATTTGTCTGAAAGTGTGGCGTCCTCTAGTTCTCTGCACTTCCACTGAGAGCTGCAATCCTGAGATGTTAGCGATCAGCCATCTTGGATCGTTCCCCTATCTCTTTAATTTTCTATAGTTTTTTTCTCTTTGAGAATGTGATTTTTATTATTTGTTTCCTATTGCTCTTGCCTTCATTTGTCCTATAGAATTTGCTTAGGACCCTCATTAGGTTTTAAATAGATGCTCTAGCCAAGTACATTATTTACCCAAAACAATGTGAATGTATATTATTTTTTAGTACTGATCTAAGTATACTCTTTATCTTTCCATTAAAATATTAGCTAAATAACATAATAGCTTTTATCAACTGTTAGTCATTCAGCTGCCTGACGATCGAGAAAGAGCTGGGCTTTGGACGATTGCAGTTGGGGACATGTCTGTGTCCTGGGTCTATACGCATCCCTCAGTGTCCACAGGAGATTGGTTCCAAGATCAACACTCCACACCCCATCATGGATAGCAAGTCCCTTATATAAAATGTCATAGTGTTAATATTTGTGTATAACCTACAAATATCGTCCCATATACTTTAAATCATCTATAGATATCTATACCTCATAAAATGTACATGCTACATAAATAGATCTTAGACTGTGTTTTTTGTGTTTTATTTGTATTTTTTAATTGTTGTTTTGCCATTTTTTTCTCGTGTGTGTTTTTTTTTTTTCTAGTATTTTTGATATGGGGTTGGTTGAACCACAGATGCAGAACTTTAGCTATGGAAGGCCAGCTGTACTGTTTGTACCATTTGGAAGTTCTGCCTGTTTGGCTAAGCAAGTTTATCCCATTCCATAGGGTGGACTTTTAGTTTCACTTTGTTTCTCCATTTCAGGGTACCTACCAATTTAAGGAAGTATCCTCACAGTTCTTAGGTTTTAAGTTACTGTAGCCGTTAACACTGCCTTACAGTATTTTTCTCTTCCCAATGAAGCCATATTTTGCTGATACTGATCCTACCTTTAACAAGATGCAGGAGAAAAAAAGTAAAGTGTTGGGTCTTTAGTGAGTGCAGTGAGTGATAGGAGCTTCAAGTTGCATATTCTGTACTTCTTTCTGCCCTGCCAAGTACTTACAGATTGGGAGGTGTCAGTGACAGCACAACCCCTAGCCCATATGGTACCTTTGTGCAGATTCGAAAAAGACACCCTTTCCTCTGCGGATCTTACTGCCATTTGCTAGACAATTGTAGGATTACAATATAAATTGGTTGCCATAGAGTTCTGCAGTGCACACCCTAACAATGAAGTCATTCAGAATTTCTGTCTTCTAGTTCTGTTATAGTATGCTAGTCTCTGAAAGAAGAAACTGGTTTTCAATCCTAGTGTTATCTTACAGTTTGGGCCAAGTTTTCAGTATCCAGAAGATCATCTAGAACAAACTTAAAGTGAGAGGTTAGGAGCTCACTTCAGCATGGCTGTGTTTACCTCTTTTTGGTTTTTGTGGGGGGGGGTTTTTTGTCAGTAGTGGGAGGAGGAGTCCTTACTAGGACTTTACACATGAGCAGCAACATTTATACTGAAATTTACATCTCATATAAATTGCTTAAAATTGCGGTTTGCCTTATGATACTTTTTATTTTTATAAGGAAGTTTTTTAGCCCTAGGAGATAGCCCCATTTCTTCTGACGTCCTGAAATCCCTAAACTTGTATGTCAACATACTGAATTGTTATTCATGTAGGTGCATTTCCTGAGAGTGATACTTCATTGTGACTGCTACTAAACCAGTAAAAAGTTCTTTAAAAACTATATTAGCATTATCAGAAAGATCAAAGCATTTGCATCATGTGATCTAATTTTATTTAACATGTAACAGTATTTGACAACCCCAAACCATGTCTGCTTTTATTTTTCTGAAAGACATTATGTTTCCACTCACAGCTATAATTATTTTCAGTTCATGTAAATATAGCCCTGGTATTTTTATATAACATACATTCTATGAAGTACTTTGAATATGTAATAACATCAGACAGTGATGTTGAATTTATATGGCATCTGTGGAGTATGCAGCATGTAGTATATGTGAATCTTCAGGTAACTAAAATTAACCATGTAAGCAAAAAAACATTTGTTTTTTTATTCACATTAAAAATAGCTAAACTGTATTTTATATTTTTCTATATTCTAATATTCCCTAATGATTAATGTATCATCATAACCATGAATAGACCTGGCGCTGTTGATTGGTTGTAATAACATTGATTGGTCCAGGCAGTTGCAGCCATGTCTTCTGTAAAGAAAAATTTAAAATCCCAGGACCCCCCAAACTTAAGCCTAGAGGCTGAATCATGCAACACCCCCTTTCAAATGAATGGCTGTTACTAACAGTATACTTTAGCCAGGTCCTCCTGGAAAGGAAAAGGGCCTTAGGCATGTGGCAAGGCCTACCCCACTGATTATTCATAAGTAAATTCTTTGCTAGCCTCCCATAAACAAGGACATGCCAATTGTAACTTTAGGTGTACAGTCTAAGTCTAGCTCCTAAAGTTAAAGTCTGTTCAGTTCCACACTGATAATGTCAATTACAAGTGTCCCCAGGGCAGAACAAAGAGAAGACTACTACTTCCTTTTCTCTTCAGACACACACCTTATCTTCTATAATGTAGATTCACTGGGCACTAACCGAAGTCTCACAGGAATGTAACCATTTGCCTTACCCCTACCTGCCACTCTTCCTACATGCCTTCACCCATTTTAAGGAAAGGTATAAATACTAAAACTCCTGAAAACCTCCAGAAAAACAGCCACAGATGTGTTTGTAACTTATGTGTTTCCTGGACATGGCCTACAACTGGCTTAATAAACCTCAGTGATTAAAACTTACAATCCAGAGAATGATCCAATATGGCCGATCGCTAACATCTCAGGATTGCAGCTCCCAGTGAAAGCTCAGAGAACGAGAGGACGCCACACTTTCAGACAAATTTTGGTCACTCATGAAGCAGAAGATTCCCAGTGGAGGAGCTCCATGGGTCACCAGTGCGACTCTTGTGGCCGGCACAGCCGTTTCGCCAGCACCTCGGCGCGGCAGCTCTCGGTGCAGAGTAAACGGGACTGGTTCCCCTTCTGACCAAGGTTTGGAGGAGCCACACAGGTCGCCAGCGCGACTCTTGTGGCCGGTGCAGCGGTTGTGCCAGCACCTCAGCACAGCAGCTCTTGGTGCAGAATAAACGGGACTGGTTCCCCTTCTGACCGAGGTTTGGAGCTCCAGGAAGGCAGAGTTGCCTATTATGGACTCAAGAAGGAAGCCAGACTGGAGATTCCCGGGCAGAAAAGCACCATCGATCTTAACGCCGCTGTTTTGGCCGGCGCAGTGGGTTGCTCATATTTCAGCCCTGGGAATTAACAACTTGGACGTCCACTCAGAGACCTAATTTGAAAGTTGGTAATTACAAAGACGACAGGTGGATAAATTTACAATGATGAGAAGAAACCAGCGTAAAAAGGCTGAGAATACTCAAAATCAGAATGCCTCTCCCTCTAAAGAGGATCTCAGTTCCTCATCAAAAAGGAAACAAGACTTGATGGAGAATGAGCGCATCCCAATGACAGAATCATGCTTCAGGGAATGGATAATAAAAAACTTCTGTGAGTTAAAAGAACATGTTGTAGCCCAATGTAAAGAAACTAAGAACTTTGAAAAAAGGTTTGATGAAATCCTAATGAGGATAGACAACTTAAGAGAGGAATATAAGTGAATTAATGGAACTGAAGAATATAATGCAGGAACTCTGAGAAGTATGCACAGGTTTAAACACTCGAATTGTTCAAGCAGAAACGATATCAGAGGTCGAAGTCCAACTTAATAAAATAAAACGAGAAGACAAGATTAGAGAAAAAAGGATAAAAAGGAATGAGGAAAGTCTCCAAGAAATGTGGGACTATGTGAAAAGACCAAATTTATGTTTGATAGGTGTACCTGAATGCAACGGAGAGAATGAATCCAAGCTGGAAAATATTCTTTAGGATATTATTCAGGAAAATTTTCCTAAACTAGCAAAGCAGGTCAATATTCAACCCAGGTAATACAGAGAACACCACAAAGATATTCCTCAAGAAGAGCAACCCCAAGGCACATAATCGTTAGATTCACCAGGGTTGAAATGAAGGAGAAAATACTAAGGGCAGCCAGAGAGAAAGGTCAGGTTAATTACAAAGGGAAGCCTATCAGACTTACAGCAGATCTCTGAGCAGAAACTCTACAAGCCAGAAGAGAGTGGGGGCCAATATTCAACATCCTCAAAGAACAGAACTTTCAGCCAGAATTTCATATCCAGCCAAACTAAGCTTCACAGCTGAAGGAAAAATAAAATCTTTTATGAACAAGCAAGTACTCAGAGATTTTATTACCACCAGGCCTGCCTTATAAGAACTTCTGAAAGAAGCATTACACATAGAAAGAAACAACCAGTATTAGCCTTTCTAAAAATATACCAAAAAGTAAAGAGCATCAACATAAAGAATGATTTACATCAACGAATGGATAAAACAGCCACTTAACATCAAATGGCAATAATCCTAAATTTAAATCGACTAAATCCCCCAATCAAAAGATACAGCCAAAACCCAACAGCATGTTAAATCCAGACCCATTTCACCTGCAAGGATACACAAAGACTCAAAACAAAGGGATAGAGAAAGATTTACCAACCAAATGGAGAGCAAAAATAATAAATAAAAAGCAGGAGTTGCAATTCTCATATCTGATAAAATAGATTTTAAAGCAACAAAGATATAGTGGTAAAAGGATCAATGCAACAACAAGAGCTAACGATCCTAACACCCAGATACATAGAGACTTAGATTCAATGAGAGAGAAAATTAATAAGGATATCAAGGACTCGAACTCAGATCCGGAACAAGTAAACTTAATAAATATTTATAGAGCTCTCCACTTTAAATACACAAAATATACATTCTTGTGAATACCACATCACACCTACTCATAGGTTTAAATGAAACATTGATTGGCCATTATTAATACCCATTTCTTTTAGAATAAAGCAACATTTCCGTTCTCTCTCCCTCTTTTTCTTCCTCTTTCTTCCTCTCCTTCACTCCTTTTTTTTTTCTTTCCTTCTCTCAAAAAAAGAAAAAAAAGAAATCAACTTATAGACCTCTAGATGCAGGTCGGCAATGTCTCATTACTTGATTTCCTTCCTTCCCTTCTCTCCCTCCTTCCCTCCCTTCCTCCCTCCCTTCCTCCTTTCCTCCCTTGTCGCCTTCCTCCCTTCCTAAAAAAATAAAAAATAAATTAAAAAACTTACATTCCAGTCATTCATTTTACTTGTCACTATTTTGTATGATTTTTCTCTCCTGCCTCACTGTCAGGCTGTTAGATCGCCCTTCTGCCATTAGTATATTTTAATCTAGCACTTATAATTTAATGTTTTTAATATGGCAGGGTTTTGAAACTAACCAAGTTTATTAGATTGATACGTAGATTAAGAGTGCTGAATCATGATACCAGATTCCAATTCCAAATTTCCAGATAGGCTCCAGTGTCTATGTAAGATATGTTGTCTATTTTATAGATTAATAAAAGAAAAGGTCAAATTCATGATGATCTTTGCAGTATAGTATGGCTGCTGTTCCTTTCCTCTGCCCATTTTTGTCACATACCCGGAAGACCCTCTACACCATGGATCTGGCTGCCCAAATGTCAGAGCTAACTTTAGTATAGCTTGCTCTACTATTGTTTCCTGTCTTGGCAAACTCCTACTCATCATTTAAGATCCAGTTTAAATGTCTCCTACTCCATAATGGCTGTCTTAAGTCTACAAGGCAGTTTATTGGTTCTCTGCCTTCTCATAGAATTTATATATAGTTCCGTTAGAGCATTTGTTAAAATTATGACTATCACAATACTAATGGCTAACCTTCTAGAACATTTAATATGTGCTGGGCACTATGCTGCGTTTTATGTGTATTATTTCATTGAATGCTCATTAAAAAAAAAATTTGCGATAGGTAGTATTATTTTTTGCATTTCACAGATCAACTGAGGGGTAATGTTGCCCAAGTGGCAGAACTAGAATTTAAATCTAGGCAATTGAAGTCCCCTTTACTCATTTTTTGAACGAATCAGCTGAGGTGCAGAGAGATCATTTGTCCAAGGTCACATACCTAGTAAGTGACATAGCTAGAATTTGAATCCCAATCTCTAAGTGCTTTGAACTGTTTCTTTGCCATCCAACACTCCCCTTTGTAAGCTCCTTAAGTGGGAGACTTCATAGTATCTGTCTATATGTCCCCAGAACAGTGACGTATAACAGGTTTTTAAATGTTTGAGAATGAATTAATGAACTTTTTAACTGCCTGATAGGTAAACAATATTAAGCTAGGTATTTGTACTGTTACTAGATTTGATTTTTTAAAAAATTTTTAATTTCTATTTTATAGAGACAGGGTCTCACTACATTGCTCAAGCTGGTCTCAAATAATGTAGATACCTTGATATTTATTATAGCTCCTTATCCTCTCCATTCAAACTGATATTCTAACTGTGCTTACTTAAGTCTACAAGCCATTTCTTTGCCTTAGCTCAGTTTACCAAGCCTAACCTACCACAAATACGCCACAGTGAAAAAGAGACAACAGAGATTAAAGTAAATGAGTACCCAAAGCAATATGGTTAGTTTAGGGAATATGAAAGTAGCAGCAACAAAAACAAACAAGAAAAAAGTGACTTGAAACCTAAGAGGGAAGAGAAACAAAACTTAATAAAGAGAGAGCATTCACACATGTTATCAGGAAGAGCACACAGATGGAAGGAAGGAAGACGTGAAGAAAGAAACCAAAAGAACAAATTAAGAAATAGTTCGCATTTTCTGCCAAAAGCTTGTTGTAAACTGTGTTTTTTTGTTGTTCAAAGTTATTAACAATGGATAATTTGCCATACGTTTCCCTAGGTAAATTAGCAGCATTTGGACCTTAGCTGCTTGTACCCAACATTTATCAGAAGTAATTAATAAGCAAACTAGTTAACCAAGCATGGTATGAAACTCAAAAGACCTGACTTCTGGTCCTTTGCACAGAAGTGTTGGAGTAGATGATCTCTAAGTCCCTTTTAACTCTTAAAATTCTATGTCAAACGTCAGTTATAGTCCCACTATGTGTAAGGCAGCAGGCCAGATGCCTTGCACAGCACAGTGAAACAAAGATGAAATTTATGCTTCAAGAGTTTAGTTGAAAAATTAGACAAAAAAAAAGACAGCTTGTTTTTTATTTCAGCACATTCATGGAAATGATACAATAAGGTACCTTTTTTCTTCTTGGGAACAATATTGTGGTTAGTACATTCTTGACCATTAAATTTATCCAGTACATCTGAGATTTGTTCAGAATTATTATAAACATGAAGAAAAGCAAGCTAAGCCTGACAGATGAATAAAGGGTTAAAAATGGTATTGGGAAATTAATCTTCCAAATTATATGAAATAAGCATAAATATAGAATGCACATTGATTATATTAGTGAGCTTTTAAAATGTACTTATGAAATTCAACTACTTTATAATAAAGATGACCTAAATAACACTATGTTGAGTCATCAACTTGGAATTAGAAAGGCTCTGGTAATTTCAGAATAATACTTTTTTTTTTCCTTTACATAAATTGTTGTAGCAAAGAAACACATTCAGTGCATCCTACTTACTTACTTTAAATTTGATTGAACTAGGAAAATAATACATACCATTTAGGAAATGGACAACAGTTAGCCCAGGGACTAAAGGATGACTAATTCCAGTTTGGTTCTTTGTTATTTATTCTCTGAAGTCTAGCTTAAATCCTATTCTTTTCATTAAAACTTTCTCAACTGTCATTACCCACACACTGCTTTTTCTGTTTTCCTAATTTATATTATTCTAACAGGAGCTAGTATAGGATAGTGGTTGAGACAGTGGGGTTGATGTCATACTGCCTAAGCTCTCACAATCTAGGCAAGCCATTTAACTTTCACAAGCTTTAAGTGTTTTGATTCTTTTTTTTGGTAAAATGAGGATAGTATCCACTATTAAGGGCATTGTGAAGATTGAGTGAGAACATGTATGTTAAGATGTTAGCACCCTGCTCTGCATATATAACATACTTAACAAACATTAGATACTATTGTTAGTATTTACTACTACAGAGTTGCCCCCTTGATTCTAAAGTGTTCTATCTCTTCCTAGAGTCTCCTCAAATTAGTAAATGCTCAATTAAGTGTTTTCTTTGGAGAAAGTGGGACGTAGGATGAAGAGAAAGACTCTAATAGTAGGAGATGGTGACTTGGGGGCTTGCTTTGTATATTTAATAAGGAAAATAATAGGATTACAAACTGCCATGGTGATGACCTCCAGATGATAATTTTGTGTTCTATAAGCAGAGTGTGAGAGGTAGTGGAGAGGATTAGGAAAAGGAGAGACATTATTAGTGCTAACAGTGGGAGCTGAAAGGTTTTAGGGTAATGGAATAGGTTTATTTAGACTATGGAGTAGCAGGAAGGAAAAACTACCATACCAAAATGAATTGGGGGGATGTTGATAGGGTTGTTGGAAGGTTTTATACCACACCATGTACTGGTAGATTTATGGCAGTGGGACAAATTTGGAGGTGATTTTTATGTAAGTGACCTTCTAAATTCATGGTCTGCCATTCAGTGACAGCTTCAACTCAGAAATCAACCTCTGAAAGAAAGCGAGCTTTAGTTTCAATTCCTCTACCTTTTGTTGTTCACTAGAGCAGTTATTTACCCAAAATTGAAAGGAATGACAGTTAATCAACCTTTCAGCTCAGTAAGATGGCACTTCTCTGAATAACGGACTCTTCTCAAGCCTCTTTAAAAATGTTATCCTGTGTGAGTTATAGGCGTATATAAGCATATAAAAATGGTAACCATAAGATAGATGAGTTTTTGCGGTCTAAACCTCCTATATGAAAAACAAACAGAATTTCTTTGAAAATAGTTTTTACACTCACTTCCAAGATGTACCAGCAGAAGCCTCCTGTAAGTACCAACAGTGACAGGTGCTTGTAGCACAGGAAATTCACCCCTTCTTCAACAGTTGATTTGATTTGCCACACATCACTAGCGAACAACTTGGTGGCATTCTGATTGTTTATCTTTTAGGGCAAGATACCCTGATTCTGAACTCACTTGGGTTGGGTTGGCATGAGCTGTATCCTACTGAAAAAAATACCCCACCTCCCTCCTAGGTTCACTTAGACTTCTGCACGTGGAGTAAATAAAGCCATAATGGAGCCCATGAGAATTCCCAGGAGGCAAGCAGTCTGGATGGTGACAGAGGAAAGGGCCAGGCAGGCAGGTAAAACACAATCTCAACTGGCCAAGGCCTGGCAAGATTGGATTTCCCAGGGGTTAAGTAAAAAGAGCATAGGGAAATATATATTTTCAGTTTCTTAAGATACCATGTGCATGCAGCTCTGACCTCCCACTTTAGGAGACTCTGGCTGCTGCTCAGTTTTATCTGGGCAAGTGATAATATTCCTGTAGGAACAAGTGGTGGCGAAGCCTCTTTCTAATCGTTTCTGCTCCTTCCTCCAGTCATCTTTGGGGCTGGCAGGTGGGACACAGTAGTGAATAAGCACTGTGTGCCACAAGTTTTTATGCAGAGGATAGAAGGAAGTTTCATCCCACAGGCCCCAAGATAAATATAATTTTAAAGCAATTAAAGCCTGTTTCAGTGGGAGAGTTTCCATACAACATGCTGGGGATATTCCTTAAATTTTTTTGGTTGTTTTTATTTTTTCTTTTTTCCATTAAAGTCCATTGATCGTCACAAAAACCCAGGAAAATGCAACTAAGGAGAAAAGAAATGTCCAACCAAGATCTAAGAACCCAGAGCTATGGAGGAGACGTTGCACTTGACTGCTGGGTGTACACAAGGAGCCAGGAGGGGCGATCCCCATGGATCATGGCCACTGGCCGCGGGAAACACAGGAGGGAGGCCAGGCAGCTGGCTGGGTGGTTATGTTAACTGCTGCACGATGACAGCATTGAGCAGGTTGGCTTCCTTCAGGGTCTGGTTCTCATCAGCCAGCTCCTTGTTTGGGAAAGTAGTCATGAGGATAAAGCTGGTGGTAGCCGTGGCCGGCCGGCCGGCCGGGCATCCATGATGAAGAGTCGGATGTCACTGATCCTGTGGCTGTGGTTAAATTTCTGCACCAGCCTCCCACCATCTGCAAGCCGAATTTGGATGTTTGTGGTAGGCTCTGATTTGTCAATTAAAATGGAAGAGCCGGCTTTGGCTTCATTTTCTGCCTGTTGGGCTGGAGAGCTGGTACCGAACACCTGCAGGTTCTGCTTCACAGTTGTTCTTTGACCTGCTGACTTGTGACTTGCAGAAACTTAGGCAGTAGTCCTGACCTGGTAAAGACCCTCCACCACCCCTATAAGTTTGCTTCCTATGCAGGTTTGGGAGAGGAGGGCCATTGGGCTCTTGGATGGAACCCTTTCCCCATTAAACAAACCAGAGACTTAGAATCCATGCTGACTCAGGATCTCCTGGTTTGGAAATGTAGTGTGCCTCGATCCTCTTTCCAAGCAGGCCTCACCAGTCTGTTTCTCTTTCCTGCTTCACCCCTGCAGTGAGCCAAGAACCAACACTATATCCACCTAGAACTGCAGAAGGGCTTGTGGTTTCAACCAAGACCCATCCTGAGAAAGGGACTTGGCTTGGTACTTTTGATCCCAAAGTTCCCACACTGGCAGTGGCCTGCTGGGACAATTGCCTCTGTCATGGTGTTTCCTCCAGCAGGTGGAGATTACTGTGGAATATGGGTCTGGAAAAACTATATATTGTTGTCACCTTGACCATTAAAAACCAGAATGAGGAGGGGAAAAAAAAGAAAAAATGGTTTTTACGTATTGGAATGGAAGGTTAGTGTTTTTACTTAGTGATGAGGTTCGATATTAGTTAGGACCAGGAATGAGTAAGTTTGCTACAAGATAAAGGACAACCAGAAGAAACACAGAGTTGATGGCCTATCTTGTTATGGAACCAGTAGAAGACAGATAAATGAGTAGCTGACCTTTTTTAGTTGGTTGAGGTTTGGAAAAAAGAGCTTGTTTATTTTACAAAAAGGATTAAATTGTTGGTTGAAATCATATATATATAAATTTTTTCTTTTTTTTGCCAGCCATGAACAACTTAAATATCAGGAAGTTTAAAAGAGACAACATTCACTTAGAAATATGAAAATATACTTTTTTTCTGTATAGACTATTTAACTTTGTTAATCTAATAGATTAGTATAATAGATGTAAAAATTATCTAAATAGTATATATGCCCATGTTCAGCATCTTTCAGTTCTCTAAAATATGCTGTTTTCTCTCTTATATCTAGGACTTGGTAAATGCCATGACCTTTACTGAGAATACTGTTAGCCACCCTCTCATCCCTATCCCAGCCATATACTTTCTTATAAATTCATTGCCAGAATGCTTAGTACTTTGATAGGAATTCGTTTATCTACTACTGTTTTCCTACAGATATTTAATAACAATTTGTTAAATAAAATGGTATGTCTATTGCTACGTATATTTATATTTCACTATGTGTGTATGTATATTTGCCTCATGTATAAAATGTTCAGAAAGTATCAGTAAAGTTTAGTTTTCTGATTACTGGCATAAGTGCGGACTTACATGATTAAAACATTCGCCTTGAGTTATTTTTGTAGTAATCATTTAAGGGGAAAGAAAGGGAAAGGCATAGGGGAGGTAAGGGTACAGATCATTGCAATATTATTGATACTCTGTACATGTGCAATATTCTGGTAGGCACTGACAACACAAAAGATTTATAAAACCAGCTGCTCAAGGAAGCCTATTATCTAATTAAGCAAGAGAATTCATTCTGGTCAGAGAACTGAAATCAGCCAAAAAGAAGGGGTTGGCAGCTTTGAATTTGGAGAGATTTAAGCAACTGGAATTTATGTTTTTCCCATTTCAATTCAAGTCAGCAGTCACTGAACATTGCCTGTGTGTCAGGGAATTCTAGGATCAGTATTAAGTGTGAAAAGTAGGTGATAGGTCCAGGAAGGATACCGTAGTTAAGTTAGAGCAGCACTCCAGGATGCAGTTAGAAAGCAATCCAGGATGAAAGCCTGCTATTGGATTTCACAGATAATATGTTCTTGTATCAAGAGTCGTGCTTTGACATAAGTGTCTGGTAACTGCTGTGTCATCTTCCTCCAGTCTCCCTAGTTCACAATGCCCAGTCATGTTAGGAGGATAGTGTGGTAGTTAAGAGATTAAAACCCTTTAAGTCGGACCTCATTTTTTAGCCTGCCTCTGCCATTTACTCTTTAGTTTCTGTATCTACTGCTGTATCTGCTGTTCAAAGTTATTGTGAGGATTAACTAAATAATCTATGTGAAGTACTTAATTAGTACAGTGCCTAGCACATAGAAGGTGCTCAATGAAAAGTTCATTAAAAAGATTTCAATACTGTGTTCATTAGCACTTAGTCAGGGTCTAAGTCCTACTGCCTGAGGTGCAGACTCTTCCACTATAATACTTTACCCATCCTTCTTCTAGCTCCTTCTACCCATTGTTCTTTCACATTTCTGAAAACAGCTATCTATCTAATATGTCACATTTTATCTTTATGAAAGCACAACTTTACATGATCTGTTGCCCTCCTGTCTCTCTTCTGCCACTCTTTTTCCTCAGTCACTCTGGTAATATTGGCCTTTCCGCTGTTCCTTGACCAAGCTTGTTCCCACATCATGGATTTTCTGCTTGCTTAGAACACTCTTACAGAGAGCTCAGGACACACTAACTCCACCTAACTTAGTCTCTAAATGTTACCTTAAGATATTAAGATGTTATCTTAAGATATTAAGATGGTCTGACTATCTTAAGATATTACCACTTTATCCCTTTCTTATCCTGCTTTATATTTCTTTGTAGTGCTTCTTGCCATTTTATTTATTTTTTATTTTATTTTTTGAAACAGTCAAAACTTTTTTTTTTTTAATGGTCTGTCACCAGGCTGGAGTGCAGTGGCACAATCTTGGCTCAGTGCAACCTCTGCCTCGTGGGTTCAAGCAGTCCTCCTGCTTCAGCCTCCCAAGTAGCTGGGATTACAGGTGCCTGCCACCACACCCAGCTAATTTTTGTATTTTCAGTAGAGACGGGGTTTTACCACATTAGCCAGGATGTTCTCAATCTCCTGACCTCGTGATCTACCCACCTCAGCCTCCCAAAGTGCTGGAATTACAGGCATAAGCCACCATACCTGGCCTGTTTTACATTATTTTATACATTTATTCATTAATTGTCATTTTCCCTCTTTGTAATATCACATCCCCCAAGTTAGTTTTATTCACTGCTGTATCATCAGTGCAAAGTAGGGACTCAGTTAATATTTGTTAAATGAATGATTTTTAAAGTTTGGGGATTGTCAGATCCAAGCATGAAAATTACTTTTTAAAGATTGTCTTAGAAATGACTGTTTGAGAATAACACTGAAAAAATCTTAAATTGCAATGTATTTTTCTTTTAGAAAAATGTTGAACATGGATTAATAGGGAAACTGTCTCTTCGTAAGCAGCGCTTTATGCAGTTTTCTTCACTGGAACATGAAGGAGAATATTATATGACACCACGAGACTTCCTCTTCTCAGTGATGTTTGAGCAAATAGAACGTGAGTTGCGTCTTTTTTTTTTTTTAATCAAACTTTAGGGCTGAAAACCCTGTTTTTCAGGATCGATAACACCTTTTCTTCATTTTAATTATCATCTTTGTAGCATGCATTTGCTTACTATTTAGACTTTTCATTTCTTATGACACTACTGACACTTTTATATTTATCTTAGAAATAGTTGTTTTGTATATAGGTTTCTCTAAAGAGACAGGAAAAATAGTTTATGTTTTAAATGCCGCTAAATATATCATTAGTAATTACTTTGTCCATGTTTTTAATTGGGCCAAAAAAAAAAAAATGAAACTAGATTTGAGAAGTTAGGAGAGCTGCTTAATGCAATCATGATGTCATAGGTAGAAAATCCTGAAAAAAAAATGAGAAACAAGTTGAAAAACTATAATTACATGATTTTAGTTCATAAGCAGCCAACTTGCATTTATTTCACATTTCAGAAATTCTTAGTTTTATTATCTAAACTAGTCCTCACTTTGTATAGAGTAGATTTGGCCCCATCTCTCTGCCAAATATTGAAGAAGGAGTCTATGAAAACTTGTTGGCTTTCTCACACCTTCCAAAGTGTCCTGAAATACTCTCTATAAATATGCAGCAGCTGAAATGGGTGAGAGCAAGGTGAGCAATCAGAATAGTAGATTGAATTGGAAGAGGTTGGGAGAATATGAGACAGCATTCTGAACATTGAAGGATGCTGAACAAAACCAAAATGAGTGATCATGGTGCATTCTAGGGACAGTCAATTCACTAATTACTGGAACCAAAGGATTACTTTGAACAGTAGTGAGGAGTCAAATTGAAAAACAGATAAGGTCTGAATTATCCAGAAGACTTTAGTGACCCTCTCCAACCACCAGTTGAATGGTATTTGGTGGGGATGCATGGACTTCATCTTGAATCCATGAGGGAACATTGAAGGTTTGTGAGCAGAAAAATAAAGTGGTTAAAATATGTTTAGATTTTTGGGGTGGGGGGAGTTGTTTTTTGTTTTGAGACAGAGCCTTGCTCTGTCTCCCGGGCTGGAGTGCAGTGGCACAATCTTGACTCACTGCAACCTCTGCCTCCTGGTTCAAGCAGTTCTCCTGCCTTAGCCTCCTGAGTAGCTGGGATTATAGGCGCCCACCACCACGCCTGGCTAATTTTTGTATTTTTAGTGGAGATGGGGTTTTACCATGTTGGCCAGGCTGGTCTCAACCTCCTGACCTCAGGCGATCTACACACCTTGGCCTCCCAAAGTGCTGGGATTGTAGGCATGAGCCGCTACACCGGCCTTGGTTTTGTTTTTGTTGTTGTTGTTGTTGTTGTTTTTTACAGCTTTTTTGCAGGGAAGTTTGACTGTGTGTATCAGAAACCATAAAGATATTTACCCACATAATGCAGTAAGTTTACAACATAAGTAATCAAAGATATGCACAAAGATTTCTCTTAAAAAGTAGTTTAGCCTCTGACATGTAATGCACTTAGACATCGTGAATTGCCCTTAAATTCATCAGAGAATTGAGGTCACACTGACCTGGAAACTGGAGGCAAGCAGATCCACAGAGTCAGCTTACTGCCAACAGAAACCACTGAGAACCCAATAATGGAGCCAGCTTCAGGTAGGAATATTTAAAGGGTAATTAATTGCTAGAATCTGAGTGTGAACTAGCTTGAGAGATAACAACTCCTGAAGAACCAGCCACTGAGAAGCACATACGCTTTTATGAGTTTTACCTTGAGGAGCTCCACCAGGTTCTCACAGGGAAGATCTAAGAAAAATGCTCTTCCCACTCACTCATTGGGAGGGAAAAGTAGCCATTTTTAGATACTCCCGGAGCATTTCATTTTCCTTAACAAAGGCCTGCACAGAAAGAAAACTCTTTTACTGGAGCTCAGCCAACCTGGGGAGATGGAAACTCCCAAATCTAGCACCCTCTGGCCTTCTTGTCTTACCAAAGGGAGTGGAAAAACAAAAAAACTGAGAAGTGCTTTTGAAGAGCACAGCCCTTTACAGTCACACAGTCTGACTGAAAGACTGAGAATTGATCATAGGACTGTATAATCCCTACCTTCCTTTTCACCTCGCCACCACATTGATAGAGCAGGCCCTTGTACAATAATAAGGCAATACTGAAGATACTGAAAGAACTTACCTCTCAGATCCTGTTTAAGGAGAGAAAAGACAACGGGGAGACAAAAAAAAAAAAGGCACCAGAGGTGGGGTGTGATGGTTCATGCCTGTAATCCCAGCACTTTGGGAAGCTGAGGCAGGTAGATCACAAGGTCAGGAGTTCGAGACCAGCCTGTCCAACACAATGAAACCCTATCTCTACTAAAGATACAAAAAATTAGCCAGGCATGGTGGCGCATGCCTATAATCCCAGCTACTTGGGAGGCTGAGGTAGGAGAATCGCCTGAATCCAGAAGGCGAAGGTTGCATTGAGCTGAGATTGAGCCATTGCACTCCAGCCTGGGTGACCACGAGACTCTGTCGCAAAAAAAAAAAAAAAAAAAAAAAGCACCAGAGGAAATTTTAGCCCCTGTCACCTGCAACTATGGTAAACACAACTGGTTCCTAGCCAGGTAAACATAAAAGGCCAGTCTACCTCAGTAACTTTTACCCAATACATCGTGCCTCACTTACAACAAGAAAGTCCCAAGTTATGCTAAAAGGAAAAAGCACAATCTGAAAAGACAAAGCAAACATCAGTATCAGATTCTTATATAGCAGATATTTGGAATTATCAGACCAGGAATTTAAAATAACATGATTAATATGCAAAGGGCTCTAATGGAAAAAATGCACAGCATTTAAAAACAGGTAATGTAAGCAGAGGCGGGGAAATTCTTGGAACAAACCAAAAGGAAATGCTTAAAATCAAAAATAGTATAACAGAAATGAAGAACACCTTTGAAATTAGCCAGACATGATAGCACACACCTGTAGTCCTGGCTACTTCAGAGGCTGAGGCGGGAGGATCACTTGAGCCCAAGAGTTTGAGGCTACAGTGAATTATGATTGCACCACTGCACTCCAGCCTGGGTGACAGAGCAAGACCCTAACTCAAAAAAAAAAAAATGCATTTGATGGGCTCATCAGTATAACAGACCTGGTTGAGAAATGAATCATTGAGCTTGAAGATATGTCAATAGAAACTTCCCACCT